>NC_022019.1:9521359-9542215 GCF_000317375.1 Microtus ochrogaster
TAAGAGGTCCTGCCACGAAACACTTAAATGGTGTTGATGAAAGGCTGAACGCATGCTTTTCGGTTTTCAGCAGTAGCAGGAAAAAAGCTGCGCTGTTTAAAAATGCCGGCTTTCTGGGCCATCCATTTTCAGGGCTAGTTGATTCTTGGCCTCCTTAAAGTTCTTGGCCTTCCTAAAGCAGCTCTTTACTCACTGTAAAGGGTGAGTGGTCCAGGAACTTTCTAACTATGATCATATGGTAAAATATGTCCTTTGAGGACCCTTTCACTGACTCATGGTGGTGAATATCTTGTATGTACTCAGGACAAAATAAAGATCACTGTTTCTGCTTTTAACTCACGGTGTGTTTTCATTTGTTGATCTTGGCCATGGATTTTCAAGTGGTCCTTGAACTAGCAGACTTTATAGAACCCATAAGCAGAACTTTAAACTCTTGTTCCCCATTTGCTGAATCCAATCCTCATTTTTGTCAAAATTTCTACGTGTGGTAGGGAATCTTCACTCTTTACTGGCTTTGAATTCACCTTGTCTGTGAGGATTTTCCAGAGAGGTTTAACTGAAGAGGGAAGATCCACCCCAAATATAGGCAGCACTATTCTAGGGGCTTGGGCTATGGACCAAATCAAAAAGAAAAAAAAAAAGGAGAAAGTCAGTTGAGTATTACCTTTCTTTAATTTCTCTCTGGTACCCGATCTGCTCAGATATGAGCAAGCAACCTCCCACCGCCAAGCCTTCCCCTCCGAGATGGACTGTATCCCTTCAGACTATAAGCCAAAATAAAATCTTCCTACTTTAAGTTGCTTCTTGTCAGGTATTTGTTCACAACCACAAGGAAGATAAGAACACATAGTTTGATAACTATTAATATGGAGATAAGAAGAGACATAGAGGTTACTTAGCAACTGCTATTTTCTTGTCTGGATGCTCCCTGTGTGACTTTGGACATATTAAACTTTCTGAGATTCACATTTTTTGTCTGAAAATGAGAGGAAATAAAAAAAAGACTTACCTTCCATCCTCCAATGAAACCAGTGACATTTGCATTATGATCAAATGGGTTTAAATTTTTCATCTGCATAGATCAAGTGTGTTGTGTTTGTCCGACCTCACTTAAACACTGCAGGTAAGACCTGGTCCTTGTGCCCAGGAATTCAACCTCTAGTACAATGAGAAAGTATGTATGAAAGCACTCCGGAAATGCACAGGGCCACCTAAACATTAGCTATTATTAGCATGCATGGGGATAATAATACTTGTCCTACTTATAAATGTCACCAGCTTATGCAGATAAAGCACGGCAAGGCAATTTGAAAAGCTGAAAAGTACTGACGTAAAACTTATTATTAGTATTATTACTGCCATCAGTGAACGAGTGATAATTAAGTTCAGTAGGGGAAAACCTAGATTTTAATTACAAGTTGCAAAGAATCCTGAAATTTGAATACCAAACTTGGGACTCAGGTTGAACAGCACCAGGATGCCCACCTAACTTTTGATTCTGCAGGGGAGGCCACGTCAACAGTTAACAGTCTGTTACTCCCTCTGCTATCTCAGAATATCTGATCGTGGAAATAGGGATTTCTTTGCAGCTTGTTGGTGACCCAGTGAAATGCATCCACCTGTACGGTGGAATGTTGTATCTGATGGGCAGGCTGACAACGGCCCTAGCCTGAAAATGTAGGATTGCTCAGGTGGAAAAAGCAGGTGGGTTATGCCCTGCAAGGTCTCAGGTGGACTTCCCCTCTGCATGTGGTGGTCTTTGGAAACCATGGCATGGCACTGAACCCCTGAAGCTGAAAGCAGGCCAAGACCTTAGAAATAATCCAGTTTAGAGCTCCTCTTTGTGGACATGGTGGCCCTTAGAGCTTCCTGTAAGAAGACATCACAGGCTGATGGCTGCGTCTGAACTTGAAAATTTCTCATGACATTTTGAGGATGGTTTTTGCTTTGAGTGAGCTTGTAAGCAAAGAAATGGTTTTTACTCTACTCTTAATTTGGATGTCTTCTTCATTTAAAGGTAGAATCAGTACCCTCTTTTTTTATACTTCTGATATCTTCTCTCTTTGTCCTGTTATAACATGACCAGCACAATTATATATTTATTTTGTCACTGTTGAATATGGGACTCAGAATTCTATCAGTGCTAGCAAACACTCTTCCATTGAACTACACTCACACCTCACTACTAATTGTATTAAGCAATATTAATATTCCTGTCCAGGAAATGTCTCACAAAAATTGTTTATTCTTCTGAAATATACTTCTCACAATCTCATGAGTAGGGTCAGACTCTCCTGTTAGATCTCATAGTCTAGGACTTTGGAGGGGGGCAGCTCCACTGTGAAAATCTAGCCATGTCTCTCGAGAGACCACACCATGTGACTTGGGGAAGTTAGACCCTGAATCTCATTTTTCCTACCTGTAAGTTAATATGTTGTCATATTTGTTTTACAAAATGTAAACATAAAAGAAGCAAGCAAGAGTGAAGGAGAAAGGACTAAAGAAGATGGAGATGAGTCAATGTGAAGAAAAGTACAATGATAGTGTGTAAACTTATCATTTTGTATGCTAACTGAAAAAGCAAGGAGTAAACAGAAGATCATATTAAAAGTCATTCCATTATACTTACCATGAAGACCATTTCTGCTGCTCCAGGGACCTGAAGGAGATGCTGCCTGCTGGTCTACAGCCATTTACCTCCTATCTCCATACTATACCATCCAAATTGTGTCAACACAGAGGAACCCAAGGTTCTAGCACTACAGGCCATGGCATCACCCATGAAGTCACTGGTTCTACCTATTGGCCCGTTTCCAGGAAGGCCATGTCACAGGTCATTAACTGTCTTTGCCTTTGACCCTTTGTAACTTCTTCTTGGCTCTGATGTTTCTTGTTCTCTCACTTCCAAAGCTCACCTCCATTTTGTTTTGAGTGATGAGCAATTCATTCAGCAGAAAATCAGGATGTGCTTCTCTGTGCATCCATCAACGTACATTAGACTAAGAACAGTCAGAAGCAACCTAACTTGAGACTCTCTGCTGAGCCTTTGATTCTTACAGCATAATTATAGCCACACCCATTATTATTTATTATCTGTATGGGTGTTTTGCCTACATGTATGTCTGTGTACCACATGCATGCATGCCTGGTGTCACAGAAGGCCAGAAGAAGGTGCCAGATCTCCTGGAATTGGAGTTACAGATGATTGTGAGCCGTCATGTGGGTTCTGGAAATTGAACTCAGGTCCTCTTCAAGACCTACCAGAACTCTTAACCATGGAGCCAGTCCTCTAGTCCAAACAGACTTCTTGTCCTGGAGCTCACAAAAGGAAGTCACCAGCATTCTTCTCTATATCCCACTTGCATGAGTCGCGTCTCAAAGGCAGGGCCACCTTGCATTGCTGCAGCTCCACAATAGTGCCTTGCAGCCAGTAGAAATGAACTACAAAATAGTTTCATGACTGCTTCTTGAATCTGGTGCCCCTTCTTAATTAAAAGGAGCCAGCGATTCCACCTCACAGCAGGTGTCAGAATCCTTCTGAGGTAACATTTATGTATGGTTCCTTTCCTGGAAAATAGTGCTGTGTAATAATACTTTTGCACACTATGAAGATTTGTCACTAGTATTGGTTTAATAAAATGCTGATTGGCCAGTAGCCAGGCAGGAAGTATGGGCGGAGCAACCAGAATAAGAGAATTCTGGGAAGAGGAAAGGTAGACACGTAGTTTCAAGTCAGACAAGTTACAAGTCAGAGGAAGCAGGATGAGAATGCTGCACTGAGAAAAGGTACTAAGCCATGTGGCTAAACATAGACAGGAATAGACAAAGATTATGGGTTAATTTAAGTTGTAAGAACTAGTTACTAATAATTGTGAGCTAATAGGCTAAACAGTTTATAATTAATACAAGCCTCTTGGGTGTTTCTTTGGTACTGAACAGCTGAGGTACTGGCCAGGGCAGAAACTTCTGTCTAGAAAATACATTCTAGACACCTTGGGTAGAAAAGAAACACTCAGGACTAGTGCCTAGGTTTCAGAGAGACAAAGATCATTTAGAGAGAGAAAGATCAATAGCAAGGAGTAAAATCATTGGAACAGGAGGAAGGTAGGCAGAATGGGCAGAGAAAAGGACAAGGAGCCATGCTGAGTATGAGGCTGGTTCCATGCCTTTGGTGTTGTAATCTCTACCCCGATGTTCTGATTTCTTAAAGGCTCAGAGTTGCCTAGTAAGGAGGGATCTTGGGAGGATGCGGGAGAGATGGCATCTGTGGGGAGATAGGTCTGCAGTCTGCCCATCTCTGTGACACTCCCGAGTCTTGAGGGATGAATGTGGCTAGGAAGTTAACTCTGGACTTCCCCAAAACTTAGATCTGATGTAATGTGTGCAGAATGTAGTAATTCAAGGAAATCAAGCTAATTCTAAAGGGCAGAAGTTCCCTAGTGGCCTATGGTTTAGACTTGAGTGGAGCTTGGCACAAACTCACTCATTTAAAATGATATCCTGCCTGGACATTTTGTTTCCTTAGAAAGGAATATGGCACAATTTCAAGGGAAAACTGTTGATATCAGAAAGCCATTCGGGTCACCTCGTGGAAGAGTCTTTGCAGATTCCCCTGGAACAGGCACTAGGCAAACTTTGGGGCCTTGATTCTGGTTCTTCTTTGCATGTCTTTCCATCCCTGTCGGCACAGACAGGTGACAGCTCCTAGAGGCCATTGAGCATCTGGGTAATCTTGATTCCACCTTGCGGAACATGGCTATTACTTGCCCTGCACACCATTACCTCCTCTTCCAACGAAAGCCAGAGCCAGGCTGGCTGCAGATCTTGCAACCCGAGATGGGGTTTGCTGGAACACAGATCCATGTTCAACGTCTTACCCACCTCCTTGGGAAGGGGAGAAAACCGAGTGAAAAAACCTGGGTGAGTCTCAAGAGTGAACAGATGGGGGTTTCTGAGAAAGTTCCCACGTAATTCCTTGCAAAAGCATTCAGCTGCCTCCCCAGATCTGCTGCAGGGCAGCAGCTGTACAGCTGGCAGCAAGGACTCGTAGGGATGCAAGACGAATCTCTCTCTCCCTCCCTTTCCTCCCCCTCCCCCGTGTGTGTTTCATTTTGACTTACAACAGCTGCTCACATATTTAGTTTCTTTTTAACATTTTCCCACTGGGTTTAAGTAGAGGAGGAGTTTCTTGACCTATAATATGATATACATTAAAATTACCAGTAAAAGTTTTAAATAAAAAACGACCTTAAATGATATTTGGGGCAACTGAGAGATCATGACTACAATAATCGACTATTTAGAAAAACAAAAAAACAAAAACCAACAATGGGGATATCATACATCCAACTTATGCCAACCTTGTTCTCACGGAAAATATTAGTACTCCAAATGCATTCAGGAATAAACAATAAAAGTAGAACAGAATTAGACCGAGAAACTCACTAAGTCAGACAAAAGAATACAGGTCTACAGAAAGCAAGAAGAATATTTTTCTCAGGTCCTTAGTTTTTCCTCTCTTCTAAAGGAAACGCGGTGCTCTTTACCTGACATCTCTCCATACCCTACACCCCACACCTGCAGGTCATTCTCAGTCTATAGTCTGGGTTTTAGAGTCTCCGTGCACGTGAGAGCATGTGGTATTTGCCTTCCCATGCCAGGTTTATTTACTTATTTATGTTCCTGTGATAAGCACCATGACTCCAAAAGCAACTTGATGAAGGGAGAGGTTTATTTCAGTTTATACTTCCAGGTCACAGTTCATCACTGAATCAAGTCAGGCAGGAGATCAAGCAGGAACTGCAACAGACACCATGGAAGGACTCTGCTTACTGCCTCACTCCGTGCTCGTTTATTATATAGCATAGACACACCTAATCTACGAATAGTCTCACTCACAGTGGACTAGGACCTCTTACATCAATAGATAATCAAGACAATTCTCACAGACATGGCCACAAGCCAATCAGATCTGGACAATACCTCAGTCAAGCTTTTCTCTCTTCTAGCAACTCTGGGTTGTGCCTAGTTGAGTATAAAAACTAATATTTAACACTAAAGACCCCCAGTTTAATGTGCAGCGTAGATGAAAGAGTGTCTTCTGGGAGTCAGTTCTCTCCTTCCACTCTGTGGGTCCTAAGGGATTGAACTCGGGTCATCAGGCTTGGTGCAGTGCCTTTACCCCCTGAACAATTGTGCTGACCCCTTTTAAACCTTAAAGAAACTCAACGATCATCAACGAAAACATAGATGCAACTTGACCATGGCTCCAACCTCATTTTCTAGCTTTTCTCCTTTCCCTCCCTTCTCTGCTAGCACTGTATTCCTGTCTCTTGAACATGAATAATCTTAGTATCTGATCGTTCATCTACTTGGTACATGTCTGCCCAGCATATCTCCATGTTTCTTCATTGCCTTTGCAATTTAGTTCAGTTTTGCCCATCTCAGGATTTCTTATTTAGAATAGTAAATCCTGCTGAACTTACCCATGATGGCAACATGCAAGTTTTTCTTTGTAAAGGAGCATCTTTATTCATTCCTTGACAATTTAATAGATGTATATAGTGTATTTTGATCAGATCTATCCCCAAGACCCCCTCCCACTCATTCCAGGACCCTCTCAACACACATCCTGACCTTCATGTCCTCTTTATAACCTTGTGAGTCCAGTTAGTGCTGCCCACATGCCAATAGGGGTGGTGCCATCTACCTAAGCATGGGAAATTTACTATTGACGACACTCCCAAAGGAAATGACTCCTTGTCCCTGTAGTGGTCATCAACTACTAATAGCTTCTCAACTAGGAATGGAATCGTAGGAGTACCTTCTCTGTTCATGCTTGGTGTTCACTGACTTAATCTTGTATGGGTCTAGTGCAGGTAACCACAGTTGCTGTGGGTTTGTGAGTGAAATGGTCATCAGAAGACAAACATTTCATAGCACCCATCCACATCCTCTGGCTCTTACATTATTTACCCTCGCTGCCTTCTGGGATGTTTCTTGAGACATGTTTGCGCACACACATGCCCACATGCATGCATGCATGCATGAGTGTTAGATACTCTGTTTAGATCTGAGCGGTCAACAGTCACTCTTGTGTGGTTTTGGGAGGCAGTATTTGAACCTTGGCAGTGAGAGTCAACAC
This sequence comes from Microtus ochrogaster, assembly GCF_000317375.1. Classification (NCBI taxonomy): domain Eukaryota; kingdom Metazoa; phylum Chordata; class Mammalia; order Rodentia; family Cricetidae; genus Microtus; species Microtus ochrogaster. The sequence continues at coordinate 9,528,504 of NC_022019.1, forward strand.
CAGAAGACTGTGGTCTGTCTTTCAGGGCACTAGACGGGTCTTTGCTTCTCACTTTTGCATTTTCTCACAAAGCACACCAACTGTCATTAATAGTATGTTTCAAGGTTTTCAAAATCTCCCAAACTCTCTTCATAGAGCTTAGCTCCTGCTGGTTCGTTGCTTCCCACGTTGTTTGCCTCTCTTTGTCTACATCTTTTCCACCTTGATCACCTCTAGCGTAAAATAGCTTAGAATACATGTCTGCTCCTGTTCTACATCTCTGCTGTGTCCCATTTACATTGATTTGACCTTGACATTTAATGATACACAACAATTGGCATATTTGCCTGTAGCAAGTCACTGCTCTTTAGTCTCAGTTTCCTTCTCTAGAAAATGGGGAAACCACATGTGTATTTCAGGTAGCAAACCTCTGCTTTACCTGACTTATGAGATGCTCCTCAGATATGAGTTGATTCTGAGTCTGAAAGCACACGTTATCTTTTCTTTTACTTGTAACACCGAGCTTGGTGCGCAACTTGAAGAAGAAACTGGTAAAGAAGCTTAAATATATAACAAAGGAAATGGTTAGATTCTGATTACGTGTCATACTAAATAGCAACAACAACAACAACAACAACAACAACAACAACATAAGCCAAATGAGCAATATACACAGGCACACTTCCTGTACATGACTTCCAGCTCAGATGTTTCCAGGGGTCATTTATGGGGACTCCTTGGGTCATAGGATATACTATGATGAATAAAGAAATTGTCTAACATTGAGGTTCTGGGTTCTAGTTCCCCAGCTACCCTTACCTGGCTGTATCTCCAGTTAAAGTACTTATTTTCTTGAGACTTAATTTTTTGTCTTTTAAATGGGAAAAACAACCCTCAAATAACTCAACAACAATGGGAATCTCTGTCTGCTTAATGGGGTGGCCACCATAATGTATTTTTACCTATTTTAAAACAGAAAAACTTAGATTATTATCATAATTTTATAGTCTTCAGTTGAATAAAAAAATTAAAAAGTCATGCAGCACGTGCTTCCCCCAGTGCAAATTTTTCAGGCGCACACTCTAGGCACTACTTAGCTTCTTCTCTCCCTTTTGGAATATACTGTTTTTAATTGCATTCTCAGGGCAAGAAAGGGCATGACCAATACCTGGATCTAGAGCTATGGATGGACTCCTTAGGCCATTGCTCCGAGTTTGGCAGGATTGTAACCCATACTTCTTGGGTTGAGCAATGTCTGTGTTCATTCAATGCTCCCTATCTGCCATCTATCTAATCAATATATCAATAGCTACACCTATAGAGACATAGATACCTATATCCATGCTTGCCTTTTTACACTACTTATTTACTTTCAACCTTGACCTTTATTGATCTAAATTCCCTTTTTCAAGTTTTTGCCATAAGATCTATCTTTATTCATTTCCATTAAATATGAATACTCTGGAATGGCTGAGGAGCATGCAAATAAAGATTGATTATCTATCTATCTATCTATCTATCTATCTATCTATCTATCTATCTACCTATCTATCTTCATCATCTATCTGTTTATTATGTGTCACCTGTGACCTCCAAACAGAGCCCTAGGCTGGTGATCAGGTCTTTAGAGTAAGGGCCTTTAAGGACATTCAGGGTCTACACTACAGCACTAGCCCTCCATCTATCTGTCCCTCCTATCAATAGAAACTTTTATTCAACCCCCACATTTCATCCCACCTGCTACAATCTACCCTTTTCTTTGTCTTTTGCCTGTCTTTGAGTCCAACCTGGAACGGAAACCATGGCTTTCATCCAAGAAAATGTCATTCAACTTGTTCTCAGCCAAGTGGCATTCTAAATTTGGATCCTGCAAGGTTTTGAGAATGTCTTTCAACCTGTGGGTAATTATCTGAACTCCATCCAAACCTTCCTGCTCGAAGATTTGGCTATTATTAATCGGAGCTCCTGCTCACTGCTGGTCAGTCACCTGGCTGTTTGCATTTTGCCTGAGAAATGACTTTGTACGAATTCCCTGGATGGTTTAACGCCAGCTGCATAGCAAAGGGTGGTTGATGATGGAGGAACTAAAGCAGGCTGGTAGATTTCCTCTTGGCCTTCTCTGGGTCAAGGCCCTGTGATCTTGGCTTTGTGGAAACCAAAATGGAATTCTGAAGACCAGCTTCTGTTAGCAGTTGCTTATGTGACAGTCTAAGGCACAGAGTCCCTGAGAACACTGAGCCAGACTGCAGACATGGGCGTGGCTAGAGACACAGAGCGGGGACAAGGGAGCTGACTTCACAGCCTACCTTTCTCATCATGGGGGTAGCTTAGGTTTGAGATTTGATTTTAGTACACCCCAAACTCATTTAGGTTACTGTGTTGGAGACTTAATAAAGCTTTTATTTCATTCTTGGCTTAAAGAAAAATAAAGGCAGTATGTTCTTTTGAAAAAGAAAACAATGAAACAGGTTTTTCAAGGGCTGGGCTTTCAGCCTGGAGTTTCCCACACTATGAAAGGCCTTGGCAAGGGCAGCTAGTGACTGTTAAAGGTGAAAAAGGTTAAAAAAAACTTTAGGCAATGAATCTGTAACTTACTGTGGTCCAAGACAGTAAATAAATTAATATCACGTGGTCCTCGGCACCGTATCACAAACTCGCTCTTGTGTTAGCTGCAGGCTGGTGGAAGTGTTCTGAGCACACACAGAGCAGGCTAGACTAATGTTTACAAGGTCGTATGTTCTAAGTGCATCTCTAGCCTGAGATACTTTCTTCTTGCAGAGGTTTCATTTTGGTGTAACGTCTTCAGAGCTTATATACATGAACAGAGCTGTGTACTCTGACTCCTCAGATATCCTCCATCGGATGCATACTCTCTGCTAGGCAGGCTGCTGTGGGCACAAAGGAATGCAGCAAAGCCCTTGCTCACAGAGAGCATACAGGACGGCAGAAGGAAATCTTTACTGATGTCAGAATCCCTGTTCAGGCCCCCATGCCTGGAGGGAAGGGCATATATTGTTGAGTATGGTGCGGTATATATGTGGAAGAAAACACAAGCCAAAATGGACTTCTTATTTTTGTATGATCCTATGCACCCATTTTAAAGATGAAAGAGCTTTATCCGAGACATGAAGTGATCTAATCATGGTCCAATAGTGGCATGGGCAGTGCAGTGGGACAAGGACATTCAACTTCCAATTCTCAAGGCAGTAGCTCCCTCTTCCCAATGACGATGCTTTGCACCCGCAGGAAGAGACCCAAACACTTTCACTGGGTACCAATTGCTAGAAAGGGGTCTTGTTGAGGGAGCTGTGGGTTGCATTCCTGCCGCCCTGCTCCCAGCCGCCTGGCTAGCTTATGCCCCAAATTCTTCCCGAGAGAACCTCTGCCACATTGAGGGTCCAGCATGCTGGGGTAGAGAACAGAAGTCATTGGACATTCTCTTTTAACAAGTATGGCTTCCAAAGTGGCCAGGCAGCCACCTTTAGCTATAAACTTAATGAGTGACTGAATTTACCGTTAGGAATATTTTGAAAGGCAGTTCAACTTGTGGCAGAGTTGGGCTAGGCAGAACCTTTGGAAAACTCATCTAGAGATTCAGAAAAGTGGATCGATGGGGCTAAGTTTTAAAATTCAGAGTCTGATGGCTTAACAAAGAGGTCCTTTGCTAATTCCTCTTTGCCCTAACTGGATGAGTTATCTCAAATTTAATTTGTTTTCTTAAAGTATCAAATTTATCAATGAGGCAATAAAACAGAGATTCTTGCCAGACTTTGAGCACCATCCCAGACAAGGTGCCAAAGCCTACTAGAGTAGTTTCCTTAAGGGATGGGGGAGGAGGGTCAGGGTGACCGAGTTAAGAAGGGGCTATGTTCCTGACTTGGAAAATACCACATGAGAAATGGCCGCTTTCCCAATGGGCTCTTGGAGAGAGAATCATAATCACAGGCCCCTTGGAGCAGACTCCCTGGAAAACCACTTATTGCTGTAGCAGCATGGTTTGGCTTTGGAGCTCCAATTAGTTCTGCCCCATCCAAACAATCGGGTCATGTCCCCACCAGGGTGCTGGACATTCAACATACCTTGTAGAGGCAGAGGCAGCTATTAGTACAAGACTCCCTTTGTGTCCTTTGTATAGCATCCACATCCTTCAGTGGCGTACTTGGAGGCCTGCCATAGCCCCATATGGGTGTATCAAAAATGTCTCGTCTTGTCTAACTGTGAATCAGCTAACACTGGATCTTAGGCTAATAGGGTCGTGGAACAATGCAAAATTTTATCAGAATGAAATCAAAGAGGGAAGGAGGGAGGAAGAGACACAGAAATGAGAGAGGGAGGAAGACAGAGACACACAGAGAGACAGATTTTCTCCCAACACAGAATGAAGATCTCCTAGAGCATCTCTTTCAACATTTTCTTCTTACACAAATGCCATGTGGCTTGGAGGTTTCTGGGCACACAGCCTAGGGAAGGATCTCACCTTGTCACAGGCTCCCTCGTCCAGAGACTGCAGATGAGGGTGGTACAGTACTAACACCCATCTTCTTGGGTGGGTGTAAGAGAGAGATGAACAATGGTCTGAGGAATATGTATAGATCAATGGAGAGTGTATTTTAAGAAAAAGAGTGAATTTATAGAATGTTGTATCTAATAAGTAGAATGACAATTCTGTTTTGCAGCATTTTTTTCCATTTGTGGTTTAATAGAAGACTGTGGTTTTATCTTATCTGCTCTTGCAATATAGTGTTTGTGTTGAAGTATATTTGAAAAAACCCTTATACAGGTTCATGGTTGGAAAAGGAAGTATTTTAACAGCCTTTTTAAGAGAAGGATTACTCTCCTTTGATACATCACCAAAGCTCAAGACTATAGTTTTGAATGATTAGCACATTAGGGACTATTAAACCACATTAATGAACTTTTGTACACTGCAAGGTTGAAATTTTCTTGCTCTATTGTACACTTCAAATACAGTGCAATTCATGCAAGATTTTATAATTTTCCTCCAGTGATTCATTGAGCTATATTAGTTTATTGAGTCATGACCACCTTTCAATGACTGGTTGGTTTTAAGAAATCACATAAGAAAGGAAGTCACGACAAATATTAGTAGTCATTTTTCTTTAATAACAGGTCAACTTTGGTTTTCAAGAAAATGTCTTCCAAATTCACAGATCTAAAAACCATGGTATTCTGGTAGGTCTTTTTTTTTTTTTTTAATACAGTAAAAATGTCACAGTTTTTATGTGACTCTAAGCTCATAGCTGAACCACACAAATGCTTCTTGAGTTGACTCTTGAGAGGCCTGTGTAGTCTCTGGCTGCAGCAGGTGGATGTACAAAGTCCCCATCTTGCAACACCTGATACCAAAATGCTGTGAACCTCAGAAGTCAACACTTAAGGACTTTGCCACTTTCTCCTGCTTTATCAAGAATCTTCTCCAGATAAAGTGGGCATCTTTCATCCCTGCAAGCTCCTGGTATTGAACACAACCCACTAACAGAGTTCACTGTCACGTTTTTGATGCCTGCTAAATAAATAGCATTCTCAATCACCAGTGTGGATGTGAACATAGTTGGTCTAGGGTAAAACATGAGGTGTTTAAAAGCTGTTCAACCCTTTGAACAGTTTGGTGCTACTTTTGTTCACTGCCAAACACTTATAGAAACCATCTCCTTTGATTCTTAATTTGTGGGAGCTAAACCTTGTGGATGGTTCAATTGATTATAAACAACAGTGTAGGTTTACAGAGGAGATGCGAACTCAGTATTCATGTTTGCAGATCCATCATTACTTTTAGGAAGTAGCAGGGTCTGGAACCAGCTTTTTAATTCAGCAAATGTCAATTGTAAAGTCTCAATATTTTCTTTACTTCTTCAGCCCATCATTGCATCTCAGAATGACACCATAGTCTCACGGATACCTTGGCGCTATCCCAAAGTGTCCCACTGTATAAGGTAGCATACCGTCGTATCCTACTGCACGAGACACTGTCTTTTATATGTAAGAGAGAAGAAAAAGGAGCAGGATTATATATTGTTGGACTTAACTTCTTTGAGTAGGAGAACAAATAGAATTTAAAGGCAAAATTCCTCCTCAGAAACTAGGGTGTGTTTAGCTTCAGAGTACCTGGTGTTGAAGTTCAACACTATGAGACTGCTTGCCTGAATCAAGTCCACTGAAAGATGGAAATACATGATAGCTATGGGTTAGTGTGAAGCCATTTTATCTTTATAAAGGAAAAAGACCAGAAAGAAGCATTTTAAACGGTTCCTTTCCAGCTCCTGAAATGGGCACATGTCAGTTCCTCAATCTCTTTCTTGAATAATAGGCAAATACATTTCTCAATCACTGTTCTTTTACTCAGTCTCTGATTCTTGTTTCCTTCTTGTCTATTTCATGACATGATGGCTCGGCTCTAGACAATGCATTTATACTACCTCTCTAAAGCTCAGAGATCACTGGGGAAGAGGACTGGAAAGAAGGTAGGAGTCACACGATAGGGCAAGGGGCAGGATAATACTATCTAAGAAGGACATAGGCATGATGTAGAGCATAGTAACACTGAGTGCCCAGAAGTCAGGCTTCCTAAAAACTGGGTAAGGAGAAGAAGGGACTCATGAGACCAGCTACACATTGAGATATGTTGGCCACCAACAGATTCTGGGAGACAGGAAGGAATGTTGCCTAGTTCTTTACCTACTAAGTCCACTAGGCTCACATGGTCCTAATTAAATTCTGTGGAACACTACAAAAGCTAAATTTGAAAGTAGGGGAAAGAAATGTGTAGGGAGGAGGAGAGGGCATTTGTTGGAGGAGGCTGCTTGGTTGTTACTGCCACTCGGACCAGAAATAATCACACAGAAAAGGTATTAATTAAATCACTATTTGGTCCATTAGCTCTAGCTTCTTATTGGCTAACTCTTACATCTTAATTTAACCCATTTCCATTAATCTGTATATCACCACATGGCAGTGGCTTACCAGGTAAAGTTCCGGTGTCTGTCTCTGCAGGGGCTACATGGCTTCTTTCTGACTCTGCCCTTCTTTCTCCCAGCATTCAGTTTAGTTTTTCCTGCTTAGTTAAGTTCTGTCCTATCAACAGGCCAAGGCAGTTTTCTTTCTTAATTAACCAATCATATTCAAAGCATACAGAAGCAAACAGGAGCGCTATAGGAGAGAGTAGGTAGGGTGGAAAAGATCAAAAGATATTAGTTGACATGTGTGAAACTGTGAAAGAACAGAATTTACTAGGAAAACAAAACAAAAATGCCATGAACAAATAATAAAACTTATAGCAGCTCAGCCTGTAAGAAAAGCCCCCCAGTGGGTGTTCCTGTGACGGTCGGCATGTCATCCCGAGTCACAGGTGGCTACTGGATTTTGGAAATGCAGCAGGCACAGCTGATGGGTTGAGTAGTTCTAGTGAAGCTTAAGTAGTGGCACATGGCTTGTGTGTACTATATTTATTAGTGCATATCTAGCAATCTTTTACTTAGGCCAATCTTTCTAGCACCTTCTGTCATCTGTGCTCCAGAAACCCTTGGGCTTTAATAGCTCATCTTCCCTCTATAGAGATTGCTCATGATGTTTTCATGGTTTGATGAAATGTTATTTGTCCTGGAAGTTGCCATTTCATGGCCATGCTAAATTTTCCCAGCCTACAGCAGCAAATTACCCTGTACTACATAGTCTTGTTTATGTTAGGTTGCAGCCCTTGCCATGCTGTCTTTATGTAGTTGACATGTTGGTCTCCCCCTTCCACGAACCAATACAGATGTTACAGCAGTCTAAATTTAAGTTAATTAAACTTCAATGAAATTAAAGATTTTTCTATTTCAAGCATCAGTTCCAGAATCCAATGGCCATGTATGGTTAGTGGCTACCAGACTGCATGTACAGATGCATCATATTTCCACTATTGTAGAGTTTAATTGTATATTAATAGTATAATATGATAACAAAGAATTGCTATGGGACAATGGTCTTGTACCCTGTAAAGATTTGTCACTTGTGTAGGTTTAATAAAATGCTGATTGGCCAGTAGCCAGGCAGAAAGTATATGCAGGGTGACCAGAATAGGAGAATTCTGTGAAGAGGAAAGGCTCAGTCTGCAGTTGTTACCCAGATACAGAGGAAGCAAGATGAGAATGCCTCACTGATAAAAGGTACCAAGCCACATGGTTAACAAAGACAAGAATTATGGGTTAATTTAAGGTGTAAGAGTTAGTTAATAAGAAGCCTGAGCTAACAGATCAACCAGTTTATAATTAATGTAGGCCTCTGTGTGTTTCTTTGGGACTGAATAGCTCTGGGACTGGGCGGGACAGAAACTACTGTTAACAAAAATGACCTTTATCATGCCTCTTAGAAAGTCATTGTTTAGGGGTAGCTAGATTCTTATTCTGCCAGGCCACACTATGTTGAAAGGATGGAGCTCTTGGGCACAATTTCATGCTTGCAGGTAAATGGTAGAATGAAAAACCAGTTAGTGAGTTACAAAAATAGAATGTTGAAAAAAGACCCATCAGAGGCCTTTGTGCAGTAAGAAAATTCAGAGGTTAGATGCTAGATGAGTCAGAAAATCAGCCTTAAAAGCAAAGAAAACCTGCTAGATAAAATATGGACACAAAGTTTGTAAATAAAAGGAATTTTCTGGTCAGGTGTTCCCTGCATCTGTGCTAAATTATGGGAGAGTTTATGCTGGTACCAAAGGCATGACTTCTGTTAGAGAAGAGACAATATTCACTATTTTTTTTTTTTTTTTTTGTGAAACAAGACAGAACAAGATGAAGTGAAAATTACGTATTTGAAATATATCATGTTTAAGTTATAAGTAACTGTCTTGGTTAGCTTCACCTGTCAAATGACACAACTTAAAATTATCTGGAAAGAGAATTTCATTTGAAGAATTGCCTAGGTCAGACCAGCCTGTGGGCATGTCTGTGGGGGATTGTCTTGATTGATAACTGATATGGGGAGGTCCTGTTCACTGTGGATGGCACTATCCTAAACTGGATAAGAAAGCTGGCTGAGTATGAGTCTGCCTGTTTGCCTGAAAGCAAGCGTCACCATTTATGGATCCTGTTGAGTTATTTTGGCTGTGGAGTGAATTTCTTGATCAGAGGCAACTCTGTGTAGAATAGAAAGAAAGGACCCATGATTATTCTCTTTCTGCTCCTGGCTGTGGGTGCAATGCTTTAGGTTCATGCCCTAACTTCCTCTCAATGATGGACTGCAATTTGGAATTGCAAGTCAAGCAAACCTTGTATCCGTGAAGGTGCTTTATGTCAGGATATTTTATCACACCAGAAATGAAACTAGGGCAGTCAGATGGATATTTAGGAAAAATAGACAGGGCTGAGATGAATGGTTCTACCTGTCAGTGTGTTCCCAGCGGATAGAGGGAAACACACAGACAAATAGGTATAGCATATGATAATGCTGGTGTTATGAACAAGAAACAAGGCTCGTTAGAAGGAGTCGTTTCTTCTGCTCTGTTATACTGTCCACATTCTTCCCAATGTGAAAGCACACTTTGCTGCATGGGGCACAAGCAAAATGATGATGTATGTCAAGTAGAGGAATGGATATCTCTTAACAAACGTGCTTTAATTTTGCTGCCCCTAATCTGAGCCTGACTGTTCATTACAGACCATTACGATGTCTCTAAATTCCCATCTTTAGACAGATCCCATCTGTGTGTTGTTGGGAAGTTTTCACCACTGGACAATCACTAAACCAATGTTGGTAGAATATCTGGATGTTTGCTTCTTCTCAGCTGCTTTAGAACCATATATATATATATACGTGTGTGTGTGTGTGTGTGTGTGTGTGTATTCCTCTTTTATTAATTATTTTTAGTTTTGCATATGCATATGTGTGATTGTGTGTGATATACATGCATGTATGTTTGGACATGCATGCACTTGTGTGTATGTAGGCGTGTGGGCCTGCAGTTTACCTTGATCACTTTCCATTTTATTAATTGACTCAGGAGCCTCTTGCTAAACCCCTAGCCCACCAATTCCAACTAGTCTAGCCAGCCAGCTTGCCCTAGGGTATGGGGGTCTCTGTCTCTGCTTCCCAAATGCTGGAATTATAGGCAGCTGCTATGCCTCCTTTACTTTTGGTGGGTTCTGAGAATCTGAATTCTTTTCTTCTTGTTTTCATAGCAAGTACCTTATCCACTGAGCCAACTCCTTGGTCCTATTTATATTTTATATATGATATATGTGTGCTTATATAATGTGTGCATGTGTATACACATTTGGAGGTCAGAGATCAACATCACGTGTCTTCCTCTACTGCTCCCCACCATATATTTTGAGACATGGTCTTTTACTGAATTTGGATCTCACCGGCTGACTAGTCCAGTTCTGGGTATATCTATCTGTCTCCATTCTCCTTCTCACCCCCCAGTACTAGAATCACAGACACACACTTTTTATCTGGGTGTGCTGACTCAGCAAGCATCATCAAGTCACCTTCCTATCATCTACCTATCCTTGAGAATTTTGAAAGGAAAGCAAGGGGAAATACAGTTAAAATGATCACCCCACCCAATGCGACATGTTAACTATGGCGCGAATGCTGTAGACATTAAGTTCTGTGGCATTGCATAGGAGGAAGAAGTGTTTCCCAGCTGTTAGGATCCAGCTGTTGGGATTAATCAGCATAAAGATGCCTCAGGGGTGAGGTATCGGGTCTGATTTAGGAGGCCCCTACTATTAAGTCACTTCAGGGATAACCCCGGCTTTTGCTTTTTTTCTTGGCGGACAGTTGGCAAGCAGAACCTACTGTGATTTGGAGACCAGCAGTTTGACACACTGCCACCCTTTCCCCTCTCTGACAGTGAATTGGGTCTTTTGGGAAGCTATAGACATTCTCCCAGGTCACAAAAGAGCCATTATTGTGTTTTGTTTTTGCATATGACCAAAGACTCCCTTAGCAGTTAGGTGCTTGGGAAAAATTTAGATTCTCCTAATGTGCTGGTAATTTGTGGCTATCAGAGAAAGATCTGAATTAGGAGATCTCTCTCGGCTTTCATGGTGATAACGTGGTAGATCTAGAGACAAACCCACAACACACAAGTGTCTAGAGGACTGCCACCTGAGAATGCTTCATACTCAAGCTAGCTGAGTATGAGCCTTGAGAAACTCGTTGTTATTGATATGCATGTGTCTACCAGTTTGGACACAACTCTGGCATCTTGTCAGGTGGCCCTGGATTTGCCTATCTCACCAGCTCTCTAGGGTATGAAAGACAGACACCCATGCCTACTGTCTGCTCAGAACGGATGAACAGGACCTGGAATTTTGGAGCATGTTTTCTTCTCATATGCCAATTAACCTTGGCTCTAAACCTTTCCCTAGTTTTCTGCCTCTGTAACAGCTCAGAGATTAAGGTGGGTTGACCTTACCTTGTGCATTTCATGAGCTCTTCAGTATCTGTTTTATTATTTGAGCTTCTGGCGCCAAGTTCCTGTAAGCACGGAGGAGAGCCCTGAAACACTCTGTAATTTAATACAGCTGTAATTCTTTATGGTTTTAAGGTAACATCATAAAAGGACTTACTGGGAACTGCTAAATTCATATTAAATATGTAGTTGACTTAGCAACAAGAACTATACAAATAGCCACGAACAATATAATATGGTTATTTTATCTCATGGAAGAGAATAAAGAAACCTGAAGTGTGATGAAGAAAATGGGTGTGGCCTGGCTTACCTGCATCCCTTTCATTCTTGGGAATTCTTTTTTTTTTTAATTTTTATTTTGTAGAGTCTACAGTAGATATTCTGAATCTTATTCAAGTCTACCTGAGGATGTATGTTTTAAATAGTGTTTAAAAATTATTTTAAATTATGTGTAAGGGGGGATAGGGGGTCTGCTTGGTTGAATGCAGTATCTACAGAGGCCGGAAGATGGTGCTTAATTATCTGAAGTTGGAGTTACAGGTGGTTTAAGCCACCCAGGAGGGTGCGAGGAACCCAACCCTAGTCCTCTGAAAGAGCAGTATGTATCCTTAGCTGCTGAGCCATCTCTCTATCCCCCTTGACTGAGGTTCTTATTTAAAGTACCCCATGATATGCAGTTGTTTAAATTTTACACTTGAAAGTGCAGAGATAATTAACATTACAGCTTTCGAATCAAGCCATCTCAGTTTGAATGTGGGTCTGTGTTGTCCAAACTCCATGACCTTGGGCGTTTGAATCTTTTCAAGTCCTCATCTCAGGAACAGATAGAAGATTAGAATTACACCTATGGGATAACAGGGAGGGGTAGATGAGACAGCTATGTGCTTGCATTCTGCATGATGCCAAGGTGAGTTAGCACTTGCTGGCAGTCATGCTAATGCTCAGTGCTTCGCTCTGCAGGTGCAATACTGGGCCCAGGGCCACCCAGTTCTTCCCCAGTCTTATCAAATACCTGCTACCAGTGCCAGTGACTCAGGAGAGACATTAATTACTCTGTGCTCTGTGACATCTCCGTGGGAGAGCTTTCTTGTCCTTACTGTTGGTAGAAAGGAGATATTCTGTGTATTGAGTAAGAGATGAACAAGAGTAGTTTCTTTTTAACCTCTCCCCCAACACTCCATGCACTTTGCAGTATGGCTTTCTTTACTGAGTTGCACCATCACTTGAATGGTAGAGCCCGAGGGATTTAGTTTCCTTGTGGCTTGACATGGCATGCAGGGACTGGATATGACTGTATGCGGGCTACATTTGTACTGCCACAGTGACTCATTGCTGAGATTAAACAGTTGCTGCAGAGCTGTTTCCTCCAGATTGATGCATTGCCTCCTGTAGGGAGGATGCTCAGGTGACCCTGGAGTTCAACAAGATTCTGGAAGCTAGGGAAGTTACAAGAGTTACCCCACAGAGCCCTAATGTTGTAAAAGCAAGCAGTGGACAGCGAGGGAAGGAGACCCTGGTGGAGCTGATTGTGGGTTGTGCAGGGGGCTCTGGGGATGGAGCTGTCTTGAGTCAGACTGTGGTGAACTTTTCAATGAGGCAGCTACCCTCTGTCACCCATGCTCCTCTAAGTGACTGTAACAATTCATGGCTTCGGGACTAGATTTGGATGGAGTTTTCCCACTCTGGGCTGTTACTGGTGTCCTATCTGGGGTGAGCAGACATTTGTTCATGATTCCCTCAGAGCAGCCACTCTGTATTTCTCCACCAAACAAGTGTGTTTGGCACAACCCTCTACTGTTTCCTGGCAAAATTATGGAGATGGTGATCCTTGGGAGTAGCTTTTCTCAGTTCCTTTTTCTAAGTCCCCTTGTCCCTCTGACATGCAAAAGTTGCCCAGATCGGGTGTCCTTAACATAATTCAATTACACAGAGTTCTGGATTCCCCAAAGCCCCCTAGGCTGTGTCATATTCTGATTAAGAAGGTTTATCCAGGAGTCAGTGTGTTTTTCTTTTGAGAGAAGGTTTAGCGCAAGGAACCAAAAGAAATGACAGTGAGGACGTGAGCCAAGGAAGCAAAGACACAGTGCATGTGACTGCTTCCTCCATGTGCCTGTTTCCTCCACTCACACAAATGCCATATTTGCCCATTTGCCTGGTCTCCAGATGTAGGAAGTCTAATAAGAGAGGAGAAGGACTTTGACTATGTGGTTCAGGTGGTGAACCATGGGCTCACAGAGATGAAAAGACTTCTTCAAGATCACCCAAATGGAAAGTGGTGAGTCAGGCAGAGAGAAAGAAAGAGAGAGAGAGAGAGAGA
>NC_022019.1:9542330-9543870 GCF_000317375.1 Microtus ochrogaster
AGAGAGAGAGAGAGAGACAGAGAGAGAGAACATGCTCACTCCTGGAGGCATGAGAAGAATGTCGGGCATCATTCGCGATCACCCTCCACCTTATTTTTTTGAGTCAGTGTCTGTCATGGAACCTGGAACTTGGCATAGTTTACCTAGGCTGACAACCAGCAAAATCATAGTAATCTTCTTGCTTCCTATTTTCATACCTGCTTTACTACTGGTAGCACATGCAGGTGGATGCTGGGAATCCCAGCTCAGGGCCTCACATCTCCCTAGCCCAGAGCTAGGGGTTTAGATACCAAACTTGTCAGAGTACTGCAGACACATTCACAGTGTGCCTGTTGGGTGACTGGGTAGCTTGCCTTCTATCTGCCTGGTCTACCTCGGTGACTGAAACCGACCAGCAATTGAAGTTCTTGAGAGAAGAAATTATTCATGACTGGAACACGCGCTGACTTTCTTCTTGGCATTATTTCCTGAACAATAGAGCGTGCTGACTATTTCTGTGGCAGTTTCATTGTTTGACGTGTAATACATTCTCGGGAGACGGCTTGAGGCACATGGGAAGCATATATAGAGGTTATATGCAAATATTATTGGGCATAGGTAATTGACTTGAGCATCCCCAGGTTTGGGAGCCCACGCAGAGTCCTCTGCTGACCCCTGGACCACTGTTCTCACACCATGTCTTAGGCACAGGTACTTTGATCATAAGAAATCTGATTTTCCTCCATCAGCTGTGCGGGTTGAGATCAGAAAGGGTTAACAGATGGGTCTGTGGTTCCTTCAGCAAGGCTGCTGACTTCCTTACAGTGAAATAATAAAGCTCCAAATTGGAGCGAGTTCGTTACTGTGACACTAATACCGCCCCAGGCTCTTGGAGGATTAGATGAACACAAAGCTTTCTGAGGCATCGGTGTGGCACTGGAGGGTGATTCAGCATGTCTGGGGCTGGGAGGGTGGTTGTTAATTGGAACTGGAGGGAAGGAGCTCGGGTTTGGCAGACCAGCTTTAAATAGGAGGATTGTCTGCCAGGGACTTTTGTTCTCTCAGAGAGTCCTGCTCTGCACACTCTGCCTGCAATGCTTTGCCTGTTGTCCCTTCCCCCAGCTTAAAGCTTCATGCCAGGGAAGGACAGCTGACCACGACCTTTGCCCTCCCCTCCCCCAACCCCCTTGCCCATGAATTTTCTGGAGCCATGCTATACTTCTAGTGATTTCTTTCTGCAGCTAGGGTTGCTCTGGGCTCTTTTCTTTCTCAACATGAGTGACGACAGAACGCATCTTTATGTTCCAGAGCAATGAAGGACAACAGGTGTTTTTGAGGTGTATCTAGTGAGACGGAGGGGCAGAGAATGTGGTAGCCGGAGACCTAGGTTCAAGGGTTGCCCAGAACCTAGCTTTGTCCTTTGTAAAATAAGAACTATAAAAATAATATCTGAAGAAGACTCTGAGGAAATAAGTCATAGAAAACCCCATCTCAACATGAATTTAAAAATTTTATTAGTACTATTGATTTGTGTGCGTATGTGTGTGTGTGTGTGTGTGTG
>NC_022019.1:9544095-9587163 GCF_000317375.1 Microtus ochrogaster
GCGCGTGTCTGTGTGAGTCGTGGAGCACTTGTGAAGGTCAGAGGACACCCTGTGGAGTCGGCTCTCCCTTTTCACCTTTATGCGGATTTCAACGTGGCAGGCAGGCTTGAGCCCAAGCCCCTTTACCTGCTGAGCCATCTCCCTGCCCCTCCCCTAAACATTTACATAACTCAGGCATCACAGCTTCCATGAAGCTTCTCATCAAAAAATAAAAATTAAAAAAAGGAACTCCAAGCCTTTTTACCATCAGGTCCACAGAGGTTCCTTCTCCGTTGAGGCAGTCAGCAGGAAAGCCTGTGCGACCACTCCATGTGCCAGGTAGAGTAGATGAAGGAGCAGACAGCACAGCAGTGTGACCTTGGGGACTTGGAAATGATCTCAGGGAAAGTAACTTCATTGCTTTGAGAGCTGCTATCTCCAGGTTTAAGTCTCACCTGATATCCAGGGTTACCATGGAGACTAGGGTGATAATGCCTGAATGATGCTTCCTGCAGATCCTAGCTCACCTCAGGGAGCCTGAACACATGGCTGTCTGTCTTCCACCCTTCACTTTTAAAAACTTTAAGTTGTTATAATTATTTGTGTGTGCATATGGGTGCATGCGTGTGCTCACCTGCAGGTGCCATGGCACACGGAGGGCAGAGGGCAACTTTTTGGAGCCAGGTCCTCTCCTCCTGCAGTGGAGTCTTGTGGGCAAACTCAGGTCATTCGGCTTGGCAGCAGGCATCTTTACCTGCTGAGCCAGATTGCTGCTTCTCCATCTCTTTACCTTTTTAGTCTCCTTCTCCCATTCCTCTTTATAGGATCTCAAAAAGAAGTGCTTGCAAAATAGCCTTTGAAACGGGCAGAAACTGATAGGATTTTCTCTCACAAAAACTCACGTTAAGCAGGATAAGAGACCCCAGTTCCAAGAACACCAGGCCCTTTAGCGTCTACTTCTGCCAGAATTTTAGAGGTTCCTCTGTCTGATGTTAAGAGAGTCCACACCAGGTACTTTTGGGGAGAATATTTACTTTTTAATGATTTCTTCTCTCTCCAGCTGTGATAATTTAATCCTCTCATTTTCTTTGTTTCTGTTTCTCGAATTCCGACCTCGATCTTTTTAACTTCTTGGACGGACTGTCTTAACTCCTTACTTTATTCTTCCTGTTTGAGTGATGTGAGACTTAGCTTTCTCTTCTAATTCTTCCACTTTAAATAATTCTAGTAGTCTATTTTCAAACTTCCAAGGCCTCTTTGTGGCTCTTTTCTTGAACAATATCCCATTCTTATTTTATAGATCTATATCGAGTCCCAAGTGTTATCATATTTGTTGCATTAATCACGTTTGGTTTTTCTTCATGGTGATACCATCTCTTAGGTTATAGGATTTCCTCAAGCTCAGGTATTACAAAGACCAAATGGAGGCTGTGTGTGGCTGGCTGGATCTCGGTGTAAGCAGGATACTCGGGTAATCTGGATCACGAATTAGGGACCAAACATCAACCTCTATAGCTTTTCTTTGTAACCTTTCCTTAGGCCCATCTTGCTTCTTAGAGAGGAACTCTCTGGTTTCCAGCCTTGGATGGAAGAGCTAGCTAACTGAGGTTGAGTGTTCCTGTCTTTCAGGCTATTCCTTCCTCCTGTTTACGCCCACTGGTCCTGTTTCCAGAGCATCTTGGTCAAATCTGTCTAGGAAATAAACCTGCTGCTGTCTGCTGAGTTTGGGGAGAGCAACATCTTGTGGGTGCTGGCTGAAGAATACAGTCTGGGTAGGATTTCTGAGCATCCTTGCCTCTGATGTCAGGAAATTTCCCTCCCATGTGGCCCTATTGCAATTGAAAGAGATGTGGTGGGAAGCACTTGTCCTGTGACAGAGGAGAAGGGATTACAGCATCCGCTCTACCAGGGGCCTTATACATTGATAGGACCACAGGGCAAAGGCAAAAGCCTTGTCCAGTTCTACATTGCTCCCTGGTTCTTCTTGCTCTTTGCTGATGACCCGTGTGACTAGTCCTTCATGAAGTCTTCTAAATCACTACAGCTCATACTTCCATGGTGTTTTCTAGTCTAACCATCTGTGATCCCAAGCCGTGAGCTTGCCTGGGACATCCCATGTCACTGACGGGGACAATCATTTTAGGTGCTTACCTCTTTTGCCTCCACAGATGAAAGGCATTTGGGAATGATGGTGATTGTACTGCATTTGTTCAGACTTTCCTGCCCTAAGCAAAAATATCTTCATACACACACACACACTCTTAAAGCAACAGGTGTGTGAATGTGAATGTAACATTATTTGTGGGACTATTGATGTGTATGAATCTCTAGGTTCATAAAGAACTTCCTTGACTGTGGTGGGGGGAATACTGTGTTGAGCCTTTTAACATCTGTGAACACAGGTGCTCAGAGAGGCAGAGGAAGCCCAGACTTGGCCCCTGGGCTTTCCAGGACACAGATTCTTCTTCTTGCAAATCTTATCCGTTGCCCTTATAGCAATCAGGTGGCTAAGAGGGCAGAAGATGTCTGGCCCTTCTTGTAGGCTGAGTGGGCCATCTGAGCTCCCATGGGATCAGGCTGGCAGGACCCAGGTGTCTCATCTCCTCTCCTACTTAGCTCCTACTTCCTCTCCGAAGAATGAGAGATTGTTCAGTCATAAAAATACAAACATAGTCATAAAACATGTCTTTGTGGTGGAAAAAAAAAGTCCCCAGGCCTAGGAATGTGTGTGTGTATGTAAGACAGGCTGGGGCAGGTGTCTCTCTTCTCCCCCCAGCCCCCAGCCATGCCTGTCAGCCAGGTGTGATCTCCTGCTACCTTACAATATGATGAGAGCCCTGAATGGCCAGTGGCATCTGATACTCTCCATCTCAGGCCTAGAAATATTTCCCAGAAGGCTTTGCATCCCCAAGGTCAAGAGCTCATTTCCTCTCCTCCCTTCCCAAACCATGTGCATTTCAGAAGAAATTTAATCCCTGGGGTTCCGACTCCTCCACACTTACATCACTTAAGGCTTTTCTGGGGAGATGTGATCCCTTGGAAACACCTGGAGAGGGTATCCGGCTTGGTAGCCTTCTCCTTGCTAGGCTTGAAACAAAACAGAGGAGGGGGAAAGGGGGGGGGGGGGAGAGAGAGAGAGAGAGAGAGAGAGAGAGAGAGAGAGAGAGAGAGAGAGGAGGGGAAGGGGAAGGAAAGAAGAAGTCACATTTTTGTTTTCAAATGATCTTGGCAGTCTTGCCTTACAGTCAGGCCCTGGTGAAATTTCTTCTCTCAGAGATTTTTGCTATGGTTCTACTGCTCTGCATGAGAAGCAGCTGCCAGTCCTAGGGTGTGGCTGTGACTCTGATTTCACCAGTCTAGGCTCCTCCTCAGGGCAGAGGAATCTTCAAAAGGGTCCGATTCTCCACTGGCCTGCCTTACCTAAGGAAACTTATGGCCAGATATGAAGTGTCTCCCTTTCCACATGACACATTATAATTAACAGAGAACCCATATCCCCGGTTCCAAGAATGGATATGGCCAGCCACTGTCCTGAATTTGCATCAAGAGCTCACTGGCACTCTCATTTACTGGCGGCAGAAACGAGGCTCCCTCCTCCCAACAAGGCCACCTGTTATCTAATGCCCCATGGTTTTGGGGACAGGAGGAAAATTTTTTTTTTTTTCGACCAGGGTTTCTCTGTAGCTTTGGTGCCTGGCCTGGAACTCGCTCTTGTAGACCAGGCTGGCCTCGAACTCCCAGAGATCCACCTGCCTCTGCCTCCCGAGTGCTGGGATTAAAGGCGTGCGCCACCAGCGCCCGGCTGGAGGAATTTTTGAGTCTAGCTGTCTAACGTCCTCTTTCATGGCCCTAACCAGGCGTGTTGCACTCTTTCTGTGGGGCCCGTGTGAGGAGATCTGGGGCAGGTTTCAGAGCTCCCAAAACCTATTCCTTAGGTTTTTTAGGAGTTTGGTCTTTGAACTTAATTCCACAGTTGTTAGACTTCAGTGTGTGGGCCTACTGTCTGCAACATTGAATCTAATTTTGCCTAATTTTGGCGCTGTGAGAGCTAACAGGGGTGATGTTATTTAGTTTTCAACGCACCTATTTCCACTCTTCACTATGTTTTTATCTCTCTTCGTCTTTTATTATTCTTCAGGAATTGATTTTTTACATTGTAATGTATTTTATTGTTATTAGGGCACACGTGTGTGTGTATGCCACAGCTTCCTTGAAGTCAGAGGACAACTTACAGGAGTCAGTTCTCTCTACCACGTGAGTCCGGGGATTGAACTCAGGTCCTCAGGCTGGGAGGCAAGTACCTTTACCTTCAAAGCCATCTTGTTGGCCCCAGCTTTAATAAGCTTTTTAGAAGCAGTTTTGCAGAAAATTGGTAACTTCTAACTCACTATGAACTTAAGCCAATTGGGAGGACCTCTTGTTGGGGACGCTGTCTTACCTCTTGCTATGAAGTGGGGAAAGAGTAACAAAGAAGGGACAAGCAAGGAAGCGTCACTAACTGGCATGCACTTAGCAACAGAGACGGCTAGATTCAGACGGCTAGATTCTATCACACAACATTGTTCATACGACATCTTTGGATCATTCCCTGGCTGCTGCTGCTGCTGCTTCTTCTTCTCCTCCTCCTTCTTCTTCTCCTTCTTCCTCCTCCTTTTTTTCTGAGACAGGGTTTCTCTGTAGTTTTGGAGCCTGTTCTAGAACTAGCTCTTGTAGACCAGGCTGGCCTCGAACTCACAGCGATCTGCCTGCCTCTGTGTCCCAAGTGCTATGATTAAAGGCGTGCGCCACCACCACCCCGCTCCCTGGCCACTTCTTATAGGAATGTGAAGCTTGGAGAGGTTTAATAAATTGCACCATGGCATCCTAAAATGGCTTTTGTTTCCCCACTGCCTTAAGTACTAGATGAGGAGTTTTGGGGATGCTGAGGGTGGGGAGTGGGGGGATATTGCGCATCCTTGAATCAGTTGTGAGACACTGACCTCTGCTGGAACCTTTAACACTTGACCACTGAAAGAAAGGATCCATTGGTCTCTTCTCACATTTTCACAAGAAAGTAATTGAACATATGTTCGGCAAGGACCCACTACATGTGAAACAGGAGATGAAATGAAGAAGAAAAGATAGAAGCCACTTGGCCAGTGTAAGTCACAAGCATGCTACACGCAGGAGGGCGCTGTGACCAGGGAGACATGTGCAGTGAACAAACTTCCACGGATGGGAGAACTCAGGTCTAGCCAAGAAACAGCTTATCTATCACACCCACCTGTGGTTTGCGTTTCATTTTTTTATAATATCTCCATTTTCTTTCTATATCATTATTTTTGTCTCATTGTCCAATTTTGAATTCAATGTTGTTGATTCTCTAATTAGCCCCACTCACATAAATAGCTTCCAGACCTAGAGAAGTAGAAGTAGGTTAGCGACTGCTTTATTTACTTATCAATCATCATTCCTTTTGGTGGCCTTGTCCTCTGTCTCTGGTTACCTTTTTCACTTAACTGGCTGAGAGGCAGATGAAGGCAGATTGCCTTCAGATGCCAGACAAGAGGCCTTTCTTTTGGAGGTTTACTTTCTTTCACAAATGGTTTTTATAGTCACTGAGGTGGATTTCTTTCAATCTTCTTTCTTTCTTTCTTCCTTTCTTTCTCTCTCTTTCCTTCCTTCCCCCTCTCTCTCTTCCTCTTTCTTTCTTTCTTTTCTCTTTTTTCATTTTTTCTTTTGCAAAGCAGAGGATGAAATGAAGAGGTCAGTGTACTTGTTAATGTCATGAGAAACTTGCTTACACCTTCCCTGCACTTGGGAAGGGAGAGGATTTTCATGATCAGTTTACCTTTCAATTCTTCATTGGAATTAGGAGACACACAGCTTAGATGACATCCTAGTACACTAGAGAGCTCATGTACAGAACCACTCCCCGTATAAAAGAAGCAATTTTATATTAATTTATAGCTCTTTTATTGTGCTTTTCTTATTTTCAAAGTGTTTCACGCAGAAAATTTGAAAAGTACTGATAAGTGCAAACATATATAGAATACAGAAAAAAAAAACCCACTTGAATCTGGTCATCCAAAGAAGTCCACTAATCATATTTTATCCTAATCCCTAGGCTTTTGAAATGCTTACTTTGTTAGAATTATCATACTGTTGCGATATCTCCACAGTGATTTCTTTTCTTGGCAATGTGTCACAATGTCTTCTTAAGGCATCACATTCTCCTACAATATGGTTACCCTGAGTGTCATGCAGAATTATCCCAAATTATTTAGGCATTTCATCCTTTAGAAGTTCTTCACTGATACCCAGTATTTTGTTCTTCTAGACATCTCTCTCCCAAGTACCCTTGTTGTTACATTCTGGGTGTGAAAATTACGGACACTCATAGCTGAACTTATTTATTTAATTTTTAGTGACCAAAGACTCTACAAGTACAACAATTTTAGAATTTTTGATACTGGTTGTAAAGCTAACTTCAAGAAACTTGCGTCAGCCTGCACACATCTGACCTGTGAATCATAACTGGGACAAGTGTGGGTGACAAATTACTTAGAATTTTGCCAACTTGATACTGCCACGTACATGTTTAAATATTCTTGATTGTTGCTGAACTTGAACAGATTTGGTATTTGTACAACAGCCTTTGTGACCCATAAATAGTTCTTTCTTTCATTTGCATATATTTGCATATCCACGTATCCAAAGCAAGGGCTCTGGAGACACACTGGCTGAGATCCAGGACAAACTCTGACATTTTTGCTTAGCTTAGAATAGCATCACTTGGAGACGATATGAATATCAACTCCTGGTTTTTTGGGGGTGACACTTTTGGATCTCATCCTTGCATCTTTTTCATTTTAAAAGCTACATTTGTGCCTGTGCCTTCATGAGGATGCTCTTTCGGGCCTACTCTTGAGCCTTCTCCAGTCTGTTCTGGGCTACAGCACAGTGCAGGTGAACCAATATGAACAGGCCGGCTAGCCTGAAGGTTTGTGGCTGGATCCATCCAAAGGTGACAGGGCAAGGAGGAGAGAACACACTACGAAGCTGCAACACTATCTGGGATGGTCCAGAGAGTTGGGATTCAATTCTGTGATTAGTGGGGAATGGTGAAGGGTTTTTGAAAAGGGGTTAAATGATCCCAGACCAGAGTTAATGAAGACAGTTAATTTGTCAGTACCAAGTAGGCTGGAGCAAGGCTGGACAGAAATACCCACAAGGTTGGCATGCGTTGGAACCCTGAGTCTTAATTTGTGCAGTTAACTTGGAGAAAGGAAGATAATAAGAGATCGAGCTACAAGCTGAGCTGTGTCCAAGGAAAAGATGGAGCTTAGGGATGGGTGTTTTAGGTATAGGAAAGCTTAGTAATTCTGCCATTATGTCATGTTCTGTTCCTGCCCCGATGTCCTGAGTGCGATCTCACATGGTCTGTGCGGGAGACCCTAACTGCTGCCTAATAAAAAGCAAAGCCTCCTCCATTATCATTATGTGTGTGTTCTCTGGATATTTAAACATTCTGTTTTTGTGAACGTATGCCAAACAGTAGCAATAGCAAGGGTCACTGATGACCTCTTACCCCTTTCATATATATTTTTAAAAGATGTCCTGGTATGGTTTCTGGCTGCTATGACAACACACCATGATAAAAAAAGCAATGTACACTTCCAGGTCACAGGTCATCATTGAGGGAAGACCAGGCTTGAATTCATTGGGAGCAGAGGCAGGAACCATGGAGAAAAGCTGCTTACTGGCTTGCTCCTCATTGCTTGTTGAGCTTGCTTTCTTCCAGAACCCAGAATCATCTGCCCAGGAGTGGCATTACCCATAGTGGGCTGAGCTGTCCCTCACCAATCATTAATCAGAAAATGCGGGGGTCCCTGCAGATACTATGGCTAGTGGGGAACAATCCATGTGAGACAAGAAGGAAATCTAGTTCCACATAATGTAGCTAGCTGGTGCTGGCTCAAACTTCTGGAGTCTGACCCTGAATGGTTTGTTTTTGACATATTTAAATGCAATACAATATTGGAAAAAAGTTTCCTCATGGCAATTACCATAACCAAGCTTAGAGAATGACCATATTGAAACCCCTCTGCAAATTACAACTCTTTGCAAAGTACTTGTGACCTATTCTACAAGAGTGGGCTCTGCTGAGGAGTGGTGGCACACACTTTTAATTCCAGCACTTGGGAGGCAGAGGCAGTTGGATCTTTGTGAGTTCGAGGCCAGCCTGGTCTACAGAGCTAGGGCTGTTACACAGAGAAACCTTGTCTCAAAAAAACAAAAGAAAAAAAAGTAAAAGAAAAAAAGAAAGACAATTGTAAATCACTTCCATTGAAGAGACAGTCTATTTTTTTTAGTTTTTAAAAAGTGTTTTTATTGAGCTATATATTTTTCTCCACTCCCCTTCTTTTCTCTCCCCTTCCCTTCTACTCTCTCATGTTCCCAATTTACTCAGGAGATTTTGTCTTTTTCTACTTTCCATGTAGATTAGATCCATATATGTCTCTCTTAGGGTCCTCATTGTTGTCTAGGTTCTCTAGAATGTGATTTGTAGGCTGGTTTTTTTCTGTATGTCTGAAAGTCACTTATGAGTGAATACGTGTGATAATTGTCTTTCTGGGTCTGGGTTACCTTACTCAATATGATGTTTTCTAGATCCATCTATTTGTCTGCAAATTTCAAGATGTCATTTTTCTGCTGTGTAATATTCCATTGTGTAAATGTACCACATTTTCCTTATTCATTCTTTGGTTGAGGAGCATTTAGGTTGTTTCCAGGTTCTGGCTATGATAAACAATACTGCTATGAACATAGTTGAGCACATGTCCTTGTGGTATGATTGAACATCCTTTGGGTATATACCCAAAAGTGGTTATTGCTGTCTCTTGAGGTAGGTTGTTTTCTAATTTTCTGAGAAATCACCATACTGATTTCCAAAACAGCTGCACCATTTTGCACTTCCACCAGCAATGAAGGAGTGTTCCTCCCTTTACCCCATATCCTCTCCAGCATAAGTTGTCATCAGTGTTTTTGATCTTGGCCATTCTGACAGGTGTAAGATGGAATTTCAGAGTTGTTTTGATTTGCATTTCTCTGATGCCTAAGGATGTTGAGCATTTCTGTAAGTGTCTTTCAGCCATTATGTTGAGAGTTCTCTGTTTAGGTTTGTATCCCATTTTTTAAATTGGATTATTTTTCTTTTGATAACCAATTTCTTGAGTTCTTTGTATATTTGCAGGTAAGTCCTCTGTCCAATGTGGGGGTTGTGAAAATCTTTTCCCAGTCTGTAGTCTGCCATTTTGTCTTGTTGACTATTTATTTTGCTTACAGAAGCTTCTTAGTTTCAGGATGTCCCATTTATTAATTGTTTCTCTCAGTGTCTGTGCTACTGGTGTTATATTTAGGAAGTAGTTTCCTGTGCCTATGCATTCAAGTGTACTTGCCACTTTCTCTTCTATGAGATTCACTGTGGTTGGTTTTATGCTGTAGTCTTTGATCTGTTTGGATGTGAGTTTTGTGCCCGGTGCTAGATATGGATCTATTTTCATTCTTCTATGTGTTGATATCCAGTTATGTCACAACCACTTGTTGAATATGCTTTCTTTTTTTCCATTTTATATTTTTTGCTTCTTTGTCAAAAATCAGGTGTTCATAGGTGTGTGGATTGGTATCCAGGTCTTTGATTTGGTTCCATTGGTCCTCCTGTCTGTTTTTATGTGAATACCAGGCTGTTTTCAGTACTGTAGCTCTGTAGTAGAGTTTGAAGTAAGGGATTGTGATGCCTCCAGAAGTTCCTTTATTATACAGGATTATTTTGGCTATCCTGAGTTTTTTTGTTTTTCCATATGAAGTTGATTATTGTTCTTTCATGGTCTGTGAAGAATTTTACTGGGATTTTGATGGCATTGCATTGAATCTGTAGATTGCTTTTGGTAAGATTGCCATTTTTACTATGTTAATTCTACCTACCTAAGAACATGGGAGTTCTTTCCATTTTCTAGTGTCTTCTTCAATTTCTTTCTTCAAAGACTTGAAGTTCTTGTCATACAGAGCTTCCACTTGTTTGGTTAGAGATACTCCAAAATATTTTATGTTACTTGTGGCTATTGTGAAGGATGACATTTTTCTGATTTCTTTCTTAGCCCGTTTATCATCTGTGTAAAGGAGGGCTACTGATTTTTTTTTTTTTTTTAGTTAATAAGTCACATAGAGGTTTAATCTTGTGTATAAACATCAGCCTTAGCTTGGCTTGTTTTTAGCTAGCTTTTTTAAAATTATCCTGTCTACCTTTTGCCTCTGGGCTTTTACCTTTCTATATATCTTTCTTTACTTCTTACTCCATGACTGGTGGTGTTGCTGAAGTCCTCCCTCCTTCTCTTGTTCTTGCTCCTCGATCTTCTCTTCCCAGATTTCTCCTTCCATTTATTCTCTTGGCCTGTCATCCCTGCCCACCCTTTTCTTCCTAGCAGAATGTCCAGTTCTTATTAGACCAATCAGGTGTTTTAGGAAGACAAAGTAACACAGCTTCACAGAGTTAAACAAATGCAATGTAAAAGAATCCAGCACATCTTTGCACATTAAACAAGTGTTCCACAGCATAAACAAAGTAACACATCTTAAAGTAACATTCCACACCACTTTCTCTAAAAATATGATTTCATTGGTGAGAAAAAAAAACGAGGCAACATGGAGAGGAGAGTTCAACCACTGAGAAAAGTGTAGACTAGACTGTCTTTATCCATGGTTGCTACTTACTCTCATATGGTTTCTGAGATAATTGAAACTGGCCATTTATGCTGGAGATGGCTTTGCATTGAGTATTGTAGTCGCTCCTGTCCACAAGAAAGCTGAACTCCAGAATTCCCCTTCTCTGTCCCACTTGTTCTCTGTAGAATAGACATATTTCCATGAATCTACTCCAAATCTTTTTGGAACACTTTGATGTAGCTGGTAAAATGACATTCTAAGTAGGTTGGTGGTCCTCCACTTTCAGGCTACACATATATTACAAAAACATCCCACAAGTCATAGCTTTAATCTCCTCCTCCAGGTAATCTATGGAATTTTGTAGGTCAAAGACCATATGTCCCATGCATAATCCCTAGCATGCCTTCATCTTCTCCAAAATCAACATACTCAGACAAAAGGTAGATATATAAACATTGTCTGAATGTGGCCAGAAGAAATAAAATGCATTACACACTGTAAAGTACTATAAGATACCCAAAAGACTCAACACACCACAGAGATACTTGCATAGCCATGTTTCTTGCAACTCTGTTCACAATAGCCAGGATAGAGAATTGGCCTAGGTGTGATTTTCTTTAATAGTTTCTATCCATTGTAAAGAGTAGCTTCTTTGTTTAGGTGTGAGAGCTACACTTACCTGTGTGTATAAGAACAAGTATTTAAAATGCAGTTAGGGATTATACTGGTTTATGTGGCCTAAGATCTATGACCACTCTAGTCCTGGGTAGTTGGCTAGGTTTCTAGAACCAGGCACAATTTCCTTGTGTTGAGCTGGCCTTAAGTCAAATTAGGCAACTGTTGGTTACTGCTGACATACACATGCCACTTTTGCACCCCTGAACCTATAGGGATGTCTTGCCTTTCTGGTCATTGATGTCATAGGCATCACAGCTGGGTAGAACTATTTGTTATTTCCTTCACTTGGCAGCTTGCACGACACTTTCGGTACCGTGAAAGGTAGTCGTCAGGGAAAGAGGCTTTTAGGTCAGATCTAACTTAAATCTTCTATGTCCTGTGTCTGAAGTACATGCTGTCTTCAGCAATAGGGATTTCAACATCTGGAGGGAAACCAAGGGCAATAGCAATGGGCTGAAAATTTCAACTTGGCTATAGGGGTATTGGCCAAAGATCTCCATGAATGTTTCCCCCATTTCTTCAGGATGTGCTGCAAGTGCTACAGAGTTATAGTGGAACAGGACATTGGTCAGTTATAGTAGACCAGGGCATTGGTCACTCATGATTTTGTCTTGATCTCCACACTCCTTAAGAGAATCTTGCTTTCTGGTTTGTCTGTGAGCTCTTGAAAGGTGTGCTAGTTTTATTACCAACACTGTGACCAAATATCTAAGAGAAACAGTTTAAAGGAAGAACTGAGTTCAGGCTCACAGGTTCAGAGGGTTCAGCCCACAGTCACATGGCCCTGTTTTTCTGGGCCAGAACATCATTTTCAGAGCTAGATCATCATTGTGACAGGAGTCTACGGTAGAGGATAGTCACCTCAGGGTGGCCAGAAGTAAAGAGAGGGAGAGCAAAACTGAGACCAGGTATAACCTTTAAGATCATACCCCAGAGACCACTTTCTTCCAGTTAGACTTATTTTTCATGTTTTTAGAATCTCCATAGAACAATGCCTTCATGTGGAGACTAAGCATTCAGCTTGATAGACCGTGTGAGTAATTTCATATTTAAACTGAAACAGAAAGCATAAGCTTTCTCTGCCCATTCCCCTTCAATGTATACAATATCCATTACAGAGGCTGATGAGCCACTTGGGTTCTTGGTAGGATGTGTTTCTTAGATATCCATCTGTGACTTCATAAAGTTATTGCTGACTTTCATTGGTGAAAAATGAGGGTAGAGGATGGTCATATACTTCAAGGTTGCACAAACTCAGGGTCTATGAAAGCTTATCTAAATCCAACTCTTTCCTGGGATTTGAGATGCCTTTCTTTGTTCTGTATAGTAACTGTTTACTGAACATATCCATTCTTGTTTGGCATGCACCAGGTGATTACATATAAAATATTTAAATATATATATATATATATATATATATATATATATATATATATATATATATAGTAAAGGGGAAGAAGGAGATTGTACTGAAGAAATTAGTTCTATCCTCAAGAGGGTTATACTGGAATAGGAAGAACAGTATGGGAACAATCTATTACCTGTAGACACCAGCTTAGGGACATACTGGAAAACGTGGGACCAATTCAGTTACTCGATTGCTACCATGGATGTGAAGTTTGATCGAGTCAACCAATTTGAAGAAAGTTAGGGTTTTTCTGGTTGTCCTCTGTGGAGTATTTCTTCCTCCCTGATGCCGACATGATCCCCATGACCACTGCCTGCAGTATTCTTCTTCCTTTCACTACTGGGCTATGACTGGTAGGTTTTGTAGCTCTCTGGCAGTTCCAAACAGACTATGTTCTGGTACAGTCCAGCAGATGGCGCAAAACCAATGAGTCACTGCCCTGGTGGGCAGTCCATCGATCCACCCCCCAACTAGACCGCTGATGGGAGAGCCCTTTTGATCCAGGAATTTCCACTTCTGAGTTCAGCCAAGATGATATGAAAATGATTGCTAGAGGAATGAATAAAAAGTTTTGGGTAGTGTTAAGGATTAAAAACCCATGTGAACTCACCTGCATGTCTGTAAAAATATCACACATATAGGTAAAACTGACGTCTGGGAGATCTTCTGCTGTCACCCCAAAATTCTCCTTTCTCCAGGATCTAGGCTAAACAACTACATTACAGAATTGAAAAACTCATAGAGAGGTAATAAATGTGTCTCCTGTTTGTGTAGAACCTTTGATGTTCTCATGTGTTATTCACTAGAACTTCATATAACCCTGTGCCAATATTGCTATATTCATACAGGTGAGGAACCTGAGGGTTAGAGACAAAAAAGGACTTCCTCAAGACTCCATACTTGATAGAAGCAGCTAGACCAAATGGTGATGACCAAGGATTGAATCTCTCTCTATTTGTTACTACATTGGGCTGAATTCTTTCTCTCAGTGGTCAGAATCTGGTTTTTCTTTTATTCTTCTTTTTTAAATATAATTTTAATTTTTTTAAAAAAGTAAACAAACTATCTTATTTTCATTTTAAATACCAATCCCAGTTCCCACTCCCTCTGCTTCTACTATTTCTCTCCACCTTCCCTTCCCTTCCATCCACTCCTCAGAGAGGGTAAGGCACCTCCCAGACTACACTCCATCCATTCCTCAGAGAAGGTAAGGCAAATGGCCTTGGAGAAGGTCCAAGGCCCTCCCTACTATATCTAGGCTGAGTGAGGTATCCATCCAAAGAGAATAGGTCCCCCCCAAAAAATAGTACAAGCAGTAGGGATAAATCCTGGGGCCACTGCCAGTGGCCCCTCAGTCTGCTCCAATCATGCAACTGTCAACCACATTCAGAAGGTTCCATGAAGTGCTGAGAAGAAGGTATATTCTTTTGTGTTTTGGTGGAATGTTCTGTAGATGTCTTTTAAGTCCATTTGAGTCATGACATCTGTTAGTTGTCTTATTGCTTTATTAAGTTTCTGCCTGGTTGACCTGTTCATTGGTGAGAGTAGGGTGTTGAAATCTCCTACTATTAGTGTGTGGGTTTGATGTACGACTTAAGCTTAGTAATGTTACTTTTACATATGTGAATGCTCTTATATTTGGGGCATAGATGTTCGGGACTGAAACTTCATCTTGACTGGTTGTTATTATTTTAAGTATGAAGTGTCCTCCATCCCTTCTGATTGATCTTAGTTTGAAATTTATTCTGTTAGATATTAGCATAGCTACACCAGCTTGTTTCTTAGGTCCATTTGATTGGAAAATCTTTTTCCCAGCCCCTTACTCTGAAGTAATGTCTGTCTTTGAAGTTGAGGTGTGTTTCTTGTATACAGCAGAAGGTTGGATCCTACTTTTGTATCCATTCTCTTAGCCTGTGTCTTTTTATAGGTGAATTGAGTCCATTGATATTAAGAGATATTAATGACCAGTGATTATTAATTCCTGTTACTTTTTGGTAGTGGTATGGTGTGAGACAATGGTCTTCTACCCTGTAAAGATTTGTTGCTTTTATTGTTTTAATAAAATGCTGATTGGACAGTAGCCAGTCAGGAAGTATATGCAGGGTGACCAAGTAGGAAGTATAGGAGGGGCAACCAGAAGAGGAGAATTCTGGGAAAAGAAAAGGCTTAGTCTGCAGTTGTCACTCAGACATAAAAGAAGCAAGATGAGAATGCCTCACTGAGAAAAGGCTAACACAGACAGGAATTATGGGTTAATGTAGGATGTAAGAGCTAACAAGAAGCCCGAGCTAATAGGCCAACCAGTTTATGATTATGTAGACCTCTGTGTGTTTCTTTGGGACCGAATGGCTGCAGGACCATGTGGGACAGAAACCTTTGTCAACAGTGGTGTTTGTGTGTTTCCCTTCTTGGGGTTTACTGGTATGAGGTTATCAGTTGCCTGTGTTTTTGTGGGTGCATAGAATCCAGTTTTTCAAAGAGCAGATGATGATAGGGAAAGGAAATAAAAGAGGGAGAGGGGTCTATGCAGAAATCAAGTGCATCTAGGAAGACCAGCAGCAGCATGGGGAAAATACAGTGCACTTCTCCAGATATTCTTGGCATGAA
Source organism: Microtus ochrogaster (assembly GCF_000317375.1). Lineage (NCBI taxonomy): Eukaryota > Metazoa > Chordata > Mammalia > Rodentia > Cricetidae > Microtus > Microtus ochrogaster. Next base: position 9,559,472 of record NC_022019.1, read on the forward strand.
TGAGCAGTTTCATGTGCCATGTATTTATACAAGTATGTGTGTATAGGAAAGATGAGGCGGTATTTACACAAGCACACACACACACACAAGTACATAAATTGTTATGTCACTTAGGCTTTTACTCAAATTGGTTGGCTTTATTCAACAATAATCAAATACATAAGAAAATTGAGTCTTAAACAAGAAATGACAGGAAAACAGCAAAGAAAACGCTTCCCTTGCTAAGTCAAGGCTGCAGTCATTGTCCCCAGAAGGCATATTGCCATGTCTGGAAGACACTGCCCCATGCCCTTTCTCATTTGGAATTCTGAGATGTCTAACCTGTTCTCTCCTTGTGCCCACAGTCGGTGCCAAGCCCACCACTGTAATACCCTGTCCCTTAGGTTCTAATCTTTACCACCACATAACCTAGGTTGTCATAGTCCTCAAAATCAACAAGTGAACAATGCATCACTTAGAATAGTCTAAGCTAAATGAGCCACCATGTTAAAAGGAACCTTTGGAGTGACACAGAAACCAGGCTTGGGTCTTATCCAAAGCGTCTGACTTTTGGAATGAAACCACAAGGAGGTTCCAGGCATGGAAATTGATTGGGCCTTTCTTCCCAGATATATGTACAGTCAGCTGTGTATATAGCCCTGAAACTCCATCTTTACAGGGGCCAAACTCACTTATTTTTGTCCCCTTCTTTGTCATTGCAACTGTTCTTGTCTAACCGAGATGCCCCTGGGACACCACAATCTAGATTATTACAAAAAGCAAGCAAGCAAACAAACAAGCAACCCCTCAACCTCATTCTTGGCCATCTTGTCTTTAATCTTCTGATTTCACCCAAGATGTGACTATGAGAATAATTTTTATAAATCTTAGACTGGGCTATTTCACTTTTCTGCTTGGAAAAATTAAAAACAAAACAAACAAAAGAGGTGATTTCTATTTATGTGTATTTGTATATGTCCCTATGTGTGTAGGCTGCATGTGGGTGCCTGTGGAGACTAGAAGAGGATATCAGATCCCCTGGGACTGAATTACAGGATGCTGTAAGCTGTTTTAATGGAGCGGGGATTGAACTCGGGTCCTCTGTCAGAGCAGCAAGCTCTCTTGCTGTGGCCATCTCTCCAGCAGTAGCACGAGATTCATAATTTATTTTTATACTATCATGCCTCTTGGTGTGTAAATATAAAATTGAAGTTCAAAAATACATGTGCTTTGGTATTGGAGAAACCTGGGAAGGAACTCAGGGCCTTTCTGCAAGCCTCCTCTGCTTTTGCCCCTGTAGAGAGGAACTTTATCCCAAGGAACCCCCTCATCACATAAACAGACACAATTCCTGGTTCAGTCACTTGACATCATTCAGAATTATCCAGCCAAGTCAACCTCCCTTCCAGGAGAACCAGGGACATCCCATTTTCTTGATAATGTGAAGTCTGTTTCTTGCATTCCAGGATTGAGTGCCTCCCCTGGGTGGCCCCGCGTGGTAGTGTGTCCTATCCTACAGGCTGTGCATATGAGCGACCAAAAAACTGTCATTGCTTTCAGAATCACAGTGTTTGAGCATTCTCATAACCAATCATAGGACATTTCCGCTATAAATAGGGCAAAGACTGGGACAACAGAATGACTCTCCTTGATAAGACCCTGTTCTCAATTTCCAATCACAGTGCGACCCCACGCAGATGTTTTAAAGCACAGGTGAAGAAGATGGAGAACAAGCAAGAACAACTCAACTCTTTAAACACTGTCTTATGAAGATTTAACTTTACCTTTTTGACTAGCACAATGCCATTTTGAAAATTACATTGTGTGTGTATGTGTGTGTGTGCAGGTGTGCCCATGCTGTGGCTTGTGTGTGGAGGTCAGAAGATAACTTTCAGGAGCTGGTTCTCATCTTGGACCTTATTTGAAGCAAGATGTGTCTTGTTTCTGTTGCCGCTGCATACTCCAGGCCAGCTGGCCCCAGGGCTTCCGGGAGACTGGTAGATACCTTGATCTTAGATGTCTAAGTTACAGAAGTGTGTGATAAAAATTTTCTATTGTTTATACCAACTACTCATATTGCATTTTATGTGGTATCTTGAATGGATCGATACAACTACAATTAAAAAAAATCATACTTACTCTCTCTCTCTCTCTCTCTCTCTCTCTCTCTCTCTCTCTCTCTCTCTCTCTCTCACATGAGCACTAGTGCCATGATGTATATGTGGAGGTTAGAGGACTTCTGAGAGTCTGGTTTCTCCTTCTAATATGGATCAGGAGATGGAACTTTTACCAACAGAGCTATCTCAGCAGCCCCAGTTTTAGAACAATACCGTCATCCCATCATCCCATTTCCCATGGATAACCACTACCGTGTGTTTTGTTCTACAGGTTATTTATCCTGACTTCTCATTGGCATGAAATTTGTGGACCATGTGATGTTTTGTGACAGACTTCTTTCATTTCACATAGTGTTTCAAGTTCATCTTCACTGGAGTGTGTGCCTGTAACTCATTTCCTTTTCTTGGTGGATGAAGTTCCATTGTACAGGCACACCGCATTTTACTGGATCATTCAGTGGTTGATTTGGGATATAAATACATGTTATTATTTCTGTTTTTTTATAATTCTGAGGATGGAATGCAGACCTCACACATGCTAGATAAGCACCCAGTCACTGAACTCCAACTGTACTGTACTCCTAGATAAACCTTCCTACGACATTCATACATAAATCGGTTCTCTCTCTCTTTCCCATCTCTCTCTGTGTGCACACGTATCTGTAGTTTTTCTCATGCATGTCCTGGGGGGAAATTCTGGGTCATATGGCAGCTTGTATCTTTACTGTTTTGAAGAATTACCAGGGATTTATTCAAAGTGCTACAGTACTCGGCATTCTTATTAGCAATATGGGCAGGTTCTGATTTTTCCATGCCTTTGACAATTCTGGTCACACTGTGTGTCTTTGATTATAGTTTCCCATGGGTAAGAAGTGGTTATTTTATCTTGAGGCCTTGAATTACATATGTTTTTTATGTACCTACCTAAATTTCTGCCAAGCAGTCCATGGGAATTTTGGTAACACTGTAGCAAAATGTTGGTCAGTCTTAGGATGCTTGGCATCTTAGCAACAGCTCACCTTCTAACCTACAAATTTGGGTTTCTTTATGCTGATCTGGGTGTTCCCCAGTTTTTTCAATCCATCTTTTATAGTTTTAAGCATTTACTTCCCCAATTTTTTTTGGTCAAACTATTCTTCAATGTTTTATTCTTTTCTGTATGGATTTTTTAAGATTTGTTTTTTAGCTGTTGGAGACTTACGTACAGCTGATCTTTATGTTATGTTTGCATATTTATTTTATGTTTGCATGCTATGAACACACCGACCTTGTTTATTTCCACAGCTTTTAGATTGCTTAGGGTTTCTGATATGCAAGACCTGTGAATGCCATCTGTGAATAGAAATAACCTTCCTCATTCATTTCCTGCCTGGGTGTTTTAAAAATTTCTTCTTATTGTCTAATCACTCTGTCTAATATAACCTGGGATAAAAACACTGAGTCATATTCCTGGTTTATTCTTTTCTGTTTTTAGATTCATTATTTTTATTTTGTGTGTGTGTGTGTGTGTGTGTGTGTGTGTGTGTGTAGTGTCTGTCGTGTGTATTCAAGTGCCTGAAGAGGCCAGAAGAGAGCATTGAACACTCTGAAGCTGGGGTTACAGGTGATTGGGAACTACCTGCAAGGGGCCCTGGCATCGAAATTTAAGACCTCAGAAACGGCAACCACTAGTCTTAACCACGGAAACATCCTGCCAGCCCTCTTGAGTATTCTTAGCTGTATGGCAAACCGTTCAGTCTTTCCGCACTAATCACTGTGGGTTTTGGAGCTGTCTTTTATTACTCGAGGTGTTCACGTCTATTCCTAGATCTTTGAGTGATTTCACCATGACAGACTGTGTCAAGTGCTTTGTGTGACTACAGAGGCACTGGAGCAACGCTGCTCCTTGTCCTATTAATATCATATATTTCACAGACAGATTTTTAGATGTGAAAGCAACCCGTGTTCTTAGAATAATTCCCACGTGGCCATGGTGAACAGTCCCTTTCACACGTTTCTGTTCTTATTTTTATGGTGTAAGGTTGGAATGTTTGTGCGTTCTGGGAAAGTACCCCAGCCCCCAGAGATACCCAGTGACTTGCTGGGTTTGACTTACTAGGGTTTCTTAAGGATTTTACATCTATGGGAAGCTCCACGGCAGTTTTCAGGGAGGCTGTCTGAATCTCAGCTTTGCTGGTGGGAAGTCTTTGTAGTACTGATCCATAGTATCACTAATTTTAGGTCCATTCATAATTTTAACTTTTTTGACAATTCCTATGCTTCTAAGAATTTGTCAATTTCATGTTATTTACTTTTTCACACACAGTTTTTGTATTAGTCCCTTTTCATGCCTTTTATTTCTGCAGGATCTTCTATTTATTGAGCATGTATGTTCTTTTGTTTCTGACTTTCACAATTTTGTCTTCTCTGTCTTGTTTAGTCTAGCTGAAAGTTTCTTAATCATACCCATATTTTCAAAGAACCATCTTTAGTTTTGTTTTATTTATCATTTATGTCTTTTTATTGGATTTTTGTTACATTATAAAAATTGATTTGTGTGCATGTGTACATGTGTATATATGTGTGTAATGTGTTTGTGCGTGCATGTGTGTAAAGGAAAACTTGCAGGAGTCAGTTTTCTCCTTCCACTGTGTGGCTGCTGGTCACCGAACTCAGGTCTTCAGGCAGAGCAGCAAATGCCCTTACCCTCTGACCCATCTCCCTTGGATCTGTAGCTTTTCTGATCTCTCCGTTATTCACACGCCCACTCAGATCTATTGTTTCCTTCTTTTTTGCTGTGAACTTCACTTATTCCTATTCTCTACACTTAGATGTTAGGTTATCAATTTGAAAGATTTTTCTTTTCAATCATATTTTCTTTTAAAGCCATAGAACATTTTTAGGCACTTCATTGGCTAATCCCCACTAGTTTTAGATTGCTTTTTTTTGTTTTCTTTTATCTCAAAGTATTTTTCTAATTTTTTGGAGCTTTTCCCTCTGAACCGTTGGCTATTCTTCTTTGAGTAGTTTATTAATCACATATTTGCACATTTCTCAAATTGTCCTTTGTTTCTGAGTTCTAAGTTATTCTACTATAGTTGAAAAACATACCTGTACAGCCTCAATCTTTTAAAAGCTGTCATGGCTTCTTTTATGATCAATTGATGGTCTGTTTTAAAAATTTCTCATCATGCTTCAGAAGATTGTGTATATATATTATATCTAATATATAGACACATATGTATATCTAATTATATGTACATAGACATATTTGCATATTATAATCAATGTATACATATGTATATAATCACACACACATTATACTATATATATATATATAGTATATACATATATTTTGATCTTATTGGGTAGAATATTCCACAATTGTCTTCTAGGCACTTACACTGAACAGGCAGCTGAATGTAATGATTATCAAGTTCAGAATTTGAAAAGAGGATCACAAGAAGATGGGAAGAGAAGAGGGGAAGCTTTGAACTCTTTTTGTCACTACGGGTAACCTTGAACTCCTGGTCCTCTTGCCTTCACTTCCCAAATGCTGGAATTGTAGGAGTGTGCCAGCATATGTGACTTTTAAGGCATTCTTTTCATAACTTTAATGAGACAAAATGAGCTGAATGTAATTCAGACATCAGTATGAGAAAATTCCTTCAGCTGGGTGAATTCTTTCTTTAAGGTCTGTTCCCTGGGACCCTTCTGCAGATTGTTACAGGCCTGGTGCTGTTCTTTGGTTAAACAATTATAGCACATTCTGTTGTAGGAATGTCACCACTGCCGCCACCACCACCATCATCACTACCACCACCCAACTTGTGTGCAGATTGTTCAGTGGCACTTCCAGGAGGCTTTTCCTGCAGCCTTGTCTGTCACCATCCTCCAGGCTAGTCTTTCTTTCCATCTCTGCCTTTGTCTTCAGAATCTGTGACTGGCCCCTGAGCTGATGGGTTGCTAGGGCTCTGTGACTAGTGCTTACGATGCCCTTGCTGTTGTCTCTTTCAGAAAACACAAAATTATCAATTGCTTTCTCCACAACCTCCGTACAAAACAAAACAAAACAAAACAAACAAAACCAAACAATCTGACCTTGGCTCATAAATTTGAGTTCTCTTTGTTAGCTTTTCTAGAAATTTAATAGGTATTAGAACCCAGAAAACAGAGTTTCTTGAATCAAAAATAAGCCTCATTTCCATACTATCTATCATCTCGGGTTCTCTCACCTGGGTGAAAAGTGGATGTATAAGTTACTTGATTCTCCAGGCTGGAGGACTGGGTGAAGCCCATAGCGTTCTGCCTCCTAGGTGTGTTTGCATCGACTGTATGCCCTTCTGGCAAATGCTCTGTCATACTCCCTCATAGCCAGAGACGGCATTTTCTTTCTTGATCCCAATCCTGTCATCACATTGGCGCCACAGCTCTCTTTGCTTAGCAATGAATTTGCTTTATGTCCCCAGCTCCTGTCCTCCAGGCACACAGTTTTTCCTCTAGTTGCTTAGCATGGCTTCTGTCACCATGAACATTCCAGGCTCCCAGGGACCAACGGGACAGTAGATGTGTGAAATGTTCCTGTAAATGTTACCTGCTGGGAATACATATGCAAGCTTGACACATATTTGCCAAACATATTTGACTGGTTCAGCTCCTTCAGTGATTCAGGTGAATGCCCCCACTGGTGTGTGGATGACTCAGCCCTGTTCCTCTGAAATCTAGGGTTTGGGATCTGGGAGGCTGTGGACCTTTTGCTTCTCATTGTTCAACAATGATGGTAGTTGACTTATATGCGATCTCCAGTGCAGTTCAGAATCTCATTACAGAGGAAAGAGGAAGGACAAATGCCTTCTGTTGTGAGAATTAAAACTGTCCTGATAAGTCTCTCTCTCTCTCTCTCTCTCTCTCTCTCTCTCTCTCTCTCTCTCTCTCTCTCTCTGTGTGTGTGTTTGTGTGAATTGGAGTCACCTGTCATCTGGGAAGAGGAAATGTCACCTGAAGAACGTTTTCCCCATCAGATTGGCCTGTAGGCAGACCTTTGGGCCTCTGGTCCAGCATTGTATAAGAAAGAAAGCTTAGCCAGTCACAGGGAGCAAGCCAAGAAGGAGCTTTCCTCCATGGTCCCTGCCTCAATTTCCCCTCAACAATGGACTGTGATCTTAAACCATAGGATCTGTAAGCTAAATAAACTCTTTCCTCCCCAAGTTGTTTTGGGTCATGGTGTTTATCACATCGGTAGGAAGCCAACTAGAACACAAGGACATTTTAATATTTGGTAGATGACTTCCAGGACTTAATTTCTTTATTGTTAAGGGAAGATAGACTTCAGGAGATAAAGGCAAAGATGAAAATGGAAGATGAACCGAATGCGGAAGACTTTGGGGGAATGCCATGAATTCAAATGCCATGGATTCCCAACAAAATATATCACTCTTTAAAAGATGTTTTAAGATTTATTTGTTTTACTTTATGTGCTTAAGTATTTTGCCTGTGTCTTAGTTTGACTTTCTACTGCTGTGATTAAATATCATGACCAAAAATAACCTAAAAACAAACAAAATGCCCCTCAACCAAAGAATGGATAAAGAAAATGTGGTACATTTACACAATGGAGTATTATACAGTGGAAAAAATAATGACACCTTGAAATTTGCAGGCAAATGGATGGATCTAGAAAGCACCATAATGAATGAGGTAACCCAGACCCAGAAAGACAAATATAATATGTACTCACTCTTAAGTGGCTTTTAGACATAAAGCAAAGAAAATCTAGATTACAATTCACAACCCTGGAGAATCTAGACAACAAAAAGGACCCTAAGAGAGATATATATGGCTCTAATCTACATGGGAAGTAGAAAAAGACAAGATATCCTGAGTAAATTGGAAGTGTGGGGATCATGGGAGAGGGTAGAGGGGAGGGGGTAAAAGGGAGGGGAGCACAAAAATATGTATAGCTTAATAAAAAAGCAATAAAAAATTAAAAGAAAAGAAACTTTGGGAGGAAAGGGTTTTTATTTCATCTTACAGCCTAAAATTCAGGGACATCAGAGCAGGATTTCAAGGAAGGAACCCAGAGACAGGAAGTGAAGCAGGGGCCATGGAGGAACATTGCTTCTTAGAGCTTGCTCAACCTGCTTTCTTATAGCAACCAGGACTAGCAGCCCTGGTACCACCAACAATGGTCTGGGTCCTTTCCATGTCAATCATGAAGAAAATGCACCATAGATTTCCCTACAGGCCATTCTGGTGTGTGTGTGTGTGTGTGTGTGTGTGTGTGTGTGTGTGTGTGTGTGTGTGTGATACAGCTGAGGTTCCCTGTTCATAAATGATTCTAATGTATCAAGTTGATATAAAACTGGCCAGCACAAACTGCATACATATATATGCGACATATTCATGACTGGTGCCCAAATTAGTCAGAAGAGGGCATTGGATCTTTTAGAATGGCATTTATGATGGTTTTGAACCACACTTTGGTGCTGAGAACCAAATATGGTCCTCAGCAGGAGCACAGTGCTTCTACCCTCTTAGCCATTTCTTCAGCCCCTACATCACCTTTTCAATAAGGGAAAATTTAAAAACAAAACCCCCCACACCCATACCCACACCCCACCATCCTTGAAAAAACTATGTATATGTATGATATATATGTATATTCTCAGAATGAGTAGCATACACTTCTTTCTTGTAGAAACCAAGCCAGATGGGTAAAAAAGATTCAGAGTAGTTCTGAGTGATGTTAGGTTGTTCTTTGTTGAAAGTTATTCCCAGAGGACTTCCCATTTGAGGCTTTCAAGTGTGTTATCTTACGAATCACTCAAAAAGTATTTAAATGATCCATTATAATTACCATTTTACAGAGGAGCCAATGCAGGTTTAGATCGATTAGTGATTTCCCCAAAGTCAAGGTGGAGTGTCAGAATGACATTCTATCTTATATTCCTGCATTTCAAAACAGGTGTGGCTACTAAGACTCAACGTGAGCCAGAGGGAAAATGAACAGATCTCTTTTTCCAGAGGGAAAAGGAGATAGAAAGAGAGAGAACGTTCACGCAGGTGGCCTTAGGGAAAGCAGAAAGAAACATGCTCTAAGTACAATGCAGAGAACTATGGGTTTTTGAGAGACACAAGCTCTAAGCCTGAACGTCCAAATATCTTTGGGCAGATGCCGGGACAATAGGAAGAGGGCTTGTGTCCCTAACTTCACATAGTACAGTGCTCTTAGCTATTTAAATGTGGCAGAATCCATGAAACTAATCTGATAGACTCTCAAGTGTTTCCTGCATGACCGTGTAAAGATGAGAGGTTTCCACTGTGGTAGAAAGGAAAGACAAGCTAAACTTTGAATGTTACAACAACCTCTGCTTCTACTGCCCAGGTTTTGTCCACTTTCAGCCTTGGAGATGAGACGACCCCAGTTTTAGAGTCTCTTTGGTCTTCTGGTGTTCTTGCCTGCCTTGGTGTAATCTCCCGAGAGAAACCCCCACCCTCTTCTCCTCGCTATTTCCTGGTGAGTCTCTGTCTACTGTGTGTGGACTGACATGACTTGTTTAACAATGAGACACTGCTTTAAAACAATAGTCTTAAGGAGTGCAGAGAGCACAGTGCTGGAAAATAACTGAGTGCAGCCAAGTAAAGATGGTGAGATGGTTCATGTAACAAACCACCACTGGTCTAGGAGACTAAGGTTCCTAGTCTGAATTCATGGTGACTGGGTGATATTAGTAAGGAGGTAAAGCTCTCTCCTAGTGTTCGACGAGAAAATAAGTAAGATGCTTGTGGGTCAGGGATAAGGAGTATCGTGGTACCTGGAACACCCAATAAGAAGACCCTTATTATACATACAGTGAGGTGATGAATGGCAGAAGGGTAAAACCATGGAAGAAACTCCATTGAAGACATCTCTTTGTTACCACCTTTTGTGTCTCCAAGGATCATGGAATTCTGGAATGTTCACTAGCTCAGGGGTCACAATTATAGGTGACTAAATGTGGAATTTTGAACTTCTGAGGGGTAACAGTTCAACAGCTGTTGGTGGCTCATAGTTTGTCCTATTTCCCTTTTCTGGAGGAGAGAGGAGAGAGAGGTAGAGGGGAGAAGAGAGGAAGAGGGAGAGAGGGAGAGGAGAAACTTGTAGATCAGGTGAGTCGCTCAGTTGTACAGTCCCTTGACGTGAGGCAGGAGGGTGGTTTTAGTGAAGCCAGGGCCTTTGCTTGTTGGGGTGGAATGTGTCCTAGGCTGTAGGTCTGCCAAGGGTGGAGAAGCCTGGCTTCCACCCTCAGCTCTACTAACAGTGTCTTCTTTGGTCAGTCACGTTCTTGTCCCCTTACATAGAAACTCATGATGCTATGAGCTGCAGTCTAGATAGACGTGGCTACACATTTATGTAAAGATTTTATGCAATTTCAAATTTTCTTGCAGACATTTTATAAAAATCAAAAGGAAAAAGTAAAATTATAGGCATGTGTGCATCCTCACACGTCTCGAATTGTGTAGGTGCATTAGGTATTTAGATATTCCATTATAACCTGGAAGTGACTAAGGAGTTTGTTGAATATCCTTTACTTGGGGGCTGGAATGATTACAGATATCAGTGTTTTAGATCTTGAACTATCTGTCTATACATGATATGACACCTTGGGGATGGGCCCCAGATTTTAACATGAACTTGATGTATATTTCTTATGTACCTTCCAAATAGCTTGACTTCAACTTTATACAATATTTCTAGTGTGCCCAAGTTTTGACCGATACTAGCTACATGAGATCAAACGTGGAATTCTCCACTTACTGAAGGTTTTGGATCCCAACTGTTTTGTATTTCAGGTTTTTCAGTTTAGGGATGTCCTCCCTACAGCTCTGCATCCTTTCCCTTACTAACTCTGGTTTAGAATGGAGCTAAGCTTGTGACAATCAGCATCTATGTGTTAAAGAACTCAGTGGCTCTTCATTGCTGTGGCACTCCACAAAGCAGCCCTAGATGGTGTCTGAAGTTCTCCTCAGTTATAATCCCATCACGGGCCACCCTGGAGACGGTGCTGCCTCGTACTCGGTGATCCTACTGTCGGTTCCCCAATGCTCAAGGCCTCGAGTGCCAGTCTGGGCACTCATGAAGAAATAATTTGTGGTTAGGCTTTCCTAGTCTAGATAGGCACTAGGCCTTCCAGGAACCAAGCAATTATCTCCACTCCTTGCCTTGGGAAACTGCTCTGAGGTCTCGTGTGAAAGGAGATGGTGGCTACATAGGCACAGCAATTGGGCCGTGAACATTTCTTCTTACGTAGGCACCTCCGTAAGCTCCGCTACAATGCCTGTTTCTGCCCAGAGCCTTTAGAGGCCTAATTAACGATCTGTCATAAAACACTGCAAGATGCTGCAGATGAAAGGAGGCCATCGCCAGACAAACATCCTCCCTCCCCAGCAGCATCTGATTGTACCCCTCCGGTGCTGCACCATTACCTCCCCGACTGACGTCATTCGCTGCAGTTAGCAGTCCTTCTGCCCCAGGAAAAGATGCTGTGGGAGAGGCAGGCCCCACAAGGTGATTCATCAAAAAGAACATCCCCAGATCTCTGGCTGTGGGGCCCTTGCGCAGGTTCTAGGAAGTCAGGTCCTGTGTTCTGCAAATTACAGCAGGTGACTAAATGCCTGTGCTCTCTTCACACTAAAGTCAGCCTGTAGCGGGTGAGTCAGATATGGTCACGTGGTTTCTTTTGCTCTGAATGAAGCTGTTATTTTTCTTTGTTGAACTGAGTCAGTCTTGAAGAGGAGCTGTGGAATTCAGGCTCCAAGCCCCAAGCCTTTCAGTTTGGCTATGTGAGTAGGGGTTCTTCATATATCTGCCTGTCCATCTATCCATCTACCTGTCTGTCCGTCCATCCACCCACCCACCCACCCATCCGTGTGTTCATACACATTTATGTCTCTTTATGTACATATGTACACGTGTGTTTGCACAAATGTAGAAATATACATTCTACTTTTGACTTCTGGAGGCTCCAGACACAATCTTTTCTACTCCATGATGCTATGAAACCAAGACACATTCATGAGAGGCTGTTCTTCCGGGTTTAGCTTTTCATATTATCTTGGACTGAGCCCATTGAGAGGCCTGTAGTACTTTCTTCTGTGATGCCAGGCAGTGGCATCAAGCTGCAGCTCCAGCTAAATATGTGATCATGAAGAGAACTAAATATGTGATCATGAAGAGAAACAACAGGCACCTCAAACTGGCCCATGTTGCTAAGCTATGATGTTTGCTAAGTCTGGTATAGTTGGTGCATTTTGTTTTATTATGCTTTTACTTACCTTGGAATTATTGGGATATAATACCATTGTCAGTTGAGGAATATATCTCCCTCTCCCCTCTCTCTGTGTGTGATATTATATAGTACATATCTGCAGGAATTTGATCATTATTACAAAATTTAGGAGATTTCATAATCTGCCATTTGCCAATTGAAGAACTAGGAAAAGAGACTGAGGAGGAAGGGGAAGAGTAAATCCCACTTGGATTTCAAAGGCTGTTGTCCAAAATAAGGAGACAATGGACATCTTAGCTCCAGCATAGATAATTCAGTGACTCCTCTACCACACTTTTGTCCTGTTTGGCTCTCCATAGCTTAGGCCTGGAAACCACATCACTGCTGAGCCCCCTTATTTAGTCTGATGGTTCAGATGCTATTCCAGTCTAAATACACCCCCTGCTCTGAACATCACTTAGCCCAGGAGACTGACATAAACTAGCGATCGTCCTGGCCATCTCACACCAGCCCTTGCCAGTACCACACCAGACCCTGCAGACATTTATTTCCTCTCCCATCTAATAAGCTACTTTCTCATAGCTGGCATTTTATAATTTTGCCACGCTCATCTTATCAGTGTTGGAAGCCATCAAGCTTTCTTAATCAGTCATTTTTGTGTCATATTCCTTACCTGATATCTGGTTATCGCATCTTAATGCCCAGGGTGTGGGAGGCCGTGAGTGGTGCTTTTTTTCCCCAGTGATTCTCCTGCCTGTCCCTTAAGTTCTGACATCTCTCTGGACTCCATCTTCAGACTAAAATCCTCCTCATTCATTTATGGAATGTTCTCTTCATTCTATAAGCTCTCCCCGGGACTACTACCTTGGACTATGAAGGTTGTCAGCTGCCTAAATTCAGGGACCATGAGTGTGGAGTTGGGTACTGTGATGATGACTTCTGCTTAGCTTGGGAAGTGCTACTGCTGCTAAGCAGGATACAGATCTGGGTCAAGAGGGTTTCAGTCTTGAGGACTAGATACAGCCTTGCTGTCCTTCCATCCCTTCCCTCCTTCCATTACCTCCCTTCATTTTCTTAGCCTTCTTCTCTCTTCCTTTTTTATTGAGGCAGCAGATAACATTTACATTTAATAAAGTATATCAAGATCTCTGCCATCATCATTTTAGGTTGCCATAACAAAGATATCATTGACAAGGTTGGTAGTTTAAGTGACATACATTTATTTTTTCTATAAGTCTGGAGGTGTTGGCTGATTCAGCTCGAGGTGAGTGCTCATTTATTGGATGCAGATGTCTGTCCTCCTTGTATAAAGAAGAGAAGGAAGGCTAAGCTCCAACTCCATCCTAATGGCCTCGACTCCCGAAGGTCCCATCATCTAGTACCATCATTTTGGGGATTAGGGTTTTAGCAAATTGACTTGGGAAGAAGGAATGACACCCAGAGACTTTCAGTCTACAGCCAAAGCAATCTTATGTGTACAGAACTGTCAATGTCTTGCACATGGACTTGTGTGTATTCTTGATCCTGCTCAAACCCATACAGACCTGTTCCCATCAAAGGTCGTGGGTAAAACATGGCCTCAAACATCTGTATGGACCCAGGTGGTAGCCCAGATCATAGGCATCCACACAACCTTTGATGGGAACAGGTATTTATGGGTTTGGCAATGGAACAGCCCTTAGAAACCAACATGACCACAAGTGGTGGCCCAGATCATGGGCATCCATGTGGCCTTTGGTCACAATGTGGGCCATGGACCAAGACATTGTCCTTAGCAGCCAGGACCTGTTTATTGTTAGTTATCTCTCCCATCTCTCCCCATATTCCTTTGGATTCTCTTTCTTCCCACTGCCACCCCCATTTGTTTACATTTAAAGGAGGATATACTATAGAGATTTGAATTGCAGGGATCTTGGTTTATTGATATAAACTTAAGGTCAATTTTGTTATACTGTGTATATGTATTTCTGCTCTTCATTAAGGTATTATGTTTGTCCAGCTCATTAAAAATGTAATGTATAATTTACAAATATAGCTTAATAGATAATCATCTATAGTAGTCAAGTTTGTAGTCCTGTTGGTTAGACTTTCTAGATGTACAGAGATGTATTTCAGATAGATAGGTATTCTTCAAACCTTTCAAAGACTTCAGAATATGGCATTTAAAATGTTTTAAGAAGTTAGAACTTTTCATGACAATGAGACACATCTGCTCCTGGCAGCACCAATCTAATTCAAGAGGAAGATGGGCATCAAAGAGGCTCCTTATGGGGTTTGTTAGCCATTTGGGCAAGAAAATGCTCTTGTCTGGACTGCTTGATGATATGCTGTATGAACTGGACATGCAGGACCCACAGAGAAATGACTGCTGAACTTGCCTAAAGGTGAAACCATCCTTCAGTGTTTCTGCTTTATCAAAGAGTCTGCCAGACATTCTGCAGGATACAGTAGAAAGTGACTGGCAAACTGCCAATATAGATAGAATTGTCTTTGAAATTTCTTGCTTCATGGAAAAGTCTACTGGATAGTATGGGCCTGTAGGCTGAAGATGGATGCCCCAATGGTACAGAAGAACTTAGGTGACTGTCCAGGCAGCAAGATGTCTCTGTTAATTCTAGAGTTTTGGATGTTGCTTAAACTGTACTTTCTGTTTACTTAGGTAATATTATATCCTTCTGGAGTCTTTGATAGGGTTGAAGAGTAGAAAGTAATAATATAGCTTTTCCTTAGTTAAGATAAAATAAATATAGCTATTGTAACTATAATTCTTGCTTGATAACTATTTTATGTAATTTTACTAAGTTAAAATTAAAACCTTCTTATTTAAACAGAAAAGGGGATGGGCTGGAGAAATGGCTCAGTGGTTAAGACACTGCCTGCTCTTCCAAAGGTCCTGAGTTCAATTCCCAGCAACCACATGGTGGCTCCCAACCATCTGTAATGAGATCTGGTGCCCTCTTCTGGCCTGCAGGCATACATGCAGACAGAATATTGTATACATAATAAATAAATAAATATTAAAAAAAGAAAAGGGGAGGTGATGTGGGATTCCCCTCTATATGCTGTAAATGCGATTGGTTAATAAAAAAAAACTGTCTTGGGTCTGTGCAAGGAATAGACATAGGTGGGGAAAACTAAACTGAATGCTGGGATAGAAAAAAGGAGGAGTCAGGAGAAGCCATGTAGCCCTGCCAGAGACAGACACTAGAACTGTAACGAGATGGTAAGACCATATTGCTAAAGACATCACTCAATTTGGACACAGAATGCAGAGGAATCAACTTGAGATGAGCATGCATTAATTTTTTTTGGAATTACAGAGCAGACTTTGGTAATGACTTAATGAAATCAGCAGTGTGAGAAACATAAACCAAGTGTTTTGTTACTCTGAAGCATAAGAATTCATCTTTAACTCATAGAACCTTAATCTAAATTGATATAAGTAAATAGAGGAGTTACTCCTATAGCTATTCTTCATCGCAAGCAAATGTCAGACTTACAACACCTTGGGATGGTACATAGTTTACTTTGCGTAAGGTAGAGATCACACTCTTTGCCTCCCAAAGCTCTGCCCAGCGTTATAAACATCAAGATAACAGAAAAGAAGGAGACATAATTTTGGGAGTTGGGAACACAGAATTAGGAGTCTCCCATTATGGAATATAGCACCAGGACCTGGGAACACAATGGATGGGAAACATCTGGAGCCAGAAAAGAGATGTATACTGTTGTCTTGGAACCCTACACAGTGAAGCCGAATCCTAGGTGGGAACTGCAGCCCCATTCATCTTTGACGCAGTAGGTGTAGCCCTTGCAGCTTGCCTGCAACAGCACACACTTCCCTTGTCATTTAAGAGGCAAAATTTCCACTCCTTACAACCTTCAAGGTCAATGTAGCCTAATGTGAAATTGTTATAGTAATCACACACTTAAAAATGGGATTAATAAGGAGCTTAGCTTTACACTGACGGGGTTGTGAACTCACTTCATGGTCACAGTCTAAAGGCTGTCTACAAGGAAAGGAAAACACAATCTTATCTTCTCCACCTGTCCCATTTTTCAGCCCCTTGCTTTTCTGTAAGCACAATGAGTAGACTTGGGGGTGACACAGAGGAGAGTCCTCTAGGGGACAAGTGGGCCTGTTCGCTGCTGAGGCTCTGAGGTACCCACAGATCATCGGAGTGTCAGCAGTGGTCAGGGAAGTAGGGTTCTTTTCAGCAGAGGCTGTCTGTAGGGACTCTCAGGACCATGAGGAAGACCCATTTCTCAGCAAGGAAATGAACAGCAAGTGGTGTGAGCAATTACTCTGACCTCCATGCCTCCATCTTCTTCAATTTCATGGTCTTAATGTTGTCTTCCTCATTAGCTACTTTGTTGTTAATTCAGTGCACACATTTGTGCTTGCTTGGTGTAGGATACGATGCTAGGTTGAATGGCATAAACATGAGCATAACATGCCAACTCTTATGTTATTGATGCTTTTGGAACCATGAGGATGACCTTCTTGAGAAGTGTTGCCTTGAAGATAGTTGAACCAAACTGAAAGCTCTAGGTAGTGGCTTGTTGCTCAAAGATCAAGGATGGGGAATGGGTGGCAAGAGAGACACATGACTTGACCCTGGAGAACGACTGCAGATTAGGACTGAATTCCAGGTGCATGCCTTGCCAGTGTAGATCATGGCTGGGCACTCTCTGAACTTCCTTTGTGACTCAGATGGCTTCCTATGACTGAGACCAACGTGAGGCAATATGTTGAGAAAGCAGAGGGGAGGACAGGAAATGACAATGCCTCCCCATTTATTTATTTATTTATTTATTTATTTACCAGCCATTCTTCCAAGGATTCCCCCACTTCTGCTTAAGTCCAAGGGCAAGGCAGGGCAGTCCCCATAGAGTCTGCAGCACACATAGGGTACAGCATGACTCTCCTGGGGTTCTAAGAGTAGCTATCACATGTCTTTGTGCTCTGAGACCAGGTCTCTCATGAAAAGAAGGTTAAACAATGTATACCATGTAAAGAATCTTCCTGAATTGTTTCATATGAGTTGGCCTCTGTGTTTCATCATGCATCCTTCATTACCACCTTCCTATGAGTGGAGAAAACTGGTAGAGAGGGATCAAAACCTTCAAGTTGTTCAGTTTGCAGTGATATTCCCACAAGAACATCATTAGTATTTGGGGATTTCTTTATGCCCAGCTTAAAGTCTAGTGTTTGGGGGAGCTTTATTTAATAACTAACATGCAATTTAAAAACAGTAAACCCCAACCAAAAACATTGTTTTAGACCTGCTAGGATGGTGGTGTGATATACATGCGCTGACAGTCTTTAGCTTGTATGAACAATTGCCCCTTCCTTAATGGTTCATATCTGCTAAGGTTACTTAGGACTTTCAGAGCAGGCTGTTCAGCTGCAGTTGTAGATAAGCTCAGGGTGAGAAGGTCAAGTCCCCCACAGCCCTGTCCCTTTTCAGGCTTCCTGCAGCCACCCAGGCTCTCCCAGATGTTTCAAATTCCAAGAATATTTTCATTGATTAAATATTCTATTTTTTGCTTGTTTCTCCATTCTAGACCTTGGAAATGTCATTTGTACTTTTATTACTTGATATCAGGGCTATTTCTGGAGGGTGTGGGGTTCAGGGAAGAAAAAAAACCATTGTGTGTGTGTGTGTGTGTGTGTGTGTGTGTGTGTGTGGTGTCTTCCCTCTGAGAGTTCTATTCAAGGTGGAAGCTGAAGTAACTTTAAGCACAGCTGAGGGTCCTGGAGAGGAGCCAGCACCAATGCTTGAAGGATTCTGCCAGAATGTTTCTTGAGTGACGGGTAAAGGGATGCTGATGGGTTCTCTGTCATATATAAAAGATTTGGCACCCTTCTTTTGAGAAGTGAGTATATTTTGCTTAATAGTGAAGAGCATAGAACAACTGTGTATGAAAAATGGGATGGGGTACATGTTCAAGCTCTAATGTCCTGGAGAATGCACTTCACTTCCGAAAATAAACTAGAAATCTGTGATTTCAATTCTACCTCACTTCAGTGACCCAGTCTGCAGATCACTGCCTTCAAGCTATGCTTGGGTTAGCCACCAGAGCCCAGGATGACAGATGGTGTGGGCTTTGAATCAGAAGACAAGACAGAGTTCAGCCACTTTCCAACTCCAGATATTTAGATAAGTTATTTAACCCCTCAGAACCTTTATTTATTTTTAAAAATTGTTCTTTGAGAATTTTACAATTTATACAAATACAATATATATTGATCATGTCCATTTTTCATCTTCCCTCCATCCTTCCTTCCCCAGAGTACTCTCTCATGCCTACTTCTAGCTCCCTCCCTCCCTTCCTTCCATTTTTCCTCCCTCCCTCCCTTCCTCCTTCTTTCCTTCATTCCTTCCTTCTTTTCTTCTTCCCTTCTTTTCTTTCCTATCCACTAAATCCCTAATGCATATAGGTAAGGAACCATCTACTGAAGTGTGGGCAACCTATCAGGGACTACAGCCTTAAAGAAAGTTGAATCTCCCTCCCTCAACAGATATCAGTTTCCAAAACTCCTCAGATAGCGGTTAGGAGCCACCTGAGCCACTCCCCAAACTATACTAGAATTTTTTTTAATGTTATAAGTCTTTTTTTAAAATTTATTTATTTATTAAGGATTTCTGCCTCCTCCCCGCCACCGCCTCCCATTTCCCTCCCCCTCCTCCGATCAAGTCCCTCTCCCTAATCAGCTTGAAGAGCAATCAGGGTCACCAAGACCAGCTAGCCTGGGTCTGAAAAAGCATGGGATAAAACCGGACTTACATAGCAGACAATGAGGACTACTGAGAACTCAAGAACAATGGCAATGAGTTTTTGATCCTACTGCACATACTGGCTTTGGGGGAGCCTAGGCAAACTATACTAGAATTTTTGACTGATTTGATTTTGAGATGATAACCGCAGTTGCTGTGAACTCAGGAGTGCAATGGTCATACCATGTCCAGAACACAGCACTTCACATGCCTCTCTCCATCCTCCAGCTCTTACATTCTTTCCACCTCCTCTTTTGCAACATTCCCCAACCTCCGCACAGGGCTGCAAGAGTAGTGTTGATATAGAGTTTGTTTATTCCATTTCATGAAGCTTCATTCATTTAGCAGATGTTTATGGAGTGCTTACCGTATGCCAAGGGCTTTGCTAAGCAATGAGACACAGAAAGCTGTAATAAATTGTTCCTGTTATGAAGGAGGTTCTTCTCTTAGGAAGAGGCACCAAGTGGAACAAGATTGCTGAGAGCATGCAAACTGAATGTGACATCAACTCAGTGGACAGTCTGATTTTTCTCTCTGACCCCTCACATGGCTACCTAAAAGTGAAATCAACAGTGTCAAAATTCACCTGTTTTAGTAGATGTTGTGATGTCCTTCCAAAATCCAGGCCTAACCAGAGCCTCAAAATGTGACTTTATTTTAAAATAACATCTGTGCAGATCTAATCTAGATGAGATCATAGTGGGTTGGGGTAGGCCCTAATGAATGGATGGGATCCATAACAGAGATTGGAATGAGATTGCCACAATCCAAGGTGGTTCTTGGGTTTCCAATAGTCACCAGAATCCAAGAAAGAAGCATGGTACAGATGTCCCTCTGAGTCCCCGGAGGGAGCTATCCCTGATGAAATCTTAGACCCATGGTTTCCAGAAGTGAGGTTTAGCATAAAGCTTAGGAGATGGATGGAGTTGTTTTCTGGATATTTTGTGTTGCTGTCCATCTCCTTAGATTGTCCTGAAATCATACAGATGTTCTTGGTATTTGAAAACTACTAATTACAGACAAAACCAATAGATGAGAAAGAGACTGTCCTAGATGTGTTCTTGGTGCTGTAATAAAGTACCACAACCTGAGCAAGTTAAGGAAGAGAGGCCTTATTTTGGCTTGTAGTTCCAGAGGGATAAACTCCATCATGGTAGAGAAGACATGACATATGGATGGGTGTAGTGAGAGGCGAGCAGGCCTGCTTTTCATCCTGCCCAGCTCCTGCATGGTTAGCTTTACACCCGAAATAACAACACACAAATTATATTCATTTAAACACTGCCTGGCCCATTAGCTCTAGCCTCTTACTGGCTAATTCTCACATCTTGATTAACCCATTTCTAATAATCTGTGTAGCACCACGAGGTACTGGTTTACCAGGAATGATCCTAACCTACATCTGTCTCAGGTTGGAGAATCATGGCGTCTGCCTGACTCTGCTTTCTTTCTCCCAGAATTCTGTTCTGTCTACTCCACCCACCTAAGGGCTGGCCTATCAAAAGGCCAAGGCAGTTTCTTTATTAACCAATGAAAGTAACACATAGACAGAAGACCCACCTACATCAGATGGGTGGAGTAGCAAGCTGGCCAATCAAATTTTTATCCACACAAGAAGCCTAGAGAAAAAAGTAGAAAGTGGGTCAAGACTATAAATCTTCAAAGCCCATCACAGGTCCCCAGTGACATACATACTCCATCAAGACTCTACCTCTTAAAGGTTCTATCACCTTGATGGAGGAGAGTCATCTGTCTGTCTGTTGTTTCATTGGTTAATTAATAAAGAAAACTGCTTGGCCTGATAGGGCAGAATTTAGATAGGCGGAATAGACCAAACAGAATGCTGGGAGGAAGAAGCCAATGAGCAGATGCCATGCCTCTCCTTTCCAGGCAGGCACTATAGCTCTCCTCTCCAAGATGGATCCAGGTTAAGATCCTTCCCATTAAGACACCACCTCGTGGTACTACACTCATTAATAGAAATGGGTTAATCAAGATGTGAGAAATAGCCAGTAAGAGGCTAGAGCTAATGGGCCAAGCAATGTTTAAAAGAATACAATTTGTGTGTAATTATTTCGGGTGTAAAGCTAGCAGTGCAGGAGCTTGGTGGGATGCAGCCCATTGCTCCTTTCTACATAACCTCTTCAATCTGTGTTATGGGGGAAACACGTGGTCAAATACAGGAGCCTATGGGGGACATTTCTCATTCAAGCCATCTCAGAGATGGTCTAGAAATGATGTAAATGTTGCCATGGTTATTTTAATTTCCTTCTACCTTACAGTTGGCAGTTTCTGATCAGGTGAACCTGGCTGGTCCTTGGTGCTGGAGTTTTCTTGATGATTTGTCCTCTCCACTATCTTTTAATGCTATCTCCCTCCACTTTTAACTATCCCAACCCAAATACTCTTTTTGCTTTGTTTTGTTTTTCAAGACAGAGTTTCTCTGTGTAGCTTTGGAGCCTATCCTGGCACACACTCTGCAGATCAGACTGGCCTTAAACTCAGAGATCCACCTGCCTCTGCCTCCCAAGTACTGGGACTAAAGGCATGTGCCACCACCACCTGGCTCCAATGCTTTCTTGAAAAAACATTTCCCCCTTCGGACACTTTGTAATAGATAACTACAGGGGCTTGTTGACTCATGGGAAACATTAACATTCTTCGGTTCCACCTCACTGGAACAGGTGAGGAAAAAGACAGTGGCTGGATAATGGAGGGGCCTTTTAGCTCAATAAGTTTCCAGTTAAACTTACAAGCCTGGTGACATCTTCTATTGCACTGATAGAAAATCTGAAGTAAGTAAGCATTGGGGTTTGCCCAACACAAGAACATTGTTGGAGATAAGACTGAACCAAAGTTCCGGCTGTCCACTTCCCACTTCATGAGGCAAAGACACAGAGGCTACTCTCCACTAATGCCAGTGTTGTAGGGGGCAGAGACTAAGGGGCTCTCTATCAGGCTGGTTTATCTGGGAACATTTAAAAAAAAAATCCTGCCTCTCTGCCCTTCCCCCAGCCTCATCACGAAGCAGATGCCAGATGGTGACTTGTAGATTGTGTTTCAGTTTTTCCCCTTCACTCGCAAATTCTATGACCTCAGTTTCATATCCACAGGGAAAAAGTGTTTCAAAAGGAGCTTGAAAAATTATCGAAGAATTGCATCTCCCCCCTAGTAGCCCTCTGGATTGCATTCGGAACTAAAAGGATCAGTTTAATCAATTCATTTTGCTAGGTCTATCTAAGGGGAGCTACTGGATAGAGCATCCCAAAGGAATAAGTAAGTTAATAATTCAGCAAAATAAATAAGTAGACAAAATGACTTCATGGATCCTCACTCTTTTCCTTCCCCATTTCCAAACATGGTGGGAAGGGGACCCAAGATCATTCATGTACTAAATGCCTATTACTATACTGTGTTACAAGTTGGGGCCAGCATCACCCCACATGCTGAAGTAAAGGCCAGCCACACTCCAAATCCCCTCAGCAGCTTGAAGTCCCTGTGTCTGCCTCCCACAATGTATCTGTGGGAAAGAACAAGCTATGGAGTGTGGCTTTGTCACTGAGGACAAGTTACTTCACCTCCGTGGCCTCAGTTTCCCCAAGTGCTCATGTCTCAGGATTATTATTCCTGGGAGCTCATAAAGCAGTGCTCAGCATGTGATATTCTACAGCCAATAACCATAAACCTTGTGTTTTAAAAGGGCTCTAGTCTTTTGAGCGTGTTTCTGTGCAGTCTGGACAAATGGAATTTTAACTGCGGGGAATATTTCCTTTATGCTCAAACTTATTAATTTATAGAGGAGATAAGATTTCTTTGAGTTACTTCAGTCATGTTTAGTTGTGGTTTTCTGGCTTATTCAAGGCTGTGGACTTTCTGTGTTCTCCTGGAAGCCTGATTAGATGAAGGACTTCCGGTTTCTGTCTAGTCTCAGGTATAATTGTGCAGGTTTGGGAGCAGAAAGGAGGAAGAGGCAAGGAGAGGTACCCAGTTAGGCAAATGAACCCAGTTTCTTCAACTCCACAGAGCTCCTGTCTAGAAGAGCCCAGAGGGGAGTTTTGTTTTGTTTTTTGTTTTTCGAGACAGGGTTTCTCTGTAGCTTCGGAGCCTGTCCTGAAACTAGCTATTGTAGAACAGGCTGACCTCAAACTCACAGAGAGATTCACCAGCCTCTGCCTCCTGGGTGTTGGGATTAAAGAAGCGCGCCACCACAGCCTGGCCAAAGGAGACTTTTAAAGCCAGAGAGCAGTTCACATTAGACAAACAGTGACATCTCACGGCACCATCTCACCCAGAAAGGTGAGATAGTCTTTGCTCTGAGATAACCATGTCTACTTTTCTTCTGCTGTCTTGGAGGCCTCTCAGTTTGCTGCCTTCTGTCTTCTGCTCACTTTTTTTGGGACAAGGCATTGTTTCCCTTCCCATCTAAGACAAATTGTGCTTTGTGCTTCTTTGGTGGGAAGGCTGGTACTGTAGTCATATGGCCCATATCTGTATTTCCTCGTCTCTCTTTTCTTTAAGATTTATTTTATTTTCTACTTATTTGTGTACACATGTCTCTCTATGTCTATATACATGCATGTGCTCCAAGGAGTCAGAAGAGTGTCAAATAAATAGTTATCACATTATAACCCAATAAAATGGAGCTTCATGCCTAATGGTTTCTCTGATCTTATTCTCCAAGGAACTTAGAGTCAGCAAATATCTACACACAGGAGAGTGTCCACAAAGCCGGAATTGCCATCTATGGGAGCCTTTTGTCATTTCTAAATGGATCTGGGAAGAATTTAGCTGCTGAAGCAGTTTCGTTGCTTCATTTGTTTTCAAAACCTCAGGTCATCTGGAAAATGACAGGGTTGGAGCTGCAGGGAAGACAAAGTCACCGAGGAAGACGTTGCTGGAGAGCCTGTGTCTGGCTGGTCCTGCTGAGCTGGGGGGAGTCAACTGGATGAGCCGTTCTGTGTTCAATCCCTCAAATGCTAGAGGAAGAAGTTAATTTGCTCAAGCTTGCCCAGAGATTTTCTGGTGTGCAGAGGGTAAAGAAAAAATATGAATAGGAGGAGATGGGAAATTAGGTTTCTTTAAAATCTCTGTGTACTGTGGGAGCAAGAGGTCAGGGAGAGAGGCGTGTCCCTCCCTAGAAGCATTTCACTGGTCTCCTCGGCAGGAAGTGTAGAATTTGTCTTGCTAATATAGTCTTGAAATATTTCAGCCAGTATGTGGGCTCTTGGAGGAAAGGCACATTGAAAGGCTTCCCTTCATTATATGATAATGATGGATTTGTGCCCGGGGAATGAGGATGTCTTTCATAGTGTGCTC
This sequence comes from Microtus ochrogaster, assembly GCF_000317375.1. Lineage (NCBI taxonomy): Eukaryota > Metazoa > Chordata > Mammalia > Rodentia > Cricetidae > Microtus > Microtus ochrogaster. The sequence goes on from NC_022019.1 coordinate 9,583,913, forward strand.
TGTAGACAAAGTAACTCTAACTTGACTTCTAAGAAAGCTTCATCCTGCTTTCCATCTCAGGGCCATGTATTTAGGAAGGACAAATATTCTCAATCCTTACAGATGCAGGCTATGTCAACAACATGCCCAACGTAATAAGTGCTTCATTTACTTATCAATTCTATGTTTTATTCATATTTGAGTGTTTTTTATAATCCTCAAAACAGTCCTATAAAAGAGGTATTATTACTCTGGTTTTCAGAGGAAAAAGCTAGAACTGGCCAAGTTTTAATAGCAAACTAAAAACACACATACAGATGTCCGAGTCAGGGTTTGAATGCAAGTCTGTGTACACATGGCTTCGTATGGCTCTGAGTGAGCAGAGATTTGTTGAGGACTCCTCAGTGAGCAGGGCACAGCTAAGGGGCTGTGGAGTCTGTCTCCCAGCCTTCAACAGGAATTTCACCTCACAGGAAAAGCAATGAACACCGATAGCTAATATCATAAGCCCTGAGCAGGGTAAATGTCGGAAAGAAGGGGTCATAGCAAACCTATGTTATAGACAGACAACTGAACAATCAGAATAGCTACCAGATGAAGCTGTGGGTTCAGCTATCTCAGCAGAGAAGAGTTAAGACTGATGAAGGCAAGAGAGACAGTACATTGTGGAAGGAAGAAAAAGACCAGATCTGCCTTGCTCAAGGCACCCAGCCTCATATTAAACCTTCATGAGCTCATCTGAACACAATGGAATTTTCCTATATAACATCTTCATGCCATTACTTTTTATTAATGTTATTGAAACATAGAGAGCAGTGCTAAGCAACGGAGAATCTATTAGAGAGCCAAATATCAACTGTATATTTTATAAAGAGAAGGATAATTGTGACCTGGGCTGTCTATGGGAGGAACTGAAAAGGGATCCACTGAATTTTAAAAAAATAAGCAGGTTCAAATCTGCAATAGAGAAGGCAAACTTAGTTCGTTTCTACCTAAAGATTTTTGATGATTAGGAAAATAACCTGTTTGGATAAAAATATAACCGAAAGCCTATCTGACAACTCAAGCTAAAACAAAAGGAAACAAGGAACAAACAATAAACCCCAAACCAAACGGGGGTTGGGAAGTGTGTTAGAGGCTCCAGGAAGAGAATGAGGAGGGTTTAAAAGAGGAGATGGTGTTAGCATTTGGGAAAGAGGAGTGGAAAGAGCATATGGCAGCATGAATGGAAGCAGGTCTTGACAACGGAAGTCAGAAGCAAACAGGGATGAAAGTCAATGAAGACCATGAGTTTGTGAGACAGTGAGTGGGGATATCAGAGGTGGATTAAGTTAGGATGTGGGGACTGAGGGGATTTAGCTTATGTTCTCTTCACCAACATTAAACTTCTGGAGTTTTATATTTTCATTCTCTTGAGATTTCTCCTGCTGGTTTAGAGATGAGGATGCTCCTAACTATGAAACACCATCAGATAATGTCAGGGCCGTGGCTCTTGCTCTCTCATCTCCAGGAACCGCCAGGGCCATGACTTCTGACCTCTCATCAACCCTGTTAGTTAGGCAAGTATGACTCCTTCCTTGACTTTGCTCTGTCCATCTTGACATTTAGGTTGGCAACATTCTACTCCATATTTCAAGCACCAGCATTCTCACAGGTGTTTAAGCCATCCAAGGTGGTGGCAGAGGCAGCACTGACCGACAAATTATCCCACAGAAGGGAGAGTCCACAGAGTAGAGAAGAAAGGGCTGGAAGGAGAGGGTGGCTGGGCAGAGGTCAGAGGGGCAGAAGTGATTAGATAGCCAAGGATGATGTGCTGGACAGGACGGTGCCTGGGGCATTCCGACACTTCCATGATGGAGAGCCTGGCTGTGGGATGCCCTGCATGTAGCCAGGCTCAATCCCCTGAAGGTGAGCTGCAGCAGTGCCCTGAAAGGTAATTTAGTAAGAGTAGCCTCATGTCTGAGTGCTGTGTTCTAAGCGCTTTGCATTTGACAACTTGTATACCACGGCAATGGTTTAAGGGGAGGTATTAGTATGGTTGTTCTGGGATCTACTTCAAGACTTTAGACCTATGGGGGGAACTAGGCTCAAGTTCCAACTCTACATTAGTGACAGCTGGCCCTTAGAGTGGAAATTCTGAACTTTTTCACCTGCCCCCTGCAATTTTTTTTTTGTTGTTGTTCCTAGATCAGGCTTATCTGAGAACATTGAATTCACAGAAGCAGATGATTAAAAAAGTTTATTAGTAAGAATTGCTGTGAGGTGGTTGGCTGTGTTATCTGTTGCCTCGAGCCTAGAGAAGCTCTGAAGACCATGAAGGAGTCTCTGGCTCCTGTTTTCACGGTTACTTGCAGCCTTCCACAAAGATTTCCTCCCGGCAGCATGGTGCCAGGATTTGTACCTGTCTTCTTCTCTTCGGAGTGATGGGAAGAACGTTCTTCTCTGGTCACACTTCCCTGACATTTGCAAGCTGACTGACAGCAGAATAGCTGTGGCAACTCAAATTTCCTGGAAATAGCCCTTTCATAGTTGGAGACATATTTAAATAATAAAAATAGGCTGTCATCCCTAGTTTATGGGTGAAGGAGCTATTTATAGATAAGTGAAAAAAACCCTAGTGTGATAACTTACATTATTGTACAAGGACAATGGGAAAACTCCTCAGGAGGCAGAAAACATAAAAATTAATCTTGTCATGTTTTGCACATCAACGTCTTAAGTAGGCTTTTTGAAATGCTGGCTGTATAATTTGGATCCCTTCCACTCCTCTTTTAAAAACTAAACCAGCATTTCAATAATTACTCAGCGCCACACACTGTCCTACTGCTCCTTCCTGCCTGAAAACCTACTTGTTTTGCTTATAAAATCTTGGTTTAAGTCCTTCAGGACGGCCCTGTGCTCTCCAGTTCACATGGTCTGTGTCAATTCTCATGTAAGTAGATTAGAGATGGCTTCAGTCCCCCAGGGGTACTAAAGTCTGTGGTGCCCATAGTTGTCTTTTTTTTTTTTGGCCTGTGCCAATCACTCCTCTTCAGTGCCTTTGCCTTTCTGCCACTGGACTTCCCCATTAGTTTATTTTTCTTAAGTCTCTGTTTGAATGCACATCCCATGTCTCATGTACTCGAGGTTCAAAGCCACCTCAGGTTATTTGAGTCTATGGCGACCTCTCCCCTTCCTGTCTCCTCTATTCCTGTAATTCTTTTCTGAAATTCTTCTCTCATCCTGACAACAGTTTCCACTCTCTCCCCTGCCCTTCCCCACAGTCTTTCCTT
>NC_022019.1:9587268-9594475 GCF_000317375.1 Microtus ochrogaster
TCTCTCTCTTCCTCCACTCAGAAAAAAGCAGGCCTCCCAGGGACATCAACCAAACTTGGCATAATGTACTATTATAAGACCAGGCACATATCATATTATATCATATCATATCATATCATATCATATCATATCATATCATATCATATATCATATCATAGTAGATGAGGCAACACAGTAGGAAGAAAAGGGTCCCATAAGTAGACAGAAGAGTTAGCAACTGCCCCTACTTCCACTGTTAGGAGTCCCACAAGAACACCAAGTTACTCAGCCATTACATATATGTAGAGAACCTAGATCAGAATCCTACAGGTTCCCTGATCTCTATGAGCCCCCATGAGTCCTGGTCAATTGATTCTGTGGGCCATGGTCTCCAGGTCTTGTTCCTCAGATCCATCCCCTCCTCCACAGGACTTCCTGAGAGTTCTGCCTATTGCTTGACTGTGGGTTTCTGCATCTGCTCCCACCAGTTCCTGGATGAAGAAGTCTCTCTGGACTTTTTGATGAGGAGTCTGTAAGGCTCTGATCTAGAACACTCTGCAGGCAGGACAAGCTGTAGGTTGAATGTTTTGTGGCTGGATCAGTATCCCAAGGCCTTACCTGGTTACAGAAAAGGGTCGGTTCAGGCTCTGTGTCCCCCATTACTAGGAGTCTTTGCTAGTGTTACTCTTAGAGAGTCCATGGCGGCGTTTCTATTGCACTAGGTTTCCACCCCACCCCCGAAATGTGCCCAAATTCCAGTCATTTCTCCCAGCTTTTATACCTGCCTCACTTGACCCCCTCCCCTGTTCCCAACCTGTAATACTTATATTTGAGACAAAGACTGGCAGAGAAAATGTGATTACCAAAAAAAATGTTTGGTGCCAGGCATGGTGGCATACATTTGTAATATCAGCACCCTGGAGGCTGAGACAAGAGGTGGGTGAGTTTGAGGCCAACCTGCGCTACACAGTGAGACCCTGTCTCAAGGAAAGTGTTCTAATAATATTTAAGGTCTGTGAGAGCAGGCACCATGGCGTCTACCCAAAAGTGTGTAACATTGCTTGGCATGGCTTGCATCTTGGATCTCATACTGCAGAACACTTTGGGGTTACCCGAATCATTTGTAAGTAGACAGCAGAAGGAAGTAAAGTCAAAAATAAACAAACAAAAACCCCAAAAACAAAAAGGAAGAAGGAAGACAGAAGAAGTGAGTGAATCAAGGAGTGAGGTTGAAAGAAAGAAGGAAGGAGTTTGCAGTAATAAATAGGATTATCACTGGGTCAGATCTTAGTGGGCATTTATTGACCTTCCCTCATTTTATGAGACCACAGCGATGTGGAGACACAGGAGTTGGAGTGCCTAATTCAATAGGCTGTTAATTTCCATAGCAGTGTCAGTTGGTTTTCTCCCCTCCCCCCTCTTGATGTACATGCACACGTGAGTGTGTGCGTGTGTGTGCATGCATGTGCGCGCGCGTGCGCGTGTGTGTGTGTGTGTGCCTCTCCTAGCATATATACAGGTACTCACACACTGCTGTGCATACAATGCTTTGGAATTCTATCTATAAGGAAAGCCTATAAGACATACTCTTATGGATACAGGGTGACTTTATGCTGTAAGACTGGTGAACAAATGGTTAACCGGAGAAGAGAGTTTGGTAAGGTAGATTTAGAAATCTCATTCTCAGGTCTTCAGGAAGAGTTAAACAAAAGCTGGTGTTTAAACACGTCGGAAGCCAGCCATTCTATGAGCTGGGAAGCTGGACTGGAGGGAAAAGACTCCTTCCCTAAAGTTTACAGAAAGTAAAGCTTTCGTTGTATTTCAATTGGTTAACAAATGGGAAGGAACCACCAGCCCTTGCCTTTGTGAGTCTCTCGAGGTGGGGGAGGCTCCAGGTGGACAGGGCGCCCTTGCAGAGCCTCTGCCTCCCTGCCCTCCTGGTGCAGGGATTGATAGGCAGCTGTTCTCCAGATGTGGCTCTCCCCAGAAGCAGCTGCATCTCAGCAGGGGCCCTTCCATCAACGTGACAACCTGCTGAGGGCTTTGGATCCCCTCCAGATGTGAGGCCTGTTGAGGCTATAAAACAAAATCATTAGCATTATCTCCGTTCTTGGCCCTAGAGTCTCAGCTGAGAACGCTGCTGGTACAGATTTAGCGCTTTAATTATTCTCATTTTTCTTCCTGGGTAGCTTCCTTTAGACAGCATGGGATCTTCTTTTCGAGCTGGTTTTCCTAAAAAGAAAGAAAGAAGGGCCGTGAGTAATGTTCCCGGCTATGGCAGGCTGGGAAGGCTAAGATTAGAGCTCAGCCTCACCCCAGCGGCAGTTAGATGCCTGTCTGTGAGCTATGGCCCTAGGATGGCTTGCGCTGAATCACAGGTTTGCTTGTGCTGAATTCACTAGAACTCCATTTCTCCTCCTCCTCCTTCTTTTTTTTTCTTCTTTCTTCTTCTCCTCCCCCTTTCTACCTTGTGAACACAGCTCCAATCTATCATGTCTTCTAGGGAGGATCTAGCTATATCATCCTTCCTGGGACTTGCATTTTTATGCAGGAAGGGAGATATGGTGTTTAGAAGCTTATATATATATATATTTTAATAAGAAAATAACAAGGGATGTCATATGGAAGGTGCAGAACATTTGTAAGAGGAAGCATGAAGGTCTGTGAAATAATAAGTGAAAAAGTAGATAAAATAATGACTTTGAGTGACCTTGCCTGTGCAAACTATTTTACTGATTTATATTGTAGATCCATGTATGTATTATGTATGTATGTATGTATGTGTGTGTGTGTGTGTGTGTATGTATGTATGTATGTATGTATGTATGTATGTATGTCTTGTTAGACACTTTTTCAGTGCACAGCTTCAGCATCACTCTGGGTTTCCATGGTACAATTGGAAATTCTCCCTAAGCTACATGCTTGTTTTTATAGTTTACAGCATCTGCAGACAGCATCCCATGCCAGGAACTGCTGAGAGGCATTTGTTCACACAGGGAGCCCAAGAGTTGGCCAGGAAGAAAGTCATGTACATACTCCTCTCTGCACTTCCCCTACGTGACTTGAGTTTGACATTGAGAAGGTTCCTGTCATCGTCCCTGCTTCAGGAGGGCCTGCTGGGGAGCTTGAGAAGCAGTCTTTCTGAAGGGTAGAGGTGGTGAGCCCATCTTCAATAGGTTCCAGTTTGTGTGAAGAAAGTTATCAAGTCTGGATAGAGTAGTGATCTTCAAATCAGAAATATCCTCATTATGAATTATGAAAACACATGGAAGAGTGGATGCAGTAAGATCCTGTTTAAAACATGCATTTACAAATATGATATCTATCTATCTATCTATCTATCTATCTATCTATCTATCTATTTATCTATCTATTTATCTATCTGTCTACCTATCTAATACCTATTCATCCTTCTCTGTAGCTACCTATCAGCTGTCTTATAGCATATCTATCTACCAATTTATGTATCACCTATCACCTACCTATATATCTATGTACCATTTAATCTACCTATCTACTATCTATTATCAATTATTTATCTGTATCTATTTATTATCTATCATTTGTCTTTCTATTATCAATCTACCTATCTTTTATCTATCATCTATCTATTATGATTTTTCTATCCTCTATTATCCATGAATGATCTAGCTATCTCTCTATCATCAATCAAAATAACCTGGAAAGATGATAAGTCACAAAGCTGACTGATTTTGATTGAGTGGTAGGATTGTGGATAATTTGTATTTTTGTATATTTGTTTTTCTTCTTTTATAGACACTAGTTACCTTCATAATCAGAATATCTCCACAACTGTGAAAAATTTCTATGAAACATACAAGCCCTCAAATTATCCTCGAACTTGGACCTGATTGATATCAACAGTCTTTTTTCTCCAAATCCACGGAAATCCTGCTGACTTGGGAAATAGCCATGCATGGCCCTGCAGTCTAGCTTAGGCAGAAGCATTCTGGGAACAAAGAGCCATCATTGCATCATGGGTGTTGCTGACAGGTTTCTCTCACACTTGCAATGTTGTAACCTTTTGGCTACTTCTTTGGCCAATTTGGCTTACAAAATTCTGAACTCTTTTAGGATCTTTGCCTTGCATGTATGTTAATTATATATCAACCAAAAAGAAAGAAATGCGGGGGCTGGGGTTGAAGAGAAGGCTCAGTGGTTAAAAACACTTGCTGCTCGTCCAGAGGGATTGGCGTTCCATTCCCAGCATTATCTCAAGCCAACAGTGTGGTTCAAAACTGCCTGGAACTCTAGTTCCAGGACGACTGGATGCCCTTTTCTGGCCTTTGTAGAAACTGCACACATGCGATGTACATTTATACATGAAATTTCTTATACATAAAAAAACACCCAAATTTAAAAATTAATGCAAGATGAAATACACCTTTCAGACCTTTGTTATTTCTTTTTAAGATTATCATTTATCCATGCAAATCAGGTGACCTACTCAGGAGGATGCCTGATGGAAGGAGAACTGACCTTGAGTAGAAACAAAAGTCCTAGGAAGATGTGCCTTTTGGGGGAGTCATTGGTGTTATGGAAGCGTAGCCCTCATATGTTATGATGGAGGCTCCTGTTGGTAATCACATAGATTAGACTGCTCACAGGCGTTAGAATCCATGTGTGGCCCATGGCAGGGTCTGCCTCATTATTGAGTCATAGCAAATAGATGAACTCAAATGAAAAGATGAGTGCCCAGTACAAAATAGACTCTGGCGAGATGCCAGGTGAATTGCCTACATAAGCGATGACAGGACTCAGAGACAGGAAAATGCTGAATGGCACAGTGTTCTTAAGAAATATCAGTACTGCTGTCTATCTTCAGATCTAGTATCTCAGTGTGTAGGGTGGCTTTATACACTTCACAGCCTGGAAAATCTACTTTTGGAGTAAATGTCATCAGCAGATGTCATGTTCACTACTTTTATTTGAAAGAGAACATGAAAGTCACAGTGATCATGGCTCCAGGAACATACTGAGAAATATCACACCATCTTCAGAACCTGGGCCCTCTGCACCCCGGAAGGGTGCAGTCTCCAATAATCATCAACTGTTTGTAAAATTATTCGGTCCCTGAGTCATCTTCTATGTGCACTAGGATTTCTCGTTAGAAGTGAAAACATTTTTTGCACCTCCTATTTTTCTACCACATGTTGTGTGTGTGTGCATGTGCGCATGTGCGTGCACACATTCTTGGGAAAGGCAGAGTTTAGTCTGAGTGTTATTCTTCAGGAATTATTCATTTTGTTTTCTTATACAGCCTCAGACAAGGATCTGGGGCTGGCTGATTAGACTAGGTTGGCTGGCCTAAAACTTGGGGCTTTGCTTCTCCAGCATGCTATTTGGGTGCTAAGATCAAGCTTGTATAGTAAGCACTTCACTGAGTAAGGTATCTCCCAAATCATCCTCCTCCTCCTCCTCCTCCTCCTCCTCCTCCTCCTCCTCATCCTCCTCCTTCTTCCTCTTCCTCTTCTTCTTCTTTTTTAAATGAAGCTTCCTCCTCATTCTTAGTTCACGTGTTTGGGAGGAAATTTCTTATCTAAATGGGAAAATGAGGACGTGAATTTATAAACTGATGTGCAGGGTAAAGGAGGGGGTGTTTGGTAGGTGATGACAGGTGCATGTGAAGTTGTGAGCAGGTGTGGAAGGCAGGATGGTGGAGAGAGTCACATTTCCTCTCACAGGGTGATTTAGTGTGGGACATTTGACCCAGCAGGAAATGGGAAACAGAGGGTGTCGGAGCAGATGGAACACCTGTAGAAATCTTAGACTTGGACAGAACTGTGCATTCGACATCTTCATTTGCTTTGCTACGTGGAATGGTGAATTATTTTTTGACAGTTTTTTTTTCCTAATTGCACACCAAGCTCCCAGGTGGAAGGAATGCATTTTGCCTTATTTCCTCCCGCAGTCTCTGGCACGGTGCGCCCAACAATGTATGTGTTTATAACTCGTTGTTAGTTGATTGATTCCTGCTGTTCCCTTGTGGTCAAGGAGACATAGTTTGTTGCTCCACAAGCTTCAGTTAAAAAAAAAAAATCAAGAGTCTTGATAGGTAGCATGTTAATAGTAACTGTTTTCCTGCAGCCTTAAAATGTCCAAACACCAGGGTAGTATCAAAGGGATCTGTACATACATTTTTTTGGAGGGGGCAGAAAACATTAATAAAAACTTAAGAGTAAATGCTTTAGAAAAGTTTGTCCAAACTGGGACATCTCACAGAGTTCACTCATCTAGTAATAACCATTCTGTAAACCCGATCTCTTCCCTCATTGTCTATCTCACTGCTGGCTTCTGAATGGATCGTTTGAAGGCAGCAGAACTCAGTATCAGAAAGATTAAAATGCAAGTGCGGCAGAGATCAGAACTTATAATAAAGAGAGACACTGTGGCAGACCACATGTACAGCCACAGTCTCCTTTTTCAGTGTCTCTCCTTCAGCATCTCTTTTCCTTCAGCATCTCTCCTTCATCACCGTCTCTCCTTCAGCATCTCTCCTCCTTCAGCACTTCTCCTTCTTCAGCATCTCTCCTTTAGCATCTCTCCTTCAGCATCTCTCCTTCTTCAGTGTCTCTCCTTCAACGTCTCTCCTTCTTTAGCATCTCTCCTTCATCACCGTCTCTCCTTCAGCATCTCTCCTTCTTCAGCATCTCTCCTTTAGCATCTCTCCTCTTCAGCACCTCTCCTTCTTCAGCATCTCTCCTTTAGCATCTCTCCTCTTCAGCATCTCTCCTTCATCAGCATCTCTCCTTCAGCGTCTCTCCTTCTTCACCGTCTCTCTTCAGCATCTCTCCTCTTCAGCATCTCTTCTTCAGCGTCTCTCCTTCAATGTCTCTCCTTCATCAGCATCTCTCCTCTTTAGCATCTCTTTGCTGTGGACTTGCAGATTTTCTCATGTTTGCAGTCCCAGTTTTTTCTCTTTAAGCCTGGCGGGTTTACTGTTGCCTGTGGAACATGAGCTGATGAAATGCGAGCAAAGTTCTGAAAGGGCTTTTCCACCTGTCCTTCCCTTACTCTACTGCAGTGGCTCCCAACCTTCCTAATACAGTCACCCTTTAATACACTTCATGCTGTGGTGACCCCCAACCGTAAAATTGTGTTCATTTCCACTTCATTACTGTAATTTTTGACTGCTATGAATTATAATGTAAATATCTGTGTTTTCTGTAGGTCTCAGGGGACACTGTGAAAGGGTTATTTGATCCCA
>NC_022019.1:9594865-9602386 GCF_000317375.1 Microtus ochrogaster
TTAGCCTCCTGAGACCTCTGCTCCATCAGGTCAAATGAGAGTATCAAACCAACATTTAGCCATGAAGACATAAGAAGATGGGGTTAAATCAGGACCCGAAGGATCAAGATGAACAGTGTAGCCTGACCTTTGTAAAGCAAGGGTATGCTTGGTGTGCATATTTAGCCTCCAGGTCCCAGATCTTAAAATAAACTTTCTATTTCTATGATGTCCCTTGATTTATTTGGAAAAAAAAGAAGAAATAAACGAATTTGTTCTTCAAAGTTATTCTTCCTAAAAATACTTTAAGAATACTATTCTTCCCAAGAATTCCTAAGAATGCTATAATCCACTAAAAACAGAGATTATGAACTTCTGAGAAGGCTCAGTAGATAAAGATGCTTGCTGCATAACCTTAATTCAATCACTAGCATCCACATGATTAAGAGCAATGACTCCTGTAAGTTGTCTTCTGACCTCTACATGTGTCATGCCTGCAAATACTAACACATCTACACACACACACACTCACACACCATGTATACATACACAAATGAACAATATATATATATATATACACACATGCAAACAATAAACATATACACACAAATGATAGTTGTTTGCACACAAACAATAAATGGAATACAAGTTATTTTTTCTAAGAAAAGCAGAGATTATATTTACATTGATACTTTCTATATCAATGGGATCTAGAAAAGTATTTTATGGATTTCCTATTATAAATTACCTTTTTTGCTCACTGGTTCACGGCTATGGCCCACAGTAACATGGCATCAAGGCTGTAATAGAAAGTTAACCTTTGGCTTCCTATGCTCAGCTATCCAGTTCGCCTTGGAGGTATGTTTTATCTAACATACCTGGCAGTTTTGGTGCTTGTTTTGTCTTGTGCAGTTTCAGAAGATTTTTGTCTGTTTGGTATGGATGATGGTAAGTAGCACACAAAGCTTGTTTACAAAAATCATAGGAAAGAAGCAGAGGAGACAGAGGGAACAATAAACACATCCCATCTCATGCCTTTCTTCCAGCCATCTTGTATGCCACCTACAAAGCTACACCATTTTTTTTAAGAGATAAGATCGGGTAGAAGATAATGAGAGTCAACGAAAATCTTTGAAGTGATATTGCCTAGCAGATTGTTGTCCATAACTACCTAAGTCAAGTCAAAAGAAAACAAGAGAAATGTGAGATGGTGAGGGACTCTCTGAATACTAGCCAAGATCCACATCCTTAAATGTTTTTCCTGGATCAGAAACAATGGAAAAGGATCTCCTGAGTCTAAGATTCTGAAGGATTTCTTAGGTTTGATCCCCCATAGAGAGCTGTGCAAAAAGACAGGAAACAACAAAGGAAGAAGGTTGAGATCTGAGAACAAGTTGGGCGTAGTAAAGGATGGGTGTCTGCAGTAGATGAAGATGCGGTGGAGACATTAAGAATGACCTGTGAAAGGGGGAAGGTTGGATGTGGTTGGAAGGAGGCTATCACTCCACGGAGATGCAGTATGTTTCTGTAGAAGCAGGGGGTAGAAGCCAGACTGCTGGAATTAAGAAATCAAGGGAGGCAGAAGAAGGACCTGTCTAGAGACTAACGACCATATGTATTCCAAGTTGTTTCTTTTTCTCCTATAAGAGAGAAAAATGAGTAGCAGGAGAGGAGAGATGAAAACATTGAAAGATGGATGCTTTGCAAATGGCTTTATTTGTGTTCGCACATCTGTGTATACTGCATGTGTTTGGGTGCCAAGGAGGCCAGAACAGGGTTTTCCATCTCTGGGAGATGAAGTTACAGGCAGCTGTGGGTTGCTCGACATGGGTGCTGGGAATTGAACGGGAGTCCTCTAGAAGACCAACAAGTGTCTTCATTCACTGAGCCATCTCTCCAGTCCCTTGGGGGTACTTTAAAAACAGAGAAATTCAGAGCACGTTTGAATATGGGAAGAAGCCAAAAAGAAAAGTCCAAAGAAAGAAAAATCACCGGAAATATGTTTTAGTTAACGAGGAGTATTCAGCTGTCTCAGTGATACTCTGAGTATAGCATATTATTTTTTCAAAGAGCTTCAATCTGCACTTATAATTATTTTCTTCTGTCAAGCAAGACAAGGGTTTTTTTTTTTATAAATAAGACCTAACTTTTTATGACAGTGAAAAACAAAAACAAAAATTTGAAGTTTTTCTCTTCTTTTCCTTTCTTCCTTTTCCTCCTTTTCTCGAAGTACGTGGTTCTCTAGTGGCCACCTCTTTATTTTTTATACACCTAATACTGATTAGTAATGGTCCCACCTTTTGCCAGAGATCCCAGAAAGTCACTCTCTCCCCTTGTCCTATTATTTTCTCTCAAAACACTTCAGTAAACTTGCTTTCTCCATGTTTTCCTGGTTTTGTTTTTCTTTTTTTCCCCCAAACTTTTACTGTCATAAGTTTACAGATAATGTCACTTCACAGGGGCTGTATTTCTTCTACCATGGAGTGATACAAAACTTTCTCAGTCATGGGGTATGTCTGATAACACGCACCCTTCCTACTCCATCCAGGCCTTCTTGGTGCAGTCTCCACTGGGGACCAGGCTCTGCCAGCATCACCCACGAGCACATCTTTATTTTGCATGGTAAAGATGTCTTGGGTCCTTGTGGTATTATAATCTGCATGGACCACTGATGATCTTTTGTGGCAGTAGAGCTGGATTCTCTCTCTAGGCATCCTTGGAGAACAAAGTCCTTGCCGACATCTCCCTATATCTCCCCATTCTGGTTTTTCTCTTTCGGCTTGCATTAAGGTTCTCAAGTCCTTGCAGGTTTAACCCACAGCACAGCATGTGAACTCTCTCCCAAGCAGAAGGCACTAGGACAAAGCCAAAAGATTCAGTCCATGTTACTTCTGTAAATCTCAGGTGCCTGGGATGTATGGGTGGGATAAATGGTTCACTTTCCAGCCTTCACACTCTACACACCTTTCTTTAAAGATTTTGCTGTATTTTGTTTCACTTTTCCACACAAAGTACTTTTGGTGATACTTTTTTTTTGTTATCAGTACAATTGAAGTTGTAAGAAGTTCTTTATATAAAATATATAGCTGTTTAGCTATACATTATGTATGAAATATGTAATTGTGAGAAGGTGTGAGTAGCTTCAAGGGGTAGATGAGACTTCATCTGACCCTGGATGGAGGACTTCTTAGATAGTGTATAACTTGAGGAGGGGAGAGGGCTCGCTAGCTTTTGCTATCTAGTGAGCTGCCACTGTGCCTTCTCCCAAGATGTCCCTTTAAGGGGTGACTTTTAGTTTCTGTGCAAAGGCTTCAAGCCACCTTTAGGAAAGTAGCTCTGCTTCATGAATGATCACTTTGCTCCATTTTCACTATCTCACGTCTTCCCCTTCTCTGATGTAGTAGCCAAAGATCTCTCAAGGTTGGGCCTCATCTCTATGTTCTGTCTCTGGCAGCTTTTGACGCTTAACTTCCCTGGATAAGTCGAAGAGGTCAACAAACAAACAAACATCACTCCCCCCCCACCTAAAACCCAACTCTCTTTGTTGAATCTTTATTCCAATACTCAACTTGCCTTCCAGGTCCCTTCCCATACGCTTCCTGCGGCTGCCAGCCCGGTATCTGTCTAGCTCAGCTTGGTGTCCACTTTGATAAGAGCTGGAGTGTAATCAGAACAGCTTCAGTTTCCTGGCTCTGATTTTCCCTTGTGGCTTCTGCATTCCTGTCGATAATTAGAGGAAGCTTTCTTGCCACGCTGAAGGCTATATAAAATAAGTTAATAAGCAATGAAGCACCTGGCAGGGGGCCAGAAGCTTGCTGCTGCTGGTGTCCTGCCTACTCTGTGCTGCAGTCCCTGGGGGGGCGGGGAGCTGGGCTCTCAGAGTCTGCCTTTTGAGTTGGTTAACTGGGAGAGCCAGCTAGGCACCACAGGAGAAACTTACAAACTGTAGAGCATGCACTATAAGAGTGTTTGCAGGGCTCCGGCCTTCAAATAATAGAGACCCCTGGTTTCTCTTCCTATCTTCCTTTTGCACGTCTCCCGTTTCAAGCCTGAGATTACCGAATTTTCCTTGCCATTTTTGTTAGTCCCCTACAGCTCCATCCCATTTTATTAAGTTGAAAACAAATGCTGTGTGAATTTGACTACCAAGTTGTAAATGTAACCCAAGCATTGGTTTCTTCCCTCTGCTTTCAGGGGTTTACCTGAACATAACATTGAAGACCAGAGCTTGGGAAGAGGGCTGTGTATTTTAAGGCTACTGTGTGTTCGCCTGTTGTAAGTGGGCATGTTGATACAGAGCCCTACCATCCACATCGAGTCATTCCTTGGTATCCATGGAAATCCTTTCCAGTATACATAACTCAGTGGATATTAAAACTCCTGGATAGTTAACTTCTATACATAAAATGTAGTTGTATTAAACACTGTTGCTGTGATAAATACTGTGATCAAGCATAGCTTAAGGGAGAAAGGGGTTTGTTTTGGTTTAAGGTTCCAGAGGGATAGATTCCATCATGGTGGGAAGGCATGGTGTGTTGGCTAGAGCAGGAAGTTGGCTAGTCGCATTTTCTCTGCACACAGAAGCAGAGAGAATGGAGTGAGTTTGGCTATAAACCCTCAAAGTACCCCCACCCCCCAATAACATGTTTTCTCCAGCAAGGCTACACCTCATAAAGATCCCCTTATCCACAAATGCTCCACTAATGGGGTACCACGTGTTCAGATACACAAGCCTATAGGGCAAATCTCATACAATCCACCATAGTTGTATTTGTATACAGCCAATGCTCTTCTTCCAGTATATTCTGCATCACATTTAGATTATCAAATCTAGTGCAACAACACACTTGTAAAACAAATTTACATGGTATGATTTAGGAAACAATGGCAAGGAAAGTGTTCAATTACAGATGCAACATTTTTTTGTTGAATATTTGTAAATCCAAGCAATCTCTCTCCATCAGTAAATTCAACTAATCTCTGATCAGAAAGATCACACAGCTGCATGGAGTGGTTTGGACTTGTAATCCCAGCTCTTGGAAGGCAGACACAGGCAGATATCAGTGTGTTTGAAGTCTAGAGAGTAAGTCCCAGTTCAACCAATACTATAATAGTAGAGAGGTTTAGTTCAACTCTCAAGGTCTCAGAACCTGGGAGGATGATGGACAATGCTTTGGTCTTTTGTTTTATCTGGACTCTCTACTGATTGGGTGGCATTTTCTTCCTTAGTTCACTATTCGTAATGCTAGTGTTTTTTACTCACAGACACACTTAGCAGCAGGGCACTGCCAGCTGTCTGGGTATTCCTCGATGTATTCACAATGACATCTAAAATCACCACCCCACCTTCTACATGACTGGGGCCCATTTTTGGTTTTTCAAAGCTTCACACACACACACACACACACACACACACACACACACACACACACACAACCCTGTGTTGGCCCCATCAGAGCCAAGGAAACTTTGATGAAATGTTTGGGCCTAGAGGAGTGGGGAGGTGGTGAGTCTGCTTTGCTGGGTTACAAATGGCTTGGTGGAATTCAGACTGCTTTTTGGAACAAAGGAAGAGAATAGTTGAGGGTCACCGTTCAGGTCATTTGTGTTAAAAAAAAAAAAAAACAACAAAATAATTGCGCTGGTTGACTTCCCCGTCAAAGAAGAAAGTGATATTCGATTGTGGAGGAGCCAAGATGTGTGCTTCAATGGGTGTTCGAGACACATACTTGCTTTTATGAGCTGCCCACACTGTTTTACACACTAAAAAAAAGGCACACTAATACTATCCTAGAAGGGTAGTTCCAGGAGCGATCCACGGCAACCCTTTGGAGGTCTCCCAGCCTTAGATCTGCTGGCATCTACATAAAACATTAGCAAAGTTACCTTTTCTGTTCCTAGCTGTTCCTCTGACTCTGGAGTTCATTTGGTAATTATCGGCAACACATTCCTGGCTTCAGTCCTTGGTACTTCTCTCTCTCTCTCTCTCTCTCTCTCTCTCTCTCTCTCTCTCTCTCTCTCTCCATAACTTACTTCATAGCTACATTTGAAACTTTATCAGTTACATTTTTTTCTTCCTAAGCCCCATTGTATCATCCCATATTGGTTGCATATACTGTCCCAGCACCATCCTTAGCTGATTCAGAATTCCTCCTTGGTCTTCTAAGTTGATTCCTGACTTCAATATCACTTGAGGTCATTTGTTCTGAAATTTGACTGAAGGGCAAGTGATGAAAACACTTGCCACCACACAGCTATTTGCTGACTCACCCTAGGATCCCCAAAGATATAATTACAATACCTACCATTACAATTAATTAACCTCATTCTAGACCTGGATTGCCACAATCTACAACCTCAGGGCATGGTTCTCATAAAACGTAGCATGCATGGTACCTTCTGCATTGTGCTGTTGTGAAGACTTGAATTACAACGTTGGCCATGTGAATCAACTCTCTCTTCTACTCTAACACCCAAAACTAGATTTGAGAAAAGTCTGAAAATACTGGCACGGTTAATCTTTGCAGGAACTTTAAGAGCAGTCTTGTTAGAGTCTCAACTCTTGCTACTTCCTACTACTTACAGTCTTTGTTCTAGTCTGAGTTAGTCAATCCATATCCTAATACACAGTGCACATGGTTTCCTCTTCTTTTGTATCAAACTTTATTTCTAGTCAGGTTTGACTAGTTAAATTTTTTGGTATTAGTCTTTGACAAGTTCACATAGTGACTGAAGTCCCTCATGAAACCTCTGGGATTCTTTCATTATTGGAATGGAGGGAGGGAGGGAGGGAGAGAGAGAGAGAGAGAGAGAGAGAGAGAGAGAGAGAGAGAGAGAGAACCTTTTGCCATCAGGAAGACCAGGAGTTGAGTAAATCAGATGTATATCCTTCCTCCATAGATATATTACTGTGATTTGAGGGGAAGCTTACTTTTCTTTGTTTATTTACTGTTACTGAAAAGGAATTGGACAAGCAGTCTCAGTCACCTGACTCAATTGCTAGACATTGACATGGTGTGTAAGTGCCTCTTGAGAGGCTGTAACCTGTAAAGTTCTATGCTAGAACATAGTAGTAAACAAGAGAAATTGGGTCTGATGTTTTATGAAGGGAGCCAGATATTTCACAACCAATCACAAATATTTCACTATAGTCTCTTTGAAGTGTCTTGAGAGAGAAATCTAATCATCTTTGAGAGACGATCAAAGGGGAAACAATGGACCATGAGGATCAGAAAAGACTTGGTTGAACTGGAGTCGAGATTTGGATACAGAGTAAGAATTAGTCAGCAAGGTGAGTTGATGGTGATGAAGGAGTCAAGAAACAGAGAGGAGTTGGCATTAAATCCATAGGTAGAGCCCATCACATGTAAAGATTTAAGGTGGGGGGCTGGAGAGAGGGCTCAGGGGTTAAGAGCACTGATTGCTCTGCCTGAGGTCCTGAGTTCAATTCCCAGCAACCACATGGTGGCTCACAAACATCTGTAATGAGATCTGGTGCCCTCTTTTGGGGTGCAGGTATGCATGCAGGCAGAACACTGTATA
>NC_022019.1:9603213-9612708 GCF_000317375.1 Microtus ochrogaster
GGAGGGGGAGAAGGGTGGGAGGAGGGGGAGGGAATGGGAGGAAGAAAAAAAAGATTTAAGGTAGAGAGATAAAAATCCATACAGTAGGAGCTGAAAGAAGGTTAGAGTGATAAGAACTTGGGGATGCAGCTTTAGAGGTCAACAGAGGTTGGATCTTGTGTAGTCTTCTAGATCATGTAGAAGCTATTGCATGGAGAATGGGCTGGGATGGTGGAAAGACTGGTTCCAGGGCAACTGTTAGGAAGTATGACAATAACTCAGGCCATAGATCACCACAAATTGGCCTAGATTGATTGTAGAGGAGATGGGTTGTTTTTTAAAGTAATGACT
The DNA here is from genome assembly GCF_000317375.1 of Microtus ochrogaster. Lineage (NCBI taxonomy): Eukaryota > Metazoa > Chordata > Mammalia > Rodentia > Cricetidae > Microtus > Microtus ochrogaster. The sequence goes on from NC_022019.1 coordinate 9,603,544, forward strand.
GATCAGATATGGAAAAGAAGAGCTGATAGTGGATTGGTTGAAAAGGTTGAATGACATTCAAGTACAATTATCAAATGACTGGTTTTCAGAAGTATAGTGACAATGCTCTTTGCTCAGCTATACAACAAAGAGGAAATCTTGAATTCAAGTTAGGAAACTGAGTTTAGGTACTCAAGAAACATTTGAGAACAAGCATCATTGTATATACAACCCCGGAGATCAGGAAAGATGTGTGGGATACAGACATGACTTTTAGGATGGCTGTAGTATGTGACAGGAGAGATGGTAGAGGATGAAGGGAGCCTAGGAAAGCACATATAGAATGTATTAGTTACATTTCTGTTGCTGTGATAAAACATCATGACCAAGTCAACTTACAGAAGGAAGACTTCATTTAGGTTTATGATTCCAGAAGGATAAGAGCCCGTCATGGCAGGGAGACATGATGGCAGGCAGGCACAAAAGCAGGAGAAGGAAGGTGGGAGCTCACACCTTGAAACACAAGCACAAAGACGAGAGGACAAACTGGAAGAGGTATGAGGTTTTAACTCTTAAAATCTACTTCCAGTGACATACTTCCCCTAAACCCAAAAGAGAACCATCAGCTAAATACCAAATGTTCAAATACCAGAGACTATGGAAGATGCTCTAATTCAAACACCAGAGACTACAGAAGATGCTCTAACTCAAACACCACAGAGAAACTTCCGCATTTATTTTTTATTTTTTATTTTTTAGTTTTTTGAGACAGGGTTTCTCTGTGTAACAGCCTCTAGCTGTCCTGGAACTAGCTCTTGTAGACCAGGCTGGCCTCAGACTCACAGAGATCTGTCTACATCTGCCTCCTGAATACTGGGATTAAAGGTGTGCGCCACCACCACCTGTCAAGAAACTTCCACATTTCAAGATTAGTGGGACGATAAAAATGAGCCATTAACCTAAGTGAAAGACAACAGAAGGGCAAGAAGAAGGTCAGGGGAATACAATGTTTTGGAAAACAAAAGGACATCAGGATTAGGTTGCCAATACAGCAGGTGTGTTTTAGATATTTTCTATGCTGTCCAAAAAATTGCCATCACCTGAAAATACAGGAAAGTATATTCACATGTACTCATCATGTTTTTTTCACAGTCCTCTGGAGGCAAGAGCTACTTCCTTTAAGTTTTTAAAGTATGGTTCTACATTGTATTTTTATTAAGGATCTTTAAACTGATGTAAGTCAAAAATTGCTCGCGAATTTTTGTTATATTGCACAGGATGACAGTCAGTGAGGATCCGTGATGGGCGCCTACTCTCCAGCATCTCCCAAATGCTTTCACATTCATGTTGTCCAAGGGAAAAACCTTTTTTCACAAGCGACTTAAAAGACACTCAACAAACAAGACAGACTGTTTTGTCAGCAAGTCTTTATTGAGAAACAAATGGTGCTCTTGGGTAGCAAGAGCAAACATTGCCCAAGAGCCCAGGAGAGGCTTAGTGGAGGCACTGAAGTTTCAGTTTGGTGTTCTAGGTTGGGTCAGGACTGTATGGTAAGAAAGACACCTCTGCTAAAGGATAGAAGTTGCCTGAAAGTAGGGAGGGAGACATATGTGAAGTATATTTAGAAGATTATGATAAGTAAAAATGTGATACTTGATTGCTGTTAGAAAGAACTGTCATATTTTAAAAATCTCTAAAAATTGCACTTTATTTGACCTGACACAATTATACTCATTATATTTCAGTATTTGTAAACAGAATGAAGCAATCACACTAGAATGATTAGCACTTTGACTACCTCAGACATTTAGCATTGTGTTGAGAAAAAGTCACCCTTTCCGGTTATCCTGAAGCACAAAATAAGTTATTTAGTCATCCCAGACTAGAACTGCTTTTTCCTAAGCAAATTGTAACTTCGAACCCCATAACTGACTGCTTCCTATCCTTTCCTACCCCTGTCCCAGCTCTTAGAAACTGCTACTTCACTTTCTGCTTCTATGAGGCCAAGTGTCTTTACTTCCAGCCATGTGTGAGAACAAACAGACTCATTCTGTACCCGGCTTATAGACCCTAAATTCCAATAGATCCCACAGTTAGATTTTATATATTTTTGAACTTCTTAAATCAGAGGAAATATTGTCTTTTGTATTTTGGTTGGTTTGTACTTGGCTTTGTGGGTTTTTTCCCCCCTCAGGTTGACTAACTTTGACAGCCAAGCCCTGGAGGAGGCTCTCTCTGAAATGTGATCCAGTTACACCCACATCTCATTTCTTTTCTTTTCTTTTTTATCCCACCACACCCAAAGAGATCATAGTGTGTGGTTTCCCTAATGAATTACAGATAACAGGTTTGGTAATGGCTGAGAATCCAGGTGAGCAGTTCTTTGAAGCATCTAAGCCCTTTGCTTACACCATTTCTATATCCATTCAGAATGAACAGGCCACGGCAGAGGGAAACAGGGCAGCGCATACACGCTTTCCCTTGCTGTGCATGGGAGAGTTGGGGCAGAACTTTATGGAATCTGATATCCATGGATGTTTAAGTCCCTCAAGTAACATGGGTCAACATTAGATTATAACTATGGCTATTCTGAAGATGAACAGTCTGAGATAGCTTTATTCCAATGCTGCTCGATACAACTCCCTTTTCTATCGCCTTATTGTGCACTGCACAGCCAGTGCCGTAGGTCAGTTCTGTAACCCTCCTATATTACATCCTCTCCAGATGACTTCTAGTTCTTAATACAGTATAAATGCTCTGGAGGTAGCCAGTGTTCTCTTGTTTAGGGAATATCACAATCCAACTAGATGTATTGTATCCTCTGGGTGTTTTTGATCAATAGTTTGTTGAATCTGCAGACACTGAGGACATGGAGGTTTAGTTATATTCTGAGGTCCTAAGTAGATAACAGGTCCCTGGTATTATTCATATGAGAGATGAACTGTTTAAAAAGTGACAGATGAATATATACATATTAGAGTATTACTCAGCAATAAAAAACAAGGAATTCTTGAAGTTTGCGTACAAATGGATGGAAATAGAAAACACTATCCTGAGTGAGGTAAGCCAGACCCAAAAAGAGGAACATGGGATGTACTCACTCATATTTGGTTTCTAGCCATAAATAAAGGACAGTGAGCTTATAATTCACAATCCTAGAGAAGCTAAATTAGAAGGTGAATCCAAAGACAAACATATAGGCATCCTCCTGAATATTAACCTTCATCAGGTGATGAAAGGAGACAGAGACCCACATTGGAGCACCAGACAGAAATCTCAAGGTCCAAATCAGGAGCAGAAGGAGGGGGAGCACGAGCAAGGAACTCAGGACCACGAGGGGTACACCCACACACTGAGACAATGGGGATGATCTTTCGGGAATTCACCAAGACCAGCTAGCCTGGGTCTGAAAAAGCATGGGATAAAACCGGACTTACATAGCAGACAAGGAGGACTACTGAGAACTCAAGAACAAGGGCAATGAGTTTTTGATCCTACTGCACATACTGGCTTTGGGGGAGCCTAGGCAGTTTGGATGCTCAACTTACTAAACCTGGATGGAGGTGGGCGGTCCTTGGACTTCCCACAGGTCAGGGAACCCTGATTGCTCTTCAAGCTGATGAGGGAGAGGGACTTGATCGGGGGAGGGGGAGAGAAATGGGAGGCGGTGGCGGGGAGGAGGCAGAAATCCTTAATAAATAAATAAATTTAAAAAAAAATGTGACAGATGATTGTTGTCAGTCTTTTTCTGAATATCTGATACTAAATATCATTTTATAAGTTTGTGATCCTTAAATATAAACTACTAGAATGTTCTTTCTTTGTAGCACAGACAACTGTGACTATTCTGAAGATGAGCAGTCCCAGGTAGCTTCAGGCTCATGCTGCTCAATGTAGCTTGCCTCCTCCACCTCCTTATCATGTAGTACACAGCCTATGCTGTATATCAGTTCTGTTTATAGACTGCATGGCAGGTAGAGGAGATGGATGCCTTGACTGTTGTCTTCTGGTCTAGGATGCTTCTGGCCGCCACAGCTAACCCTACCATATATCTCTGTATGACATGAATAGAGATTTCAGAGTTGAAATTAATGCTCTCTGAGAATTTGGAAGGGTTTGTTTGTTGTAAGAGGCCGCTTCTTTGTTACCAGCTGCTCAGCCCCGAAACAATCAAATAGAAACTACATTATTTGCAATACTGTTTGCCCAATAGCTTAAGTGTATTTCTGGCTAATTCATATCTTAAATTAACCCATCTCCATTAATCTGTGTATTGCCATGAGGCTGTGGCTTACCGGCAAAGTTCCAGCATGTCTGTCTCTGGCAGCGGCTCCTTGGCTTCTTTAAACTCCACCTTCCTTCTCCCAGCATTCAGTTTAGTTTACCCTGCCTAGCTCTACTCTACCCTATCACAGGCCTAAGATATTATTAACCAATGATATTCACAGCATACAGAGAAAAATCCCACATCATTGGTTCTATTAGCTTCTAGCTAATATCTCTAATAGCTAATATCTTGCCAGCATTGCTGCCTAGAAGGCTGTCATGTTTGACTTGTGAATCCTTGTGTATGCTCTATTTTGCTTTATAAGACACTTTTTGAATATTTTCTTTGTCTCTAATGACACAGAAGTTTCTGGTTTCTGAGTTCTCCTTTCTCATCTACTTTATTATTTTGTTTAAGAAAGAACCTTGCTCATGCCCTTGATGGGTCACTTTGCTGACATAGTACATGTACACAAATGTCTTTATTTTAATTTCTCATGTGCTAGTTTGCCTGGGTATAGAATTCCCCCTAAATAGTAATTTTCTTCTCAGAATTTTTTAAAAACTTGGTTCCTTGTCCCAGAGCTTTCAGAGTCTGTTGGCAAGGCTGTTTTTCTGATTTCTACCCTTAAGTGTGATTTCTATTTTCTTTTTAACTTGGGAGTTCTGAAATTTTAGAGTGATGTACCAAGGATGAATATTTAAAGAACACTTATTATGTTAGCCATTAGTTAGCTATTTGCTTTGGAAACTCATGATTTGTAGTTTAAAGAAATTGTTTACATTGCTAATAAGCTACTTTGCTTTCTAGCTTTTTATTAAAATTTAAAAACATTTATTTATTTATCTATCTATTTATGTGTGTGTGTATGTGTGCATGTGCATCACTGAGGACAGTTAGAGGTTGGAGGACAACTGGCAGGATCCTACAGTGTGGGTCACAAGACTAGACCTCAGCTCCTTAGGCTTGGTGGCAACTTCATTTATCCACTGAGCCATCTCACTAGCCTGATGCCATTTGCAGGGGCAGAGGTATTTAATGTGCTCATACTCTTCTTCAAATTTTATTTCTTAAGTCTCAGTGGTTTTTAAATCTGGGTTTTCTTTACTCTGCAAAATGTTTTATCTTCTCTTTTAGCTTCCTTATATGGAATATTTTATTCAACACTCATATTCTTGATTTCTAAGAACTCTTCTTGTTCCTGGAATGTTCTTTTTTAAAAATAGTATCATGTTCTGTTTCATGGATTTGGTGTCTTTTCTTATCTCTGTGAGGACTTGGATGGTAAGTGCATTTTTCTTCTTGAATCATCTGATTTACTTCACAAGCTTTTCTTGTTTGTTTTGGATTTCATTCATTTTTCAGAATTTGCCCAATATTGGACAACCTCTGGCAGCAATTAACATTTGAGGGTGAAACCATGAAGGGAAACAGTGTGTAAGGATGCTCAACCATCAAGGTCATTCCCAAGCGACTGAGTAGGACTGTTGCATCAGACTGTTAATTACCCAGGAATCTTGGAATCTATGGAATGAAGGAGACTGTAGGACTGCTGTTTTTCATGAAGTGGATGGAAGGATGGAGTTGGGAATCTCACTGCTCAGCTTGTATACTTTACCACAACCTGGAGTTGGACCTTCAACGTGGCCATTTCTTTAAGGAGTCCTCCTGGCCGACTCAGGAGACATTTCATTTTCTCATAGGCAGGAGGAGGGAGGGTGATGTTTTGTTACTTTCCATGGTAATTATCATAAGTATTTCAGGACTGAGGGAACTCCACAGAAGAGGAGGTAGAAACAGTGTAAGAGCCAGATGGGATGAAGGACCAACAGGACCCTCTAAATCAACACGGTCAAAGCTCATGTGAACTCACAGAGATGGACACAACACACACAGGGCCTGCACAAGTCTGCACCAAGTCCTCTGTGTATATATTATGGCTTCTAGCTGAATTTTTTTTTTAGATTTATTTATTTATTATGTATACCGTACTCTGCCTACATGCATGCCTGCAGGCCAGAAGAGGGCACTAGATCTTATTACAGATGGTTGTAAGCCACCATGTGGTTGCTGGGAATTGAACTCAGGACCTTTAGACAAGCAGGCAGTGCTCTTTACCACTGAGCCATCTCTCCAGCCCTAGTTGAATGTTTTTATGTGATTACTGAGTGTGCGAATGAGTGGGTCTCTCGTTCTTCTATCTACTCTTGGGCTCCCTTTCTTTTCTTTTGTCCAATTCTGATGGGTTAGTTTTTATTTTATCTTATTGTATTTTTTCTTATTATATTTTACTTATTGAATATTTTAAGAGTGGAATTTGGACATAGGTTCACAGAGAGAAGGCTGTGTGATAATAGAATCAAAGCCTTGCTGTCAAAAGCCAAGGAACACCAAAGATGTTTGACTCATCAGAAGCCAGAACAGACAAGGGGGCTGTCTCCTGGGGAACCGGGGTGGGGTAGAACACTGCCTCTCTGGGGGTTCAGGGGGGAACATGGTCTCTCTGGGGCTTCTGGGGAAGAACATGGCATTTTGGGGGGTTCTGGGGAGAACACAACCTCTCTGGGGGTTCTGAGGATTCTGGGGTAGACATGGCTTCTCTGGGGCTTCTAGGGGAGAGCATGGCCTCTTTGGCATCCTGATTTCTAACTTTTAGAAATGGGGCAGTTAATTTTTTGCCGTGTCATGCAAAAACAAGCTAACAGAAACCAAACCCAAACCCAAAACAACAACAAAAAAGAACAAAACAAAACACAAAAAAATAAAACCCAAACAAAATAACCCCCCACGAAACTAGTCATTAAATTTGAGGAGATAGAAATCTTGTAGTTTTCCCAATAAATCAAAATTTTCATCATTAATACAAACTTATTACAAATGTTTGAACTTTGATGCCATTACTTCAAAGTAGACCCAAAAGGAATTGAAAAATGCATAAATATTGAATTAAAATATTGAGCCTCTTTCTGTTGGAGAGAGAGATATTTTGACCCCGTTTTTAAAATAATTTTTTTTCCAAGTTGTCATTCTAGCATTATTACACAGTGGGCACAATCTCCCTCTCCCCCTCGTTCCTCTATCTGCCCCTACCCTTTCTCACCAGTCCCAACTTCACTTTTGCTTTAATAACATAGATAAACTCATGATTTCATATACTTATACAAAGTCTAGGAAGCCACAAAGAAAACGCAGTTTTCTTTTTAAGACTGTCTTAAAAATGTGATTATCTTCATTGCGTAAATATTCCTGCAAGTAATATAACTTCGTGGTTGAAAACAATTCATGGTGTATACGAACCCTGTTTCCTTCATCCCAGTACCCTGAGGTTGACCTAGGTTCAGTCCGTAACTTAGTTGTTGTCAACAGTGCTGTAATGAACACGAAGAGGAAGTGTCTTTATTATGTGTTGACTTGGAGCCCTTTGTTGGCCTTGTTATTAATAGAGTTAAAAAAACATTAAAATGATATTTATTTTGAATTTCCCATAAATAGCTTGTGTCATGGCACCTCCTCAGACTCCTGTGACCTCTGCCCTCTCTAGGCCTAACATCACTGCATCCCCTGTGAGTGTGACTTTGAAGATCACTGCTGTTCTCGTGACTGGAGCAGAGAATGCCTTCGCCTTTGCAGTTTGCCAATCCTTATCGCTGTCTCCAGGAGCCTTTTGGCAGTTGCCAGGGGGTCACCTCCCCAGGCTCTGTTTGGATTGCAAAGCAAAGGAGCCCTGTGGTCTGTTGCACGGGTCACATGCTAAGCACTCCTTCTGCCTATGGTCTGAGGAGGCCTGTCCAGTCTTGCTTGCCCAATCTTCACCCATTCCCCTACAATGCAGGCTCTCTGTCCCTCATCTGCATAGCCCCTGCTCTTCTCACCCTGTTGTTTATTTACCCTGTAGCAGCTTGCTCACCTTCTCTGTTAGAGAGAGGTATCACCTCATCATTCACATCTATTTGAAAAATCCTCGGTCTCTTTGAAAATTTTTCGTCATGCTTTCTTTCACCTTTACTGAATTTCCCCGTGTTTTGCAACTCACGGGCTCTTTTTACAATATCACATCATTCCTTTAACTAGTCCCATTCTTTCTAAAGGAGGGAGTGAGGGTGCATTCGTTTGGTGAATTTTTTCACAACATATAATAAGGCAAGGCTTTCAAGCAATGCATTTTTGCTTATGTCGGCATGCTGTTAAAGTTCATATTGCAAATCTCATTAAAATACAGCCTTTGTTTTTGAATTTTTAAACCAAACAATGTAAACACTGAAATTGTATGTATAATATAGGTTATCCATTAATATACATATTTTAACCTTCTCTCGTATGTATATTTCAGCTTTTTCTATACTTAAAAGGGACATGGGTTTTTAATTTATAATCAATATATAATGCTAAGCAAAATTTTCTAGCAGATACTCAAGGAATGGCTAATTAAGACATACATATTTTGAAAATAAATTTGAATTTAATTTAATGGTGGGTACTCCATACTAAAAGCAGTCTGTGATCTGATATTTGACATGACTTCACTTTTAACTTTAACTGTAGCCTGGCTCTTCTCCTAATGATGTTATCTTCTTACAGTTCCTTTTCGTAGACAATTATTTCCCCATTTCACAGGCCATGGATAAGCCATTCACAGTTGTACTCCTTCTTTTTGAAAACCTGAAATTATTATTGTCCTGATTTTGAAAATTTTCTTATATTATTTGAAACTATTGTTACCTGGATCACAGACCATTTCCATCTCCAGCAGGACCTTGACTATAATGGGCGAGTTGTCCCCCAAATTGTTGGGGTGGGATATCCCATATGTCGGGAAATATTAGCTGGACCATGTACTATTAAAGATAACATTTGAAGTGTCTTCTAAATGTTTGGAGAGTTCCTAATCACTTTACACTGGTAATCACATTGAATTCAGT
>NC_022019.1:9613649-9636162 GCF_000317375.1 Microtus ochrogaster
CCATTTCTTGTGAATGTCCTGACAGAACTTCTTCACTGTCCAAGTGCAATAAGAAACCAGAAGACAGATGTCTCCTTGATGTCATTGTATATTATGGAGAACAGCTTCCTCACAGAGATCTGATGCAGAAGGACTCAAAGTGGCTTGGTCTAGGGATACAGAATACAGACATTGTTAATTGTGTTTTTATTCTAGATAGTCTTTAATTTTCATTGAAATGAGATTCTTGAAGAAAAAAAAATGTCAATTATCAACATTTTATGTTCAAACATTTGGAAAGTATTTAATTGTTTGAAATAAATTTCAAACAAAACATATCAGTGAAGAAGAGCATACTTTATATAATTCTTTGTATCGTAATTGTAGATAATGTTCACATATAACATACGCACATACACACATGCAAGTGATTGATGAACTTTATTTTAAATAGACCATTCTCTATTTGTTCATACTTACGTTGCCTAATAATTTTAGAGGCTTCTTTTATTTTAAAAATAGTAAAAGAAAAGAAAAGCAACAAAAAATTCAGCATTTCCACTATTATCATAAAACCTAATGAACATTAAGCAAGCTATAGACTGTTATGTACTGTAAAAAAAAAAAAAGTAGCTCCAGAGGTAAGCAAGGATGTTCTTCTGACAGATGAGGCTGTTGAAAAGCTGAGGACCTCCTTTTGTCATGCATGAAACAGGGCAAGCATTTGTCTGGCCACAATCCTTTGATGCCTGGATATCTGTCCCAGATGACAGGTAAGGTCGGCTGAGGAATGAATTCATGACTAAGTACGTTTCAATTACATGACAATTCCTGTAGAAGCTTCCCATTGCTATAAGAATTACCCCTTCCCTTTGGGTAGGTTGCTAGGGGAGCAGCGGGTTGGAACTATTCTGAATGCACAGTGATTAGAAAATTGCAAAGGGCAAGCATGTGTTTGTCAACAGAGTCATTCATTCCTGTAGTATTAGAAACTGGATATTGTCTATGCGTTTGGATTTGAAGAAGTCTGTTTTCAAAGAAGCTTCATTCCATATTTTTATTTCATAGCCACCCTTGTGTTCATTCTCTCGGCTGATATTTGCTAAGGGCCTTTAAGAGCTGGGTTTCATTTCAGATTCTGAGATTACAATGAAGACTATCAGACAAAGTACCTGAGTTCACAGAGCTTAAGTTTGAGTGTAGCAGATATGCATGCAACAGAGCTGTAACGTTAGAGATAAGGCTTATGAAGAAAGCTTAAGGCATTACAGGTGAATGAAGGTTACATTTATCTAGGCCTTCCTGTGAGAAGGAAAATCCCTGGAGACCTGAGTGCTGAACAGGAAGTAAACAAAGAGCCCATTCAAGGAAAGGGTGTCATAACAACTGCTGGTGTCAGACCTCTTTAATCTGTGTATCGACACATGTATATGGTGACCTGGTTAAAGCATGTGATACATAATTACATGGCTAGGTCATATGCTTCCTTGTTTTCTTCTCTCAAATTTATAGCAATGTTTCCCTGCACCAATACCCGGATAACTATAACCTGATAAACATCAGTCAAAGATGCTACAAATATATTTATAGCATTTATTGGATTTCATTCCACAAAGTTATAAGAACTAGAAGGAGAAATTAAGGTTCTTAATTCCTGCTTCAATCTGCTCCAGTCAGCGAGAACCAGAAGAGCACTATTGATTTGGTTGAATGGCCACTGTGGTCAAGTGTGATTGGCCACCATGATCAGCTTCCATGGACCACTTATGGTCATGACTCTCATAGAAGCAGAAGGGGCTTTGGGGGTCTTTACTTAGGTCTGTGAGCTTTTTAATGGGCCCTACCCTGGCATGGCTGGGCAATCTGTGCAGGCTCTGAGAAACATGTTCAACAGTAAAGGAGTGGTAGTATAGCCATGTCTGGAGGCGTCAGAAGACCAGTTTGTCTGGAATGGAGCCTTTGAAGAGAAGAACCAGAGAAAGTTTTAAGAATGCAGGTTAAATGGTGGAGGCACTTAAACACAGTGCTTTCAGCAAGTTTTTATGGATGAGCAAGCACTCGTTACCTCATGTTTAAGATGGGATAATCACACACATCTTTCAAGGCGAGCATGAGGTGATATCATCCATATAAAATGTTGGGCATTAGGTTGCACACATATTAAATGCTTAATAAAGAATAACGGCCACTACAATGATGTAGCCAGTGTTTAAGTATGACTAATGTTGCAACCACAGTATACAGGGTTAGCTGGAAGAGGGAGGCATTGGTATAGGAGGTCCGGTTATAAGATCATTTTAAAAGTCTAGAAATAAAGACAGTGATAATGAACCTGGAAGGGAAGAAGGAGACCCATGAGAAATCACATGGAGGAAAAAAAATCAGAAAGACTTGATGTTGCAGAAAATTTGATCGCACTCTGATTCTCTGAGACTGTTAGTTAATAAGGTTAACCTTGAACCAAGGGGTAGTCACTGACCAGAATTAACCACAGAAAAACCAAGAATAAGGATAGGGAAGACAGACTGTAGCATGATTAATAAAAACCCAGAGGCAGATATTGTGGTCCAACCTGAAGGTCAGAAAAGAAAAACAGTCAGCCACTGGGTCTTACCTCTACCCCAGTCTGAAATGGTTATTCTGCTTCCAGAAATCTCAGCGTGAGACTGTGTCTGAGAGCTGTCTCCTCCAGTCTTATATTTCTCTCTAGGGCTGGGATTAAAGGCCTGCACCACTACCACAGGGTTTCTACGGCAAACTAGTGTGGCTACTGGGATTAATGGTGTGTGTCACCACTGCCTGGTCTGTAAGACTGACCAGTTCTACTCTGTGATCTTCAGGCAAGCTTTATTTATTAAAATACAAATGAAATATCATTACAACAGATAGGAAGGAGAAGGGACGGAATTCACATCCTCTTCTCAATCTGGGAAGTATAGAGAGAAGGATAGTTGGTCACTACTCTGCAGCTTCTCTGTTCCATCAGGTATTCACCCCAATAGCGACACCCAACTTTTTATTACTAGTAGAACAACTTAGATAACCACCTCACTTGAAGATTGCTGGGCATGCACTGCAGAGAGAGCTTTAAGTCTGGGCGATGGTGAGAAAGGTGGGCAGGCCTGCAAAACATGGAAACATATTGATTCAAATGACGATATGCTGAGGAATCATGGGCTGTGAGAAAATCCCTGGATGGGAGTTAGACTCAAGGAAAGAGGTTCAAGGTAAAACAGCTAAGAGTGGAGAGATGAAAACAGCCCCATCTAGAAGAGAATTTCCAATAGCAATACCTGAGCACCTTAAGATGCAATAGCAAGGTGCTTCACCCCACCAGCTGTCTAGCTTAGACTCTAGTCCATATGGTTCTCAACCTGTGGACCCCTTTGGAGGGTAGAATGACCCTTTCACAGAGGTTGCATATCAGATATATCCTGCATATCAGATATGTATAATTCATAACAGTAGCAAAATTACAGTTATGAAACAGCAATGGAATAATTTTACGGTTGAGGGTCATCACATGAAGAACTGTATTAAAGGACTGCAGCTTTAGGAAGGTTGAGAACCACTGGCTAGAGTCTAGGAGTTCAAGCATCCTCTCTTGCTTTGTCCCTTCTTTCTTTTTATCCTCTCTTCCAGCTCTGTCTCTTCCCTCCCTCCCTCCCTCCCTCCCTCCCTTCTTTCCTTCCTCTGGGTCCTTCCTATTTCCTTCCCTCTTTTTCCCCCCTCTCTATTTCCTTTGCACTTTTCTTGTTAAGAAGTTGATTAGACCCTATGACTAGACCTAGATGTATGAAGGCAATGAAACAAACAAACAAACAATAAATGGAACCAATGACTCAAGGTGTCCTGTCTTAAAGACAAGTTAGAAAAGGTTGGGTGAAAATGTGGGGAGAGAGTCCAACAAATGTTTTCTGCTTACTTTGGGTTGGGAGAGGAATAGATACTGACTTTCATTTTTCTCTCTGAAGATTTATAGAATACTAGGTAATGTGTATAAAAGGGTTTGAAGATACTTTGTTTAACGTATGATCTAAATGAATTTTGCTCCGGATTTTTTTCTTAGGATAAGACCCATATATTCTTGTATTGATTTTGAATTTTATCTCGAGAATGTTGAATTTGGGCTGAGGAGATGGCTTAGTGTTGTCAAAAATGCTTCTTGCTCTGGTGACCAGAGTTCGAACCCCCATATTCCATATAAAAGCCAATCATAGAGGCAAACATACTAACACAAGGGTTTGCAATCCAAGAATGCCTACAGGAATAGACAATGACAGAAGAAGCTCCAGAAAGCCTCCTAGTGACAGAGACCTTGTCTCAAACAAGGATGATATCAGAAGGTTGTCCTATGACCTCACCCTGTGTTGTGCCATGCCCACTTTCCCACCCTATGCATAAACACATGCATATACTTATAAGTCACCCCTCCCTTTCACACACCCATACACACACTCACACAAATATCAGAAATAACAACAGAATAATGTTGAGCTGGCTAGGTATGAAATTATTTCATAGTTAGAATAATATTGCAGAACATTGTACTCTTTTTAGGAAGTAAATGGTCTCAATACATCTCTTCTTTCCTAGTCACCCACTGAGATATTTGCTCCTGAAGTGGTATGGCCATCTCACCCATGTTGGAAATTCTAATGCCAGAACTACTGAGTCAGAGTTTCTGTGCGCTGTCCTCAGCTATCCTTCCAGTCACAGCTGTCCCTTTGATCCTAAGGTCAGTTAAAACTTAAAGTTTCTGCTATGTTCCTAGGCTCGAGCTCACATTGAGAGTAGTTGATAGAAATACATGTGGGTCAAATTAGGATTACCTGAAGCTTTTCTCCCTTCTGACGAGGAAGTGGTAGCAGGCTCACAGAACACTATACTGCATGAAGGTCTCTTAGGAAGTCAAGGAGTACAGCTTGTCCTGGGTTCCATTTATGCATCTAGGTCTAGCCATAGGGTCTAACCAGCTCCTTAGCAAGGAAAGTGTAAATGAAGTAGGGAGGAAAGAGAAGAAAGGAAATAGAAAGGATTTAAGGTCAGGAAGGAAGGGAGGGAGGGAGGGAGGGAGGGAGGGAAGGAGGGAGGAAAAGAGGAGGAAGGAAGGGAGGGCAGAGGAAGGAAGGACAGCAGGGCTGGAAGAGAGAGGGGAAAAAGAAAGAAGGGACAAAGCAAGAGAGGATGCTTGAACTCGTAGGCTCTAGCCAGTGGTTCTCAACTTTCCTATGCTGCAGTCCTTTTACACAGTTCTTGCGTGTGCCCCTTTACCTTCCCGTGCTGACTTTCCTCTTTAACTGTGTCCCAGCAGTTATCGGTCGGCTTCCTCTGTGTGAAGCTTAGGTTAGAAGAGTTTGGGGTGGGCAGTGTTCTGGGTTAAAGATGTAGGGAACAAGAACCGCAGAAGAGAACTGTGGGGTGTAGCCCCTCCATGATAGCTTGTCTCCCAGCTCCTCTTGGCTCAGTGAAGAAAGAACACATTTTCTTTCTTTTTTTTAAAAAAAGTTATTATTCTTTCATATACTACATCCCTACATCCCGACTGTAGTGCCTCTCTCTCCTTCCCTCTCAGTCACCACCCCTCCCCCCACAGACCCCAGTCCCTTCTCCTTTTCCTTCAGAAAAGGGCAGGACTCCAGGGATATTAACTGAACATGGCATATCAAATTGCAATAAGACTATGCACCTCCCCTTGTATTAGGTCTGAAGGAGGCAACCCAGTATGAGAACAAGGGTCCTAAAAGCAGGCCAAAGAGTCAGGGACAGACCAGGCTCTCACTGTTAGGAATCTCAAAAGAAGACCAAGCTACAGAACAATTTTCTTTTTGCTTTTGCTTTTGCTTTAGATCTCTCTCTCTCTCTCTCTCTCTCTCTCTCTCTCTCTCTCTCTCTCTCTCTCTCTCTATGTTTGTGTGTAAATACCCCATTTCTTTGAGTGCTCATGGAGTTCTAAAGAGGACATTAAATCCCTTGGAACTGAAGTTATAGGAGGCTGTGAACTGCCCGGTGTGGATATTAGGGAATATATTTATGTTAATTTGTGTCCTCTAGAAGAGCAGCAAGCACTCTTAAATGCTGAGCCATCTTTTCAGCCCAAGAATACCGCTTCTCTTACAACACTGTAGTATTTAATCCTGCTGGTCAATATTACTTTCTTGGGACTTCCTCTCTCCTTACTTCTATTCTGAACTCTGAACTTAGTCTTTAGTGAGCTATTTTCCTTTTCCGATACCTCTTCTCCATTCCTCTTTCTCTCCCTTTTCCTCCCTTTCCATTCTCTCCTCCCTTCCCCTCCCACCCCTCCTCTCTTCTTCCTTTCCCAACTATTTCAATCTCCTCTTTCCCGGCCTCTCTCCTTTTCTGTCTTCTCTCTTATATTTCACCTCCTTTTTTTTTTTTCCTGCCATGGTGATGTCAATCCTTTACATGGCTCCAAGTAGTATTCCTAAAAGGACTTCTCCCAGACATGTTGCTAAGCACAGTTCTTCATCAGAGCACCACATCTCTGAACCTAGCTGTTTATATGCCAAGAAGTCTAAACAAGCATCTTACTGGTTCCCAAGTTTCACTTGTCCAAACTGCTGTTTTCTGTTTCATCCCATCATCCAACTTCCTCATACCCTCTCCATTTCTGTTGAGGGTACCACAATCTTCCCCATCCTGAATTAAATGCTAGAGTCATTTTTTAGTGTGCAGAGTCAATGTCGGAGCAGGATTAAGGAGATACAGTCTGTTGCTTCTCCTTCTCATGCTCCCTCCCTTTACCTCATCTCGTGATTACTTTTGGCTGAGGCAATTGCCACCACCTCCTGCTTTTTTCTCTGGGTGAGAAAAGAAGATTTAGAGAGACTGCCCCAAGCCTTTCCGTTCTCATTTTAAAATCCCCAAATCATTATTGAAAATGAAAGAAAATTATCTTCTCTGCAGTTGCGTGCAATAAAGCTCTCTGTGGCAGCTTGTTCAGCGTGGGCTGGGGAGAGGAAACAAATGGAGGTCATTTTGCCTTCTGGGAGGTTATTTTTAATATCCAAGAATTTTGTTGCCTGCTCATTCCCCTTGCTGCTTCTTGCTTCAGAAACCCCTCACAGCTAAATCCATTGAGAGCTTTAACAAAACATCAATTTTACAAAAGAATACATAATTTATCCATAGGAGAGCTCCTTGGATCTTCAGTCAAGACACAGATAATGCTGCTTTAGAACACATTCTGACCTGTGTAGTTTCTTGGTTTTGCATATCAAATGGAAACAACAAATGAGATTTCTGCAAAGAGAGGAGGGGTGCAGATAACGCTGACATTTACTGAATGTCAAGGGTGCCCTTTGAGAATGCTCACAGGCAAGAAGGGAGGACTCCAGAGTTCCCTTAAATGTTTTCTGCTCGTTGTTTGTTGCACTCTGGTAGGTATTTAACTGGTGAGGAAACAGACCTGGGGATGATTAGTGATGCTCTTGATGTTGCACTTCATCAAGTGCTGGAGATATTGACTGAGTCTCTACAACATCCAAAGCCAGTTTTCTCTATAAAGTTCTAGAATTACAGATGACCCCATGGAGCAGGCTTTCTTTGAAACAATGATGGCTTCTCTGTGTAGGTCAGCATGGTTCCATGGAAATTCCATTGCTTCTCTTTGGGTCAGCCCTTTTCAACCTGTAGCTTTCTGGTTTCTTTGTTTATGAGAAAGATATATTTGCAGCGTTCCTTATTGGGTGTCAGTGGGTTGTTTCTTATACTGCTGAAGAATATTCCACCATTTTTCTAGTTGCTTATCACATGTAAAGTTGAGGACATCAACATTGTTTCTAGCCATCATAAATAATCGCATAAGACTTTGGGGACAAATATTTATTTGTATTTATTTTGTGTGCTACGGCCAGAATTATGACTAGATGCAAATTCCTCAATAGCTCTCTCTTTTTGGTGCCAGGCAAAAGGTTAGCTGAATTCTCGTAAAGACATCTGGTTTACCTGCCATATACAAGCAAGAGTGTCGCTTCTTGGCACCACTGTCTTTCCTCTATTGCTGGTTAAGTTGGTTACTCTGAAAACTTAGCTCTCTGGTGTGCTCATGCAAGATTATAAAATTGCACTTTGTTTAGCTTTTACTGCTGGGAAACAATCCTTTAGAAAAGAAAACCCTTTTTATGTCTCAGGTTGGAAACCTCCAAGCTATGGTTCTATTTTGAACCATAAAAACAAAACAAAAGCCACAGTGGATATAAGCAAGTATAAACAACAGTTTTTAATAGATCCAAATGACTCAAAATGTTGGTACAGTTTTCTTCCATGATGACTGATAAATGGGATTATAGAATTTGTTTGTAATTTTTTCTTCATCTGTGAGCACAGAAATGTGTCTTTAGTCAGGGAGAAGATGAAGACTAGCCAATATGATACCTCCATCCTGTTTGTTTTCCCAGGAAACTCTGAGGTTCTTCAATAATATTAATCCCCTTCTTTAGACTTTTAAAATTATTGTCTAACTGCTTCCTTATCTGATGATTCCACTGCCCTCTGGTTAGAGAGAGCTAACATCAGGCGAGATTGTTGATGTTCCCCCATGTCTTTTGGTGGCTTTAACTTCCTATTTTAGCTTAAATAACTTTCTTCTGACATAAAGTTGACCTGTTTCTCAAGACGAAATACATTTTCTGTAAAATGCAGATGCAATTGCCAACTTTGAGAAAGAAAATAAAAACTTTCCATTGAATTTATACAAAAATACCATTATTAAAACTAATAGTTATTAGCCATTGCAGAGGTCCCTACAGCCTCATTGCTGTTCTGTGTAGAAGAGATGATTTGTAGACCTCAGAACGAGGTTCTGTTGGCCCGAAAGCTGCTGTGGTGTGGAGACCCCTGGGTGAAGCCACTGTCACCATGTCTGACCAGGACCTTCAAAACTGAGGATATAGGGGGATAAGAAAAAGGAGAAGATAAAAAAACTCGGAGTTATTGGACAGGATAGCAATGAGATACAATTCACAGTGAAAATGACAACATAGTTCAAGAAACTCAACAAACTGTACTATTAAAGACAGGGAGTTTCAATGAATTCACTGAGATTCCTCTTTGAAGGGCAAAGAATTGCTGATAATCATACTCAGGAAGGACTGGGTGTGGAAGAAGATGTGGGATCAAATGGGGTGGAGGGTGCCTTAGTTCCTTTTATTTTTTTCTTTTCCCTCAATCCCTTTTTTTGTTTTAAAAAGTAGCTCAATTGTAATGTGGTATTCAAAATGAATATTGAATAGTGGCCCTCCATGTCTTTAGAACACCTGGTAATCTGTATTCTAGTCTTCAATATTCATTATTGGCTGTTTTTGCTGTGCTGAGTTTTGGTGATGAGACATCAGTTCCCTTAATATTGTTCTTCTTCTTCTTTAAAAAATGTCATGTGTGCACAGAGAGACCAACCTTTTCAGGACTGTGCAGTTTTAGTTTTATGATGATAAAAAGATCCCATCAGCGGGAACTTTCCTATGACCTTCCAATTAGCCTGGAAGTTCTAGCATACGGTTGCTTGATTCCTGTACTGTGATTTTCAGTGGGAGATGTAAGTTTTTCAGAGCCCTGAGCTGTGGGGAAATGACCTTCCCTCAGCTTGAAGCTACTTTTAAAATCCGAGGGTTCTGGACCAAAAGAAGAGTATCACGTTTGTAGTCAAGATGATGGGTACTGCGAGACTGACAATGGACTCCCGAGGTGGCTTCGCTGGAGAGAAAATAGTGACCTACAATTGGGCAGTCGTCGAAAGATCCCAGGAAAGCTGTGATTTTCACCAGCAGTTGATAATCAAGTTACTCATGCAGACATGTATTCAACAAACCCTGCTTCTTTTGACTTCATTTCTACTTAATGGCCTGAGAGAGGGACTTTCAAGGGACTTCATTAAAATAAACAATATTTGCAAAAGCTGTCAAAACATTAATAATTATTGACATCCTTTATAATCTTTTTTCTTTTGAAAATTAATTTGGTAGAATGAATATTATGGATCTGTTGTAATAGGAACAGCGGGGCTGCGTCCCCAGCACCCAGCCGCCCGCATGGCTAGCTCTAACTTATGCCCTAAATAATTACATGGAAACTGTATTCTTTTAAACACCGCTTGACCCATTATATTTAGCCTTTTTTTGGCTAACTCTTGCACCTGAACTAGCCCATTTCTAATAATCTATGTAGCCCAAGAGCTGGCTTACCAGGAATGATCTTAACCTGCGTCTGCCTGGAGTGGGAGAATCATGGCGACTCCTGATTCAGCTTTCTTTCTCCCAGCATTCTGTTCTGTTTACTCCTCCCACCTATGTTTTAACCTATGAGGGCCAAGCAGTTTCTTAACCAATGAAATCAACAGATTGATATATGACACTCCCACATCAATGGATCCATCACTTTCATTATCCATTTTTGTATGACTATTTATGATTTTTTAATATTTAAGTTGATTTTTAGGGGGTGTGTGGCTAGCAAGATGATGTAGTGGGTGAATTTGTTTACCAGGTAGGCCTGGCAACCTGAAGTTGATCCCTGGAACCCACATCAATGTGGAGGGAGAGGAATCACTTCATAGAGGTGTCTTCTGACCTCCACAGGTGTTCCATGCTTCTCTCTCTCTCTCTCTCTCTCTCTCTCTCTCTCTCTCTCTCCCCCTAAGCAATAATAATAATGATTAATTTTTTTAAGTTAAGACAAGTTTTTAGTTTTTATTTTCTTTAAGCTTTCTTTCTTCATTTCCTTTTAGATTTTTTTTAAAGTGAGTTTTTAGTAGGCAAGCTGGAGGCTTGTGATTTAAAGTAGCTAAAATTTAAGTGAGATATTTTATCTACCATTTGCTAGATGCTGAGTAATTGGAGTGCTTAGAATAGTTTTCAATTGATTCAATTTATTAATTTAGCTTACATCCCACCCACAATTTTTCCTCCCTCCTTTCCTCTCATTTCTTTCCCTCCACCTCCTTCCTGTACCTCCCAATCCACTCCGCCTCTGTTTCTGTCCAGAAAGGACTAGTTCTCTCAGTGTGGACAACAAAGCATAGCATAATCAAATTGAGGTATTAAGACTTGTATTAAGACTGAGTGAGGCAACCTAGTAGGAGAAATAGGTTCCCGAAAGCCAGCCAAAATGTTAGAATATTTTTTACTAGTTAAAACAACTTGATATATAATTTTACTGATCCTGTTGTTCCATTGATTTTTGTTTCATTTCCTTGGTTTACTTTCATCTGTTCATTTGATTTAGCATTGTATATTGTGAAACGCCTTATTTTAGCACTTTGGTAATTGTTGTAGGGTTTCTACTTACGTGTCTTCAGCTTATTATCACAATCCAGCTTTTGGTGGTGTGATTACAAAGCTTATTCTGATTTTTTTTTTTCATTCTGTTTTTGCTCGTATTACCCAGTGTGTGTTCAGTTTTGGGACAGCGTCCAGATGATCATTTTGCACCGTAGACTTTGGGAAGGTTCCCTGTTGAGGGACCCTAGCAATGCCAAGACCTAGTCTCGGGACTCATGTTCTTATCCAAGAACATAGCATAAGGTTCAAGAAAATAAATACGTCAGGGTAAGAAGAGTGTGGCAAAAAAAACCCTAAGGACCAGAAGAGATCCAAAGTACAGTGTGAACACGTGACTGTCAGGAAGGCCAGTGTGGCTGGAAATCATCGGAAGATTGATCGGAAGTCTCAGACTCAGGGCAGGGCTTCCCGGAAAGTAGGATTTCAATGGTGGAAGAGATGGGAATGAGATGGCAATGAGATAGCAAGACTAGGGTGTGGTCAGGTCAGAGGAAAATGGGTCGAACTGGAAGAGCCACCGGGAGTAGAACTTTGGAGAACTTGGGCTAATAGTTCTGTCATGTTTGCTGCCGAGCCCTGCCTCCCTATTTCACAGATCGTGTGTGTACAGCTGTGTGTGTCCCTTTGCGTGGAGTCGTTGTTCCACTCCACGTTTGTGAGGCAGTGGTGAGCTTTCTCCAGCTTTCTAAGGCAGGCGTTAATTTAATAAATAGAACATCTAACCATGCTTTGCTGATGAATTACTGAGACGGGACCGCAGAGCTGGGAGGCAGAGATTTAATAAGGGAGGGAGAAAGTAATAACACATCTTGCAGCGAGCACCACTTTTGGTCCAGCAGGGATTTTACTTGCAAAGGAGAAGCCACTGTTTGCTGAGCTGCGTTCTCCCTCCTGCACAGACCATCTTCCTCACAACATATAGATGTACCGCTCGCTCGCCAATTTATCCCTAATTATCCCTCCTGTCACAACCTGTGCTGCTGCATAAGCCTTAATTAGCACGTTAATGGCCCACTCAGTGACCTCATTCTACAGTTGCGGGCTGCTAGATGTGGGGATCTTCTGGGTGGCTGGATCCCACTCCTCTACTGCTTTGTGGCTTTACCGGGAGGACATCTTTCAGGGCCATATCGCGATCATTCTTCAGTCAGTAACTTATTGCCCCTCTGTAGACAACACCGTGCAAACGGAAGCCCTGTGTTGTCGCTAATATGGAGGTACGACTGTCACTCCCTCTGACCCATTCTCTACCAATATTCTCACTGCCACAGCCGGTTGCCATAGGTTGGTCACCGTGACCATCACGGACTGCTAAGCTCTGCTCCAGGCTGTGTATTTGTTCCCACCACGCTCAGCCCTCCCAGAATCCTGTTGTCTTTTCATTGTGTTTGAGGACACTAATTATCAAATACAATATATAGCTCCCAAGAGTTTATTAAACCACAGAGTGAAGCCTGCGTCTGCCTACCTCTTCAGCCAGCATGCTTTCAATACAGACAGCCTTCCAAACACGCTGCACTTATAGTAATTCAAATTTCAAACTTCCTGAGACTCACAGTGCCTGGGTGTGTCAGCCGGTTGCTGGCAGGCTCATGGATGCCTTTCTCTAGCTATTGCTTTTTTCTCTTTCTTTCCTGCTTACTCCCCGTTAAATGTCCTGTCCTGAGGACCTCCCACCGCACCCCTGCAGTTGTCGCTCAGGGAGCACCAATCTTCAGGGCATGTGCTCTAAGTTCTGCTTACCACAGTTTTCAATGTAAGGCCACTTTTGTATAATAATGAAATAGTAGTAACTCTGGCAATACACTAGTTTATTGTTCTTAGATGTGGTGGGTGGCACACGGCAAATCGGCTAGGTAGAGTCTTTTGGGGGGAAGATGTGTAGGTGCTGGGGGTTAGTTTAAGCACAAATATGATGAAACACTTCCGCACCTCCCAAATTGCCCATAGGCTCTGTTCTTAGCCCATGTGGGTTTATGTTATGAGGTGTAACAGTCCATCATGACTTCCAGCCAGACTGCTGTATCCTTTGTCCATTCAAGCTTCCACCGACACTTCAAATCAGATCAGACTTTTTTTTCCCCACTCAAACCTCTTGTATTTCTCTTTGAGCTCAATGAATGTGGAATTGATCTTTCAATCCTAGGAATTTCATGTGTATACATGACACTTGACCATCTCCACCCTCACGTCCCTTCACTCTTCCCTGCATCCTCCCCTTCCACATCCACCCTCCAACTACATTGTGTTCGGAGTTTTTAATCCTGCCTCTGTCAAATCCACAGCACTTATTTTTTGAGGCGAGGTTACAAGGTTGACTTCTGTGAGCAAGAGAGAGAGAGAGAGACAGACAGACAGACAGAGAGAGAGACATAGAGAGAGAGACACACACAGAGACAGAGAGAGAGACATAGAGAGAGAGACACACACAGAGAGACAGAGAGAGACAGAAAGAGAATGCACATATGCAGGCTTGGGCTATTTGTGTATATTTGTGTGTGTGCACATGCATAAGAAGGGCAAAGGTTGACGTCATGTGCCTTCTTCAATTGACTTTCTATCATATTTCATTTCATTTATTCATTTTACATTGGTGTTTGGGATTTGATCTCAGGCTCATATTCTGACTCATTCGGACATCTCCCCAACCCCCATCTTTTCTTTTGAGATGGGATATCTGCTAAACCAGAGCTTACCAATTGGCTAGATTGGCTGGCCCATGAGATCTGGGGCTGCACCTGGGTCTACCTCACTCCTCCCACCCCAAAGTGCTAGGTAATAGACATTTGCCACCATGATCAGCTTTGATGTGAGTGCTGGGGGTCTGGGCTCAGGTCCTCCTGCTTGCTGAGAAAGTGCCTATTGCCTCTGTCCCCTCCCATGCTCTACAAGCTTGACTTTATCCAAGCCATAAGCAACAAAACGTATTTTTAACCAATCATAGGGCAATTTACTGTCCTTGACAGTTAATGACATTGGCATTTAGTGCAATAAGCTATGAAGAGATGTTGGGTGAATGATTATCGAAAACCTTTTTTTAATTTTTTTTTTTGTCATTGGGAATATTTATGGTAGAGGAAGCCTTTCTTTGTCTTCTGCCCTCAGTGTTGTGGCTTCGGTGATGGAAGAAGCTGCTCCAGCAAATTTTGCAGTATTACATAGCAACCCTACAGGGGAAAGGGCACACAATGTGGCTATGAGATAGGAAGACAAAGACAACCTGTGCCCCTGCTCTGTTTCTAGGTGACTGGGCTAATAAATTCTGAAGCTCAATGGTAACACCTTAGGGATCACACCAGATGTGAACTGGTCAGTGTTCACAAGCTGCTGAATTTTGATAGTGGTCAGTTCTTTTTTTTTTCATCCTTAATCCCTTTTTATTTTTAGAGTAGCTTTGTTACAAGGTTAAAATCAGAGAGATAGCAGGGGAAGAGACTCTGGGAGGCAGGGGAAATACTTTATAATTGTTAGGGTGTGAAGATCAGCAACCACATATTGTTGTTGCTGTGTCGAGTTCATTCATAGCAGATGGAGTATTAGTAGCTGTAATCTCATATTTTTCTGGACTTTATTATTCTCATGAGGATGAAAAATCTATGAGAAATGATGATGAAGTTCTCTACTGATCTCAAAAGTGCATGGGATTGGGCACAGTGATTAGACAGATCTACTTTTTCTGGAGGTTTTTTTTCCTTTCTTTCTCAAGAGGGACAGTTAATATAGTTGGCTTTATTACCCTTTGTGATAAAACCCCATATCCAAACTCAAAGTTCACTGGAAAGTGTAAACAAGAATGACACATGGCATCTTTCTTCTTCTTATCTTTGATTGATTGATTGATTCATTCATTCATTCACTTCTTAGGTTTGTTGAGACAGAGTTTCTCTGTGTAGCCCTGGCTGTCTTGGAACTTACTTTGTAGACCAGGCTAGCCTGGAGCTCAGAGATCTACCCACCTCTGCCTCCCAAGTGCTGGAATTAAAGGCATGTACCACCATGCTTGACTGACACTGGATATCTTAATAAACGGTTTGGTCAGATCTTGCAAGCATGTCTGAGATTGCGTACAAAATAATAATGGCTAGGGGCTGGAGAGATGGCTTAATGTTTAATAGCATATCCAGCTCCTAAAGATGACCTAATTTTGGTTCTCAGAGTCCACAGCAGGTGGTCCACAGCTGCCTGTAACTGTAGCTACAGAGGGAGCTGGTACCCTTTTCTGGACTCCACAGGCACCTGCACCCTCATGTACATGTACCCCTACCCCACATACATGTAATTTAAAACAAATCTTTAAAAACATACAAAAATAGCTTAGTGTACTTTATCCTTCTGCACAGGACATGCTCGCCAATTATTTTCTTGTTCTTCATTAAGGTTTCAGGATCTAACTCATTTTGGGGAAAATTAGAGAAAGACCCTGCCCATCTTACCTTCCCTCTGGTCTTTGGAATTATGCCTATTTTGTTCCTATCCTGTCAGATGCTATAATCTGCTGACAGACTGGAAAACAATCAAATAAATTGCATGGGTTTCTCAGTACTAGTATTAAGACTTGAGTTTGGACTCAGGGACATATTTGTTGGGCTGGATAGCCACAGTCACAGCAGGTGAATTTGTTTTATTATTTTCTAAGTTTAATCAAAATCTAGCTGATTTGTTTTCGTTCATTCCTCCTTCCCTCCATTCTTTCTTCTTCTTTATTTTTTCGTATAAAGCACAGCATATCTGCACTATGTTAAGTTCACAATGAACAAAGAGAATCACTCTAAACTCAGACTTGTCTTATTTGCTTCATAGTACAAAGCATTATAATGTTTGCTAGCCAAAGATCACGAGGCTCTTACCCCTCAACTAATAGTGCTCAGGCATTGCTAATGAAGCTAGGTTCTGGATCCCTGGGGCTGGGAGAAGAAGCTCTGTGCTCCACATGGGCGTATGGCATTGTACTTGTTATGCTTAAACTTCTACCAGCTGTGTTTATTAGCCTTGTTGCATATCAACTTGTTATGAATAGCTATGCCAGGGACTGTTGAGATGGGTGCAAGATACAGAACAAATGCACAGATGTCATTTGTGGATCTCCTGGTGAAGATGAAGCAGGGCCATGACTTTCCTGCCGGGTATTTCAGAGCTGACTTATGGCTTTGGAAATGACATCAGATCCAGATTTCTCCCTGGCCTCCCCCTCACTGATTTATAACATATTGTCAAGCATTGACTTGGTGGGATTAAATTATGCTTTCTAGAGAAATAAGCCTGCATTGTCACACTTGAGAGATTTTATGTCATACCCATACCCTGGCCATCTCACCCTCAAATCAATTCCATATTGTTGGGTTTCTTTTATTTATTGTCGCAGCCTCTGTTGGCTGCAAGGGTTCGAGTGTCAATGTCGAGCTAGAACAATAGGATTTGTGTTCTTGAGGACTGTACAGACTTGCTTACTTGTCAGGCAAAGAGCAATTGAGAAAGCAAAGGAGAGGTCAGGATGAAAGTGGAGGGAAGGCTGATAGATAAGAACACCTGTCTTGAAGAAAAGTGCTGGGAAGGAATTTTCTCTTTAAGAGTCAGTCAACAGTTGGTCCTGTAGGTTTTTAATTTTGTTTGTTATGGACACGGTGCTGGAGTTTGTGAGGCCAGCACAAACTTCAACCATATAAAGATTAAGGAAGCACTAACATGTTTGAGTTTTTTATATTCACAAAGCAGAGAATTTCCCTTTTTGTTAATATTTCTTTTACAACTGTCTCAGAAGCTCTCTTTTGCTCTATTATTGAAACATGCAGGAACACCTGATCATGAAGTAATCATGCAAATGATGAAGTAAGGGAATGGTTGTGAAGGAAAGAAGCTGCTTTTTCATTATTGTTCAAGCCAATTAAGGGGCAGGAATCTAAATGAACAGAACATCAGTGGGCATACATTACTGAAGATGTCCCCATTGGGCTGTACAGTGACCCAGTGATAGTTTGGGCCTTGGTGGTCCTGGCCCAGTGCATCCTTTTATATGTAGGGAAAATGAAATATGTGATACAACTGTTCAAGACCACCTGAAAGGTGAGCATCAGAGCCACTGGGACCCAAGGGAGACAATGCACCCAAAGGTGGAGGTGTGCAGATTTTGGAGCTAAACCTCTGAGATACAACATGTTCTACCACCCAGTGATGATGTGCATCGGAATTCATTGCTGAGAGTCTGTAGGACTCATCTTCCCCCTCTGTAAAACAGAGGCGTTATGTACTTAGGACTTTGTAGTACTTATCCTCTAAGGTGATTGTGTACGATAATATGTGTAGGAAGTATTAACATGTGTGATATAAATCAACTTACATTTGTCCATACCTAGTAGCTGATCAATAAGGTTAGCTACTAATTGTGAATACTACACATTTAGTCAAGCGTGGATAGCAGTAAATACAATGCAAGGTCACAGAGGACACACAACATCACTCCCGACTGTCAGAAGCTCACGATCTGGTGCAGAAGTCAAAGCATGATGTCTGGAATAGCCACAGAAGGCAGGAGCCTAAACTGGCTCTTTGTAATTGTCTTCAAGGTTAGGAAAATAAGGTAATTTTGAAGAGTGCAACTGTAGGAATGATAGCAACCCCTCAGGAACACACACACACACACACACACAAACACACACACACACACACACACGGAGAGAGAGAGAGAGAGAGAGAGAGAGAGAGAGAGAGAGAGAGAGAGAATTATGAGAAGAAGACCCAGATTTCATTATGTGTTCCTGTACTTTTTTGTTGTTGTTGTTGTTTTTTTTGTTGTTGTTTTTTGTTTTTTGTTTTTGAAACAGGGTTTCTTTGTGTAACCATCCTGACAGTCCTGAAACTCTCTATGTAGACCAGGTTGGCCTCAAACTCACAGAGATCTGCCTGCCTCTACCTCCCAAGTGCTGGGGTTGTTTCTGTATTTCTTTTCCATTTGTTTTTTCTTACTCTAGAGGAAAGGATCAGAAGGATCCTTTCCATAGCTGGAAAGTGAAGGAGAGAGAGAGGTTACCTAAAACCATTCCTTGAAGGCAAATGACTTTTTATCCAGTACAGTTTAGCTTGGGAAGTGCATGGAGATGTCTCATGTCTGAACCAAGTAGTTGAGAGGGCAACCTAATGGCAGTTGTTGGTGCAGAGTCATGAGACTCAAGGTCAATCGCTGACTCAAGGTCATACAACAATAGCTGCTGTAGGACAAGTACCTGGAGGGCAATATACATATTTCATCCAAAGGCACAGAAGCACTTGCATTGCACACTGTTAAACAGACACCCAGACAAACAGAGTTACTATATGATAGTCTTTGTAAGTCCTCTGTTGTCAAGGAATTATTAAACATATTTGCCTGAGCTTGCTTTCCTTTGCTACTTTATTCTCACTTGGTACCTTCATGGCAAACTGGTCTATTGTTATTTTAAGACATCTCTTTAAATCAAGGGGAGAGAAGCATGTTTTCACCTGTCTACTTACACACAAGTACACATTATTGCATACGTGGTGCAACTCTCTAGACCTTTGCACGCTCACTTTTAGAGTGATTTATTTATACTCTCTGGCATAGATTGGCTTTTTCCATTCGGGTGAAATAAGTAGCCAGAGAGAGGATCTCATTTACTTGACCAAATAATACAGCAACTTCTTGATGTATATTTTAAATTAAGTTGTATGTGTGAGAGAGCATGCGTTCATGTAATCACATATAGAAGTCAGAGGACAATTTTCAGGAGCTGGCTCTTTCCTCCCGCTTCTTCAAGGCAGAATTTCTCTTGTTTCTGTTGCTTTGCTGCAAGCTCAGTGCTACCTGCCCTTCAAGTTTCTCTGAGATTCTTCTGTCTTATACTCTTCTCTCACCATAGCAGGAATGCCAGGATTACAGATGTGACCAACTACAACTAGATTTTTTTTTTGCATTGGTGTTTGGGATTTTATTCAGATTTAAACTCACTGACCCACGTCTGTGACTCCTAAGACAGAAATTTCTAACGATTGATAGAGAAATGAAGAGTGAGATTTGGAATGGCAGATCCCAGGGAATTCAATAAAAATATAATCAAAGCAGTAAAAGCAATCATCTCAGAAATTTGACATCAGCCAAAATCATACAGCAAACTGAAAACGGTATATCTAAAGGGAAATGCTACAGGTCAGTAAGATGGGGTATTTGAGATTTGCAGCTGGAGCTGTCTCTGTTCCCCCTTTCTTTTAGTTCAGCGGAGTGAAAGCCAGACATGGGCATTGTTGCACAAAATGAAAAGCTCTGATTGCGTTTGGAACGTTGTCAAAAATATTATCCCCACGGCACATGAAACGTTTTGTCTGAACTTGAAAAACCTCAGGGAAAGCTTTTTTTTCCCCTCAGAGTGTAGTGTAGTGTAGTGTGTGTGTGTGTGTGTGTGTGTGTGTGTGTATGTGTGTGTGTGTGTGTGTGATATGTGTGTTCAGGGGAAAGCCTGTATGTGCATGTGTATAAGTGTGTGTGTGTGTGTGTGTGTGTTGAGGGAGAAAACTACCTCCAGGTGTTTCTGCAGCAATAGCAAACAGCCTTCAGTATCTCAGCTGCCTGGGGCTGTGATTTCAGTTGGGCAAACCAGAACCTGGCTGGGTAATTGAAGGGGAAATGCTGGAACACTGGACAGCTACAGGGGCTTTGAGAAACTCAAACGTGTTCCGGGAGATCTAAGAGGTTTAACTTGTGCAAACTTGAGGAAATGGGCAGGAAAGGCCTGAGAAAGGAGAAGACTGACCTTGTGCAAGTAGAGAGGATGTCTTTGAAGTCATCTCAGGTTCGGAGGATGACACTATTCTATGCATAGGTAGCTACACATTGGAGAAGCACCATCCTAGTTGGTATTATCTAGCGTGCAATGCTCTTAGTAGAGGCGTTGGTCCTTGAACATCATTGGAGTCTTCCACAGTGCCTGCAAAAGCCTGCAAGGGCCACTGTATGCAGATCACAGAGAAGATGACACAAGGTCTAAGTAGAGATGAAGAAACAAGATCAATTAGCTGCCTTGGGCAGGAATGAGGAGATTTGAATGGAATACTTATGACTCCTCCCACACACTTCAGCTATCAGACTGTTAAGATAATGCACCCAGAGGAATTGGAATTTTCCCAATAATCTCCTGCAGGGAGAAGACAACGTCTGGAAACCCTGGTGCCAGTCAGAGGAGGAGCTTGTTTCCTGGAGAGATTTCATACAGTTCTGACAAGTTACCAGACAATCTTGCAAAAGGGCTTGGGGCCAAGACAGTGATGATGGGCAGGGCAGTAAATACCTGGACAAAAATTGCTTAATCATTTATGGCTTTGGCCCTCTGTGCGAACCTAAAGTTCATGTCAGGATCCCAAAGATACAGTTGGGGAATAGACACTGAAACCCTTTGTTTCATTCCCAGTGTGGTCACACTGAATGGAACACATCTTCATTTTCCATTCCCCCCCACCACTGTATCTTTGCTTCTTTAATTGGCTTATGGAGGATGGTCAATCCAAGATTGATAGGTCTGCCAGGGACCAGGTTCTCCCTGTACTAACTCCAGTAACAATCAGATACCGGTGAGACTATCAGAGAAAGAAGTGTTTCTGTAACCTGATTGGCAGAGATAAATCTATTCCAGAATCACTCTTCTTCTTCACTTTGACTATCAGGCTACTAAAACAGTGAACCTCTCCCTGCCCATTCCATTTAGAGTCTCATACAGGGAGAGGAGAAAGCCTACTACACTGGCCAGCCAGATGAGAAACTCGTCTCCATGAGAGAGTTATCACTTGTTAGACCACCTTGCAGAAGACACGATGATGGACCAACAGTAGACAGGACCACAGCTTGACCAGGGCTTCTTAATTATGTGTAACTCTCGTCCTCTGTGTATATATAAACCTTTATCTTTCTTCAGAATCCTGAAGAACCTGAAGAGGAGCAGGCAACCTGTATCTCTTTGTCATTGCCATATTAAATAAATCCCCTTTGTCTGTTTTCCACTACTAATTTAGCTGATTTGATGGCTTAATGAGGACAGGTGACCTGATCTGTAACCCTAAGTCTTGTGTACCTAAGAACCAGTGAGAGTTCTTCAGCGATCAGTGAACCAAACCTGGGTAAACCAAAGATTGTAAAGCCTTGATATTTGGGATCATGGGCAATCTACCATGGGTAACAATGCTGAAGATAATGGAGTCACATTTCCCAGAAGTCATCAGTTGCCAATAGCTCCTCAGTCAGGTGTGAAGTCTTGGCCCCTTCCCTCTCCATGCTGGAGTGTTGACTGGCTTGATATTGTTCAGGTCTCCTGCCTGATTTTGAGTGCAAAGGTCCTGTTATATCCACAAAAAATTATTTCACAGCAGTATTCCCTGACCTGTGGCTTTTACATTTCAATGATTCCTAACTGGTCAATGTGAAGAGGAAAATGACCACAGGGTGCTCAGGCATAGATGGGGCATTTATGCCACACCTCTTCCAAAGACCATCTCAGAAGAAAGGCTGCAAATTTGCCTTTATCCTGTGCCAATTTATTTCATCAAACGTAATATCTTCTAGGTTCCTTATGTTGGAAAGACTAGATTTTTCTTTTAAAAGAATGACCAATATTCCCACTAAGAATGGACGAGGATTCCCTTTCCTTCAGATCCTGGTTAACACATACTACTTTTCATCTTATTGGTAATGGCCGTGTGTGTGTGTGTGTGTGTGTGTGTGTAAAATGCATATATACATGTGTGATCAAGTGCATGTGTCCATGTGTACTTTGTGAGGCCAGAGGAAGCTGTAGAATGTCTTATTCTATCACTCTTATTCTTTAGAGGCAGGGAAGCAGGTTGGCTAACTGCAGCTCTTCACCTTTCCTGAGCTTCCAAATCCAGTCCCAAAGTCCCATCACTAACTCTGCTGCAGCCTCCCTTCCAGTCCCTACCCCATCTCCAGTGGTTCATGCAGATCTCCTCCAAGCTTCCTCCCCACTCATTTTGCTTTCCAGCCCCAACACCAGGAGACTTTCTCCAGGAACCAGAGAAGCAAGTAGGCCAGCAACATGTCCAGCAATGCCTGTGGGCCCCATTTAGGTTGTAACTCTCCCGCCTCTCTTCCGGATCCAATTTTTCAGGCTCATCCACTGCTCTGGAGCAAACTACCTGCTTTGGCCTCTCCTCACTCTCTGCCCCCAATCCCAGGGCACTAAGCAGGTCCTGGTTTCTCCTTCCTGTGGACCCCTTCAATC
>NC_022019.1:9636517-9638230 GCF_000317375.1 Microtus ochrogaster
ATCAACATTTAGTATAATAATGTTCCCCAATCTAGATGCCTAAACACTAGCATAAAAACACAATAATGACAACCAGGAGAGTATGTGTCCACTAGAGCCCAGCAACCACACCACAGCAGGTCCTGAGTACTCCAGCATAAAGCATAAGACATTGACCTTATGAATGTGATGTAGGTCCTTAAAGAGGAAATGGATGGATCCCTTAAAGAAATCTATAAAAACATAAAAAATAGCAGAAGGGAATGTGT
The DNA here is from genome assembly GCF_000317375.1 of Microtus ochrogaster. NCBI lineage: Eukaryota > Metazoa > Chordata > Mammalia > Rodentia > Cricetidae > Microtus > Microtus ochrogaster. The sequence goes on from NC_022019.1 coordinate 9,636,766, forward strand.
AAACAAGTTCAAGACCCGAAAGTAGAAATACAGTCAATGAAGAAAACCCAAACTGAGGGAAATTTGGAAGTGAAAACTTTTGGAACTTGAACGGGAACCAGAGACAAGCCTCACCAACAGAGTAAGATGGAAGACTCTTAGACATTGAAGACACAATAGGAGAAATTAATACCTCAGTCAAAGAAAATGCTAAACCTAAAAAATATGTGACACAAATATCCAGGAAATCTCAAAATATAAAAAGACCAAATCTAAGAGTAGTAGGAAAAGAGGAAGGAGAAGAAACCCAGGTCAAAAGTACAGAAAATATTTTCAAAGAAGAAATTTTCCCTCTCCTCTAAAAGGAGGTATCTATAAAAGTACAGAAGCTTTAAGAATACCAAAAAGACTACACCATAAGGAAAATTCGCCTTGGCACATAGTAATCAAAACAATAAATGTACATTACAAAGAAAGAATATTAAAAGCTGCCAGGGAAAAAGACCAAGTAACATATAAAGGCAGACCTATTAGAATAACATCTGACTTCTCAGTGGAGACTTTAAATATCAGAAGGGCCTGGAAAGATGTCCAAATGACCACAGATGCCAGCCTAGACTATACTTAGCACAACTTTCAGTTACCATAGATGGGGAAAATAAGACATTCCATGATAAAACGAAATTTAAGTAGTCTCTATCTACAAATCCAACCCTATAGAAAGCACAAAACTCCAACCTGTAGAGGTTAACTACACCCAAGGAAACACAAGGAATAAATAAATAATTCTGGACGAGCAAATCAACAAAGGGGAAACACACACAACCATCACTCATGTTTCTCAACAGCCATGATCTCCATTTCCCATCAAAAGACACAGACTAAGAGAAGGGATGTGAAAACAGGGTCCATCCTTCTGCTGCATCCAAGAAACTCGTTATCATCAACAATAGGTATCACCTCAGGATAAATGAAGTGCTAGAGTTAACCGATGTTATAAAGCCTAATGAAAATAGCAGATATTTACAGAACATTTCATCTATGGCATTTTTTAAAAAAATTGACCACATGCTTGGAAACAAAGCAAATTTCAACAGACACAAGGAAAAATAAAATAATACCCTGCCTCCTATCTGATCACCTCAGATTAAAGCTGCATTTCAGAACAACAGAAATGACAGAACCCTTACCAACTCAGGGAAATTGAACAACTCTCTATTGAATGAGAAAAAGGGTGAGCTCAGAAATTAAGAAAGAAATGAAAGACTTTCTAAAATTGAATAAAAATGAATACACAGCATACCCAGACTTATGAAACATGGAAAGGTGGTTCTAAAGGCAATCACATAGCACTAAGTGTCTGCATAAAAAACATTGGAGAGCTCTCACACTAGCAACTTAATAGCACACCTGACATATCTAGGACAAAAAGAAGAAATCACACCCAAAAGGAGTAGATAATAGTCAAAACTAATAATAATAATAA
>NC_022019.1:9639835-9641329 GCF_000317375.1 Microtus ochrogaster
CTTCCCACAGGGCAGGGAACCCTGATTGCTCTTTGGGCTGACGAGGGAGGGGCACTTGATTGGGGGAGGGGGAGGGAATTGGGTGGCGGAGAAGAGACAGAAATCTTTAATAAATAAATAAATTATAAACAAAAGAAAAAAAAGAAAATAGAGTACTTAGAGTACTTGAAGTCTTAGCTAGAGCAGTAAGACAAGTTGAGATTAAAGGATTGCAATTAGGAAAGGAAAAAGTCAAACTATCTTTATTTGGAGATGATAGGATAATATACATAAGTGACTCTAAAATTTATACTGAGAAACTCTCATTGCTGATAACCACTTTCTGCCAAGTAGCTGGAGACAAAGTTAAATCACAAAAATTAGTAGCCCTCCTATATACAAATGAAAAATAGAGTGTGAAAGATATTAGGGAAACAATACTTTACACAATAGCCTTAATACTGTGGTGGTTTGAATAAAGATGGCTCATAGGGAGTGGCACAACTAGGAGGTGTGACCTTGTTGGTGTAAATAGCCTTGTTGGAGGAAGTGTGCCACTAGGGGTGTTTTGAGGTTTCAGATGCTCAAGCCAAGCCCACCATCTCTGTCTCTTCCTGCTGCCTGCTGATCCAGTTGTAGAACTCTAGACTACCTCTCCAGGTACTATGTCTATCTGCTTCTTGCCATGACGATCATGAACTAAACCTCTGAGCTGTAAGTCACCCCCAATTTAACCTTTTCCTTCATTAATTAGAATTGCTGTTATGGTGTCTCATTACAGGAATAAAACTCTAGCTAAGACAAATAATGTATAATATCTTGGCCAACTCTAACCAAGCAAGTGAAAGACTTGTATGATTAAAAACTTCAAGACACAGAAGAAAGAAATTGAAAAAGATGTCAGAAGATGAAAAAATCTTTCATACTCACTGATTGGTAGGCTTAATGTTGTAAGAATGGCCATCCTATCAAAAAACAATCTACAGATTCAATTCAGTTTCCATGAAAATTCTAACACAACTCTTCACAGATCTTGAAAGGACAATTTTCAGCTTCATGCAGTGACATGGAAAATAAAACCCACTCAGGATAGCTAAAACATTCCCGAATAATAAAAGAACGGTGGAAGGTATCACTCTCCTAGTTTTCAACCTGTACTACATAATTATAGTAATTAGACAGTAGTTTAGGCACAAACACACACATGGAACCATTGGGACTCTAACTAAAGACCCAGACACAAATCAAACACCTATGGACATCTGATTTTTGATTTAAAAAGAAGGCCAGTAATACACATGAAAAAGACAGTATCTTCAACAAATGGTGCTGGTCTAACTGCGTGTCAGCATGTAGAGGGATCCAAATAAATCTATATTTACCACCCTGCACAATACTCAAGTTTTAGTGGATCAAAAACCTTAGCATAAAACCAGATTCATGAAACCTGGTAGAATAGAAAGTGTGGATATCTTTGAATTAATTTCTTTTTTCTTTTTAAATTTTATCCTCTGT
>NC_022019.1:9645745-9653016 GCF_000317375.1 Microtus ochrogaster
ATTAACTGCTGTTTGCTGCAAACAGAAACTTTGCTGATGAGGCCTGAGAATTGCACTGATTTATGGGTATAGAGCTAGGAATTTAGAGGGAACTTTAATAGTCTTTCCATTTAGCAAAATAGTTAGAGTAGGTTCATTTGAGGGGCCTGTGAGCTCCCCAAACATGGGTTCTTAGACAGATTTACAGAACTAGGCTTATGTTTCCTTCTGTAGAGCTGGTCTTAAATCTAGCCAGAAAGAGATTGATTATGGCCATAACATCCATGGTACTATTCTACCCATAGGCATGGCTTGCTATACCAGTCTTTATTGTAGTTCATAGGGTTCACAGCTTCATAAAATTATTGTTGACTTTTCTTTCCTCCAAATAACATATTTTGGTGTTATAAAACCCGCACTGGTGAAACCTTCTTGATAAGCACCAACTTGATCACTCCATATCCTGTCAACAAAGTGTGTAGAGTCTTCAGCAATAGGGTCTGACCATCAGGTTCTTGTGGACAACCATCTGTGGGCCACTCCTGACCAACAAATTAAATCCAAGTGTCCTACATCTAGCACTCAAGTTTTTATTATTATAAGAGAGCATTATCCTATGTGTGGTGTAACTCCAATTAAATCATTTCTCCATATATGCATGTGTACATGTGTATATGCATCTATGTGCATGTATATGTACCTGTATATACGTGTGTATGCATATGAATATACACTGAACTTATGTATGTTCATATATATTTGCATAGATGAGGCTTATAAAGTAGTAGGTTCCCATTTGGAGTTTTCAAACATCCTTGGTGTTAGTTATTTCTCCTCTACCCTTCCTCCCCACTACCCTCTAATCTCTCTCCACTTAAACCTCTCTCCCCATTTTGTACTATCCATAGTTTCAGACATTCATTGTAGATTTTTGTCTAGCACTTTCTGTGGAGAAGATGACTCCTATATACAAAACACTGTCACATCCATTGGGTTGCTTTATTTGCACAAGGTCAGAAGAAGACTTAAGGACCTCATTGCATAAACACAGAACGTGAGCCGAGAAGTGAGTGCCTTACTTGAAGTCACCATACTTGTAAATCTAGATCCTTAGAGAGCAGTAACCTACTTTTGTAATATTGACTGCCTTACAGACGTATATGTAGTTTATTTGGTTTGATTCTCATGGTATTGCACTGTGTACATTTTTAAGGCCACAGTAACTATTTCATTATTTTCTATTAATATCTAAAATGTATGTAATGTCTTCAGTCAGGAACAGCACCATAAATTGAACAGCAAGCTAGACACACAAATACATCTTGTTGACTTGTATATACACTGTGAGTTTATCTGTTCATATCTTTCTCAGTCTTCCATGTATGTCGATTGGACTCTTAAACATTGATTTATATGAGCATTTATTTATATTTGACCTTCTTGGGAAAAGTCTGAAGCACAGTCCCACTAAGTAGCCCCAGCTGGCCCGAAACTCACCCTCACAGCCCATGCATGCAACCGAACTTGCAATCCTCTTGCCTCAGCCTCACAAGTAGCTGAAATTACAGATATGTTTTGTTTTAGGATCTTACATTGTTCAAACAGACATTTATTTTCCCTCTCAGACTTTTGCTCCTGCTTCCCTTAGAGTGTCTTTTATTGCTAAGAAACCCAAAGTTTCCTAGGGTTCAATTTTGTCTTTTGATTCTGGTCTTCTGAGTTTCGTATGGCTTAGTGGATCATTGCAAAAAGTGCTCAGTGCTTAGTGATAAGAGAAACCTTAGCACTTAGTTGAGTCAGTGTCTTTGTGTGGTTCTATCACAGGACATGGGGTCAAGTGGCTAGGCTGGTGGCAGGGATTGATTTCTCTGGCAGTCCCAAATTCTGGTCTCATTATCTGACCCACTATGCTATGTGAGCTATGCTATGTATGTTGGCTGTAGATAGTCTCTGGATTCTTAGTTTGGGTACATAATTACAGAAAGAAAAGAACAGAGAGAAACTGAAAGGCTATAGATAAGGTGACACTAGTAGATTGGGTCTGACTCATTACCTGGACCTGTATCCCATGAACGCCAAAGGAATGAAATGAATGTTAGCCTTCCATCAACTCTGTAATAAACAGAAAAGAGGAAAGGCCTGAGCATGAAAGAAGGATCTTCAAGCAGTTGTAGCTGTTCCATTTAGGGAATATGTGTGGTGGGTTGCTTGCCAAGTGACGCAACGCTTTTCCATCCTTAGACAATCTCAAAATTAGGCATTGAAGATTATCGTTTAAGGCAGTTACACCATGGAGCACCCCCGTTAGCACTTCAGGGCACTTGCCAGTTTATAGCTGCAGAACTTTGTGCTGCAGGAAAACAGAGCAGATGCACCTTTCTGGGTGTGCTTGACTGTCTGGAAGTTGAGGGGGTAGTTTTCCCTCCAACTTCAGCTGTCCAGTGGGTCCAAGGAAAACCATTGGTTTTCATTTGTCCTATATGTTTTTATTGCAAAAAGAGAACTGAGCAGGACTGGAGCTAACTCAGTGGTTAACTGGAGTTAACACAGTGGTGAACTGCACTGGCTGCTCTTACAGAGGACCTGGGTTCCATTCCCAGTACCCACACGGTAGTTCATAACATCTGTAATTGAAAGGACGCAACACTGTTTTCTGACCTTCATGGGCCCCAGGGAACACATGTGGTACATGTACATACATGCAGACAAAACACTTATATAGAGAAAATAAACTAAAGGAATACATCTAAAAACAGATGAATAAAGTTTTCCAAGGTCTGTACTTGTTAAAATGAGTCTTTGACTCTCAGTGTGGACCAGATTTTTTGATACTTATTATAGCCAAGAAGCTGTATACTTTTTACAATTTCTAAGAAAGTCTCTCATTTTAAAAAATAACTCATACAATATAATTTCTGAAATAATTAATTTGCAGTTGTCCTGATTATACTTTGAAGATTAAATGTTCTTGATTTTTGTTAAATTTCCAAATGAAAGTTTCTTGCTTTCCTAATTTTCATTTAAATTATTGTCTCCATCTGCTTAGAAAATTAATTCTTTCTTCAATTTTCTTAAAAAAATAAAAATAAAGTTGTTATACATGTCTCCTCCTTTTTATGAAGCAGATGTTTAATGAAAAAGAATATGAGTTCTCATTTTTCAGTATAAAAACTTTAACATTTTTTTCTTTTATTTTACCTCTCCTGAAAAAAAATAGGCAAACTTGACCTATTGCTTCTAACAGGAGCTCTATTCGTTTGGATATGGTGATACACACCTTTAATTCCTTAGAAGTCAGAGACAGGATGAGTGGTCACTGTTAGTTCAAGGCCAAACTGGTCTGCACAATGAATTCCACTCCAGCCAGAGCTATATAGTAAGCCTCTGTCTCAAAGAACAGAACAGAAAAGAATTCTACCAGCCATTATGTAACCCATTGTCAGCAGGCCTAAAGTTTTCCTTTGCTTTGCTTAAATATAGACCTAGTTAGACCACAGAGCACAGTGTTAAGCAGAAGTCTGCCTTGTGACCAAAGCATTTGCTTTCTACATTTGTGTTGACAATTTTTTGTTCTTTTTATGAAATAGTCATGTCCATCTTCTGCCATATTCAAAGATTAGTAATGATCCAGATCTAGGGTAAGCTAAGTATATTCTGGGAAGAGGAATTTTTCTCTGATACTTTTCTCTTTTTCCCCCATAGAACTTTTCCAATTTAATTTATTCTATTGTCATCATGAATGCTGTCTAATATTGGGGTTCATCTTGTTTCTAATCCTGTAATTAATTTGTTATATGATATTTCTATATGTTGCATACTTTTTATTGTTTTTATTGAGCTATATATTTTTCTCCAATCCCCTCCCTTCTATGCCCTCCCCTTCTACCCTCTCCCATGATCCCCATGCTTCCAATTTACTCAGGAGTTCTTATCTTTTCCTCCTTCCTATGTAGATCCATGTATATTTCTCTTAGGTTTCTCTTTGTTGTCTAGGTTCTCAGGGGTTGTGGACTGTAGGCTAGTTTTTCTTTACTTTATGTCTAAAAGCCACTTGTGAGTAAGTAAAGAACTTGAAAATATCAACTTTTGGCCTAAACAGCTACAGTTATCCTAGAAAAACCAATGACTCTGAATTTAGGGTAGAAAAGATATCATGATTGTTGTCTGTCCCCCAGGATATATGTAATTCTTGCTCATGATTAAGTTTGAGATGGAATATACAGTGTAGACAGGTAGAGTAGGCGATATCAACAGTCGTACACCCATCCTTCATCTACCCATCCTTTATCCACCATTTTTATCTTCCTATCCTTCTTGTCCCCCTCCTTTATCTCCCCATCCTTCATGTCCCCATCCTTCACCCACCCATCCTTTATCCCCCATCCTTCATCTTCCCAACCTTAATCCCTCTGTCCTTTATCTCCCAACTTTCAGCTTCCTATCCTTCATCCACACATCCTTTATCTACCATTTTCATCTTCCCATCCTTCATATTCCCAGTCTTCATCCATCTATTCTTTATTCCCATCTTTCATTTTCCCATCCTTCATTTGCCTATCCTTCTGTTGTAATAGGAGCGGCGGGGCGGCATCCCCAGCACCCGGCCGCCCACGTGGCTAGCTCTAGCTTATGCCCCGAAATAATTACAAGGAATCTGTATTCTTTTAAACACTGCTTGGCCCATTATATCTAGCCTTTTCTCGGCTAACTCTCGCACCTGGACTAGCCCATTTCTAATCATCTGTTTAGCCCACGAGCTGGCTTACCACGAATGATCTTAACCTGCATCTGCCTGGAGTGGGAGAATCATGGCGACTCACTGATCAGCTTCTTTCTCCCAGCCTTCTGTTCTGTTTACTCCTCCCACCTATGTTTTAACCTATGAGGGCCAAGCAGTTTCTTTATTGCTTAACCAATGAAATCAACAGATTGATATATGGCACGCCCACATCATCCTTCATCCACTAATCCATTATCTCCCAATCCTTCATCTCCCCAGCCTTCATCCACCCATCCTTTATCCTCCATCTTTCATATTTCCAACCTTCATCTCCCCAGACTTCATGCTTCCATTCTCATTTCCCACCTAGAACAATAGCAACAACATTTACCGGCAGCTTTCCATGAATGGAAATGGTCTTGAGAAAGCATGCTTCACTCTTCAGGTTCCAGCTCATTGTTCATTCTACATGTTTCTGTGCTTCAAATATGACTCCACTTCTGCTTCAGGCTAGTCCCTTCCTGGGCTCTTGAGTCCTAGATGCCTTACAAAGGCCTTTACTAGAGGCCCTGGCTCTGTCACTGCTCTATAAATACCTCTTCCTTGAGTATACGAATCATGGTCACAGTGAACTCTACTGAAGCTTGGGTTCTGGACTCAGTCAGGGTCTTGCTCATATCACACTGTGAGTGTCCTTGTTTTAGACCCCATGACCACAACATTGTTAACCGGTCCTCTGTCTTCTATGACTTAGAGTCACTGTGCTCTGTACGTGCTTGTTCTTCAGACTGATGTGTGTGTGTGTGTGTGTGTGTGTGTGTGTGTGTGTGTATGTGTGTGGTTGTTTGTGGTATGTCTGTGCCTATTATGTGAAGATTTATGGTGAGGAACCTGAAGCGACTTCTGGAACAAAATTGCCTGTGTCTTACTTCTCAGGACAGCAGTGACTCTTCATGTGTCCAATTCTAAAGCCTGTTTTTGAGACTGATTTTCCAGCACCCATGTCTCTTCCATGGCACCACGTGAGCTGGAGTTAGAGGCTAGTATGAATGAAATGAAAATGCTTCCTGAGAGTCTGCTGCAGATTTACCAAGAAGAAATAATTTATAAGCTTTACTAGTAATAGGGGTTCCTTAAAATGCAGTTAGTAAAAGAAAAAAATAAGGAAAAAATGAAAAGAAATATAAGAGTATTTTCAGAAGATAAAGAAAAAGGGATAGAAATTTACTGAAGCAAATAAAGTCTGAAAACTAGTTAAATCTGGAGAAAGAAGTATAAAGAGATGGAGTCACATTAAATTCAAAGAAGGTATCACCAAGATGTGATAAGTAGTCAAAAATTAATAGTGAGTCATGACTAGAGAAGGAAGATTCAACATATGTAAGGAAACATTTATACAAGTTTTTGTGCACTTCTTAATGAGAGAGAGATAGAGATAGAAAGAGAGAGACAGAAAGAGAGAGAGAGAAGAAGAAGAAGAAGAGAAAGAGAGAACATTCAAAATGACCAAAGAAGGCACTACCAACTAAGAAAGTCAACTATGAATATTTTACTGGGAAAAACCGTGACAGTTGTTCTTCATGCTGATCTGCAGTGTCGGCTAGCATGAACACATATGGATTATAAAGCTCACCGTGAAAGCAAATAGACAGTAAATTTGTAACATGCTGATACAGAGTGTGAGTCATTCACCCTTCTAACATAAAGACTGGAAGCAAAAACAAATGTTAAAGTAATTGCAGAGATAACCGTTCGTTAATGGACATACAGAGTGTAACAGGAGGTATACTGTGACATGAAAACACCATGTGTGGGCTGGAGGAGGATGCTACAGTGCGCTTGCGTGCAGTGGAATTGTTGCCAGTTTAAGTAGACCGTAAGGACTGCAAGATGGAATCTGTGAGCTAATGGTAACCACAAGGAAAAAATTAAGCTGTAGAATATGCAAAAAATAAGTGAAGTGAAGCATACTGCTGCAAAATATAAATAAACCCAGGGTATTCATGAAGAAGAACAGTAAAAAAGTAAGGAGGAAAGAAGGGATGTAGACAGAAAAAATTTACCAAAATGGAAACGCTGAGTTCTTAACTATTAGTGACTATTTTATTTTGCATTTAAATAGATTAAATTCTCAAATCAAGAAGGCCAAGAATGCTCAATGATGAGAGCAAGGATAACTTCTCCAATAAATGGTGATTTGAACAGAAAAGTATGTACAAATGATAAAGTTGTATCTATAGCATCATATACAAATTAATAAAAATTTATTAAAAATGTAAGCATTAAGACCTGAAATCGTAAAACTTCTAGAGGAAAATATACAAGAAAATATTTTTTACACTATTCTTGGCAATGATCAAAAGATCGTTGGCATTGAATATCAAAAGCAAAGACAATACAGCCGAATTTCTATTCAACACAGGAAACATTCAATGGGATGAGAAAGGAAGTAATGGAGCAGGAGGAGATACTTGCAAACTATATACCCAAGAAGGGGTTATATACAAAGGATATGGAGACTTCTGCAACTGAATAGTATCAAATAGGACAACGGACCCACAAAGACATTTTT
>NC_022019.1:9653906-9683153 GCF_000317375.1 Microtus ochrogaster
AAAAAAATAAAAAAATATTCATCACTATCAGTTATGAAGGAAATACAAAAAAGAACCTTCCTGAGACATCATCTTACATCTATTATGATGGCCATTATTTAAAAAAAAAACACTCTTACTCAGAATGCAAAGGAGATGGGACCCCTATAGTTATTACCAGGACTGCATACAAAGCAATACGATAATTCTTTACTAGTTATAGGTAGAAGTACATACACTATGACCCAGAAATCCTTCTTCTTGTTATTTATCCTAAAGTGATCAATACTACAACCTCGAAGACATAGCTATACTTTCACAATATTGCAATATTATTGCTACAAAATACAAGATACAAAATGAGTGCAGTGTCCTCCCACAGTTGAGCACAGTGATGTTGTATCCAGTGTTTGTTACACACTATCAAGCATTCATCAAATGGCTGCCAAGTATAATAATATCCTACTGGTCAGCTCTCAAAAACATAGACTTCTTGCCGTTTAAGACAGTATGGATGAGCCCTGGGGTGGTGGTGGTGGTGATGATAGGGGAATCAGAGGAAGTGGAATGATCCCAAAGCAGAAAAATATAATGCACATTCTCACCTGTCTGTGGAATAAAACTCACAGGAACCGACAGTAGAAGGGTAGTTATTAGGGAGTTGGGAGGAGGGGTGTAATAGCAGAGTTCGGTCACAGGGTACAAATCATAATTATAAGATGAATGACTCCGCGGACCTAATGATGCACAGCACAGTGGCTAAAGTTACACAATGTGCCAGGAACTTTCTCACAGAGTTGACCTTAAACACATGTAGGTGTTAATTGCTTAATTTTGGAAATAACAATGCCTACATATCTTGAGACATCACACTTTACATCTTGAGTATATATATTATATAATCTTATTTGTTAATTATACTTCAATAAGCTAAAATAAAAGATTGTAATTAAAGTCTAAGATTGGTCAACTCTTCACTTCTCTGGGATTTTTTTTTTTTGGTCCATACCCTTCCCATCTGCTGTAATTGTATAGATTTCTTTTTGTTTCCATAGTCTGCTCCCGTGGAAACTGGAAAGTGGGCAGATGAAAGAGTGCTTTTGATTTTTAGGCCTTTGCTCTCAGACTTCAATCTTTACTCTTCAACCATGTCTCCTTTTTCAGTTTTAAACTAAATCTCAGGGATGGATTCTATCCCAATCCCTTTTGTGCTGCTGTAACAAAATGCCCAAGATGAAATATCTTGTAAAGGAAAAGTGTTTGGATCATGAATTAGTAGGCTAGGAAGTCTAAGCTCCTGTTACTGCATCTGGGTCTCATGCATCGTGGAAACAGATGATGTCATAGGGCAAACACAGAGACACAAGTGTAGCGAATGCCTTATGCAGAAGTGACAAACATGTAGGATGTCTTTGATTTATAACCATCTGGTTTTGTAGTAAATAAAACAGCTCCAAGAGACCTAATCCACTCCACTACAATGAGCATTAATCCATTCTCATCTAATTGGTTTACCTCTTTTTAGGGTACATCTTGTGAAAGTTCTACCACAGTTTAGTGCTGTCTGTCACATCAGGCGCCATGTTCCCAGCATGTCTGCTGTTAGTGGGAAAACTACATCTGAACCATAGCAGAGCTTCTCAGTGTATCCAATGTATATCAGATTTTCAATTTGCTTAATTGAAAATTATCTATCAACATCTATCAAGCAGTATCACCAATGCTAGTTAGAAATTATAATCCAGAAATCAACAGATTTCAATTTGCCTATATCATACTGGAACTGGCATGTATTTTGTGTCAATATCTCTCTTCTGAGGTCATCACATACATGGAGACAGTATGCAAGCAGAATTTAAATATGCGATCATCATTACTAGAGAGGCAGGTATTGTACTGTTTGCTATGTATGCTAGGGATTCGTACTTCTTTGTACATATCTTACTCACCTTGAAATATTTTTCACAGAGATGCAGATCTGATACTTCCAGTTTTGCCACTGCAAAAACTCTAAAATTTGGAGAATGTGCTAGGATGCAAATTTGCTGAGCCATTGTCACTCTAGAAAGCTGGCTGTCAGGGGAAATAAGAAATAGCTGCACATAACCAAATGCAGAGAGGAATTTGGCAATATATTTTGGTTGCCTGCCCAACATTTAATATTACTGGAGGGCATGTTTGCTTTTAATGAAAAATAGATTTGTGAAGTGAGAGAAAATTTTTATTTGCTCCTTTATAAAAAATTAAGGCTTTGGAGAAAGGCTGTGACTGCAGCCCTTTGTATTTTGGAAAAATAATGTAGGTTTGCAGTCCAGTTAACGCATTGCATGATGTGAGGAAATGCAGCCTTGTTTTATTCTGGTTCACCCTTTCTGAGACTGCCCTTGGGTAAAAGAGTAAATTATCTCCAAACTGCATTGAAGGAGTTAAGAACATAAAAGTCTACAGAGTCAGGAAGACCTGGAAGTTCTCCTGACCCTAGATACTCCTCTGGAAAACCAACTTAGCTTTATCTACTTCATAGGATTGTTGAAAGGATGAAATGAAATGACACATGCAGAACTGCTAGCACCTTGTGCCCAAGGGGAAGCCCACTGAATGGCACAAGAATTTTCATCAACTTTCATTTTGTCCCCCAGGACAAGTAACGAAAGAAGGAAGTGAAGGGAAAGAGGGTGGCAGCAGTAACAGCTGACACTATGTTGGTGTTAGATGGCTGTTAAAACAGGGGATCTTGACCCGTATTTCCCTTCAGAACTTTTTACACCTAGCAAAAAACAAAACCCCAAAGCTTTGTGTGAAATATAGAGTGTGGACCAGTCACCAAAACATTTGCATATAACCAGCCTGGTGAGAATACATGGTTTCTATGGTTCAAATTGGAGAGGAGACCTCAAGTCCAATCCAATAACTAAACCAACTTCAATGGACAGAGCATGGGAATTTTGTGGTGCTGTGTCTGTGTCTGTCCTGCATTCCTACAGCATCATCCTTCTCTGAGTTGTGCAGCTAAGGTATAGACATGAAAAGGTACAGCTTTTGAGAAACTGCCTGGTAAACTTGGTCTATGGCATTGCTCTCATCCTCTGTCTTTTTGGCTTGGGTTCAAAGTTTTGGCTTGGATTAGGCTCAGAGGGAGAGATTTTCCGGACATTGAATTGTTTATATGATTTCAGGAGTTTGTATAAACTCATGTGCCATTTTCCTACAGTCTCCTCTATTTCCACTCCAATCCCAAGATACCCAAGTCCTTTTTGACACAGCTACCATCTTTCCTCCACTTGCTGTGGGGCTCTTACTACCTTTCTTTTGACCTTTGAAGGTGGACACTTTTTCACTACTATCCTTTGGTATTGTCTTACCTTCCCTGGCCTTTATAGGCTCTTTCCTCCTTCTGGAGAACTGTCTATACGTCATCTCTATTTTGCTGTGTGGACACATCTTTATAATCTTAGCTTACAGGTCACTTCCTTCAGGAGATCCCTTCTGACCTTCCAGTTAGTGCTGGACATCTTTCTGAGCAGTGCTTGCATGTGTGCAATGGAAGACCTAGCCGCTGGGGTTGCAATTATTCTGTTACTGTATTACCATGATGGCAAATGTTTGTTTAAACAAAACTTAAATTTGTTTCTTCATTATTAAACACAGTGCCTGGCACATAGAAGAAACTCAACAAATCCTTGCTGAATCGCTACATGTTAGCTATGTCTTAAAGTATAGAGTTTGCAAAAGAACTATTGATCTGATTATAACATCTTCCCTTGGTCTGTTAGTTATAATAAATTTGAAACAAAATACTAAGGATCTTCACAGCATAGTCTGTTTAATAGTGATGGACACTTTGATTTATAATGTACACAGTCAGCAGTGGAAGAACATACATATTAAACCCTTCCTGGTGGCCCTTAGCAACAGTTCATCTCAGTGTTTTTTTTCATGATGTATAAAATCAGAAAATAATAATATTTTTGTTTTTGAAAGATTTATTATTCTTTGTTAATTATGTGGGTATGTGCATAAGTGTCTGTGTGTGAGTGTGTGCACAGGAGTGCACGATTTCAGTGGCTGGAAGAGGGTATCAGATGCCCTGGATTTGGAGGTACAGATGATTACAAGCTTCCCTGCTGTGCGCTGCAGCCCCAGTCTGCTCTCTATGCGCTAGACCCCAGTTCACGAGCTTCGGGCAAGGCTGGAGGTTGAGAACACACATGCAGAGACAGACTGCAGAGACAGACCGACATGCAGACCTTTAAACACTGATACCAAAGCCCTCCCCCCCCTTCATTAACACCATGTAGGCATAAATACAATGCAGTCAATGGCCAACAGGTGAAAATCCCATCCTCTGATCCTCTAAGCTAGGCACAGCTTCTAGTAACTTTAATTAGAAGGTTCTAGGAGGGAAGAGCAGCTGAAGGCCAGGACTCATTAATCCCAACACTTCCCCGTATGGGTGCTAAGAACTGAGATTCAGTTATCTGTTAAGAGCTTTGAGTGCTCCTAACTGCTGAGTCATCAAACCAAACATTAATCATGGGGTTTTATGACAACTGAATGGCACACTTTACATAATTGGTGCACTAAACACTGTGGGTTCCAAAGGGGGTGAGGAGGAAGCAACTTAATTGTTTTGTTCTCCATTATTCTTTTGGCATTGTTCTGTTATGTTCTTCTTTCCTTTCCTCTGTCTCAAGAAGACAACCAAAGGTTTTCTGATCATTGAATAGAAGCACATAGCTTCACTTCCGGACGTTCTAGAGTCCAAATCATTCTAATTTACAAGCAAATGTCAGCAAATGGTGGTGTGTCTGTGTGGAGAAAGGAGAGCCCTTCCACTGTTGGTGGATATGTAAGCTAGGGCAATCATTTTACATTCTCAAAACTTAGAATTAGACTCTTTCATCTGGCTCTACCACTCCTGGGCCATATCCAAATAACTACATCCTACCACGGAGATACTTGCACATGTGTGTTTATCACGGTTCTGTCCTCAGTTGCTAAGAAATGGAATCAGTTATGATGCCCATCAAGTAATGCCTGGACAATGAAGATGTGGTCCTTTTACACAAGAAAATTTTATTTAGCTATAAAGAAAAGTAAAATGAAGGAATTTCCAGATAAACAATTGAAACTAGAAAATACTATGATGAAGGAGGTAACCAAACCTAGAATGACACACACTATATGTTCTCTCAAACATGCAGATCTCAGCTTTGCATCTTTAGCTATGTATGTTTAACTCTGGTATCAATGGAAGCCAGAAACAAGAAAGAGGCTATTAAGAGAGGGAGGTGTTAAAATATAGGTTAAATACAAGTAGAGAAGAGGAATATTGGGGGCGGAAAGGTTCTGATTTATTTGATCTGAATTTTTCTCTCTCAGTGTACTTAGCTGGGGTAGCCTCCGGTTGAAGAGCCATGATCGAAGAAGGGTTTATAGAGAACGTTCTCCATTTTCCCTTGGGTTATTCATTCCACTCTCACTCATGATCCAGTCTCAGCCTGCTACACAGTGGAGCCTGGGGACAGGAGCACAAGGAAAGATAGAGCTAGCCTTTCTTTCCCATGGTATTGCTTGCCTTTCTGATGTCATAAAGGAAGATCCAGATCATTTTCCTTTGAGGCTCTGTGTGTGTGTTTGTGTGTGTGTGTTTCTTAGTGGATGTTGGATCTGAGGGTTCCCTGTCTTCTGTCATCTGTAGGGTGATGGATTTGCATTTGTCATTTAAGCACGCCCTCAGACCACTTCTATCAATTTTAAACAAAACCTGGGTTTCCCTTAACCTTCCAAACCTAACTTTTGGGCAGGATATGTTTTTAGTTGATTTGCATTTGCCTCCTTTGCCCAAAGCACACACTTTTCACCTTGGAATCTATCAAGTCTCTAAGTGCAAATTGCTCTTATTCTCTTTTCCATAAGCAGAACTGGGATTTGAAGGCCTTACTCCACATGGTAGATAAAGAGGGGCACTTTCTCCTTTGTGTGTTTCTATGTGTGTGCAGTTGCATATCTATCTGGTTGTAGACTCACATGTATATGCGTGCATCTGCCGAAGGGAGCCAGAGGACAATCTTGGGAGTCCTCCGTCAGGAGCCATCTGTTTTTCCTATGATATAGGGCCTTTCACTTATCTAGAGCTAGCTAAGCAGACTACACTGGCTGACCAGTGAGCCACAGGATCTGCCCAATTCTTCCTTCCTATTCTTGGGATTACAAACATACTACCATTTTTGATTTTTAAATGCATAAAAATGTCTCAGGAATTGAAAACAGGAGCTTGTTCTCATAAGCCAAATACTTTACCGACTGAGCCATTCCTCAGTCCCACTTTTGACACAGAATTCACGATATAGTTCATAGTTTTATTGTTTACAGTTGAAACCTACCACATCTCTCTGTCATGCCAAGCTGCTCCAAGAGCCTTCGAGCCTTTAGGCTTTGTGGGGGAGTGAAGTTCAAGGCCAAAGGAGGCACAAACTGAGAGAGTGCCTTCAAAGTTTGCGAGGGTGAGAAAAGTTTAAGCATGAGAGCCCAGCAACATGCGATATTATTGCCAAAGACGTAAGCATGTCCTAGAACCTCCTTACTAGTTGCCAGGCCTCCCTGGTTGGTTGTGCCCACAAGGGGAGCCTGTGTTTCCTAAGCCTGTTTGCAGAACCTCTAGTAAGCAGTGCAGCATCCCCTTAGAATACTGGGTTTTCTTCACCCTTTAATTTCAGGCTTGGTGTATCAGCCAACGTCAACACAATGGGAAAGCACCCTCCCTCACATCCTGTTGTCATGTACATTTTACGAATAATATAGTTAATTAATGAGTAGTTCTGGCAATTAGCTCATTATTAAAGCACAGCAGAGGTGTCAGCGTCAATTCTGTCATACTGAGTCATTCTAACTCCGAGAAAGGGTAGGAAGACTTAAGAGCCAGGTGTTAAGCAAAATGCAAGATGAAAGAGAACTATGTCTACCTCCAGAAACCACCCAGCCACTTCCTTCTCCTGCTAGAGCAGCAGAGGGTAAGAATTGACTTTTCTCTCAAACACTCGGGAATTTTATGTCTCAATCCTTATCCTTGACCTGGGAGTTGACCCATTCTCCCACCCGTTGACCTGTCTGTTCATACCCTTAGGAACTTTCTACTTATTTTTGAGGAAGAGCACTGCTTCACCCTGTTTGGCAACATCTTCAAGCTGTCTGTCAGAGGAGACCTCCTTTTGTCCAGATAGCATGCCACCCCAATCATCTTTATTTTGAGACTTACTCTACATTTTTAAATTTATGTAACTGCTTTAAGAACCGTAACTTATCATTGTGCTACAGCAAGCTAGCATTATTTTTGAAATTGTTATCATAATTATTATTTAATTTGCAAGTAAATGGACAAAACTGGAACAAACCGTACTGTGATAGCCCTGGCCCAGAAAGGCAAATGTGATGAATGCTTCCTTCTACACAGATCCTAGCTCTGAAACCTACATACATGGCTGACCACGTATGTTTAATGTGCAGTACCCATGGAAGCCAGAAAACTAGAAGGGTGGCATCTGGGGTGGGAGGGCTGCATTCTAGAAGAGAGGGACAGTAGAGCTGAGGTGAAGTGAAAGCAGAGGGGTGCGCATGTGGTGTGTGAAGCAGATGTTGACCCCCCCCCCCCGAGGCTTGGCTCCCTCCTTTCACTGTGAGTTCCAGGAATCAAACTTCATTCAGGTTTACACAACAAGTGATTTTGCCAAGTGAAACCTCTCACTACCCTGACCTACCATTCTTAGGAAATTCAGACTCTTTTTATAATATTGGCAGACATTTTCTGCTTAACTGAAGTCCCCCACAGGATGTCTGTCTTTCCTTGATGTGCTCACTTTCTGCTTGCCTGTTGGCCAGACACTTCAACCTGCCGTGCATTTCCATTCTACATCCCCTGCCCTGCTGATCCACAAAAGTCAACCACGCTTTTCAGTAACCAGAGCCAGAAGAGCCCTTAGAAGATGTATCTGTTAGGGTAAGTTATGTTCTATTATTAGCACATAATTTTGAATGGAATTTTTGCCATGACTTTCAATAGATCATTGGAAGTAATAAATCCAATATTTATGATCAACTGCAACACTGCAGTTTAAAAACAATTGCTACATTCATTATCTCAGTTTTTGATTTATGCTCCAAGGCGGGATCACTCCATTATTTAGAAAAACTGAAGCTCAACATTGAAAACTGCACATAAATAGTAAATTATCTGTAGATCATTATCCAAGACAATTCTGCTGATTCAAGGTCCATGTTCTTTGCTTTTGCTAAAATCATGTAAGTTATGCAGTTAATACCAACAGAAAGATGCTCACATGATTCCATTAAGGACAGATTTGCTGCAGAAATCTATTTCCAGGTACTAATATCATATAGTTAATATTCACTGCAAGAAAGTATACTGAAATAGTTTTAAGTATATACCAAATTTGCATATTTACATACACTTTGTATTTTTAAAAAATGGTTCAGTTATCTCAACTAATTCCCACAATAATTGAAACACCAAGGCTCATTTTCCATTATTATCTAAGCAACTCATGAATATTCTAAAAATAGACATAAACTCAAGCATGCATTTAATGACATTGTATAATACTGAAACCTGGTACAAGGTTCTGAGAAAGTGAAACTGCAAACCACAATGTCCTTTAGAGTTGTGAACAGAGGATACATTCTAATGATAAGAGCACAATTTAACCAGTTTCTTACTGGTTCATTGTGATTCTTTCCTAGTCTTTAAAACCAGGTTTAGAGCTGTAGAAGGCATGAAAGGTAACAAAGCTTATCCCTCACCATCAGAGGTCACACATCAGGGATTAAAATGTGAACATACTGTGTATATTCTACAAATGCCAAGTAAGGAAGGACAGAAGACAGAAGAAGCACTTTTTAAAGTTCAGTACAATGAAAGCAACATCCTCTCAGGAAATTAGGCAAGAAGAAAAGACATTTGAATAAGACCTAGTGATGACAAAGAGAAAAATGAAATGACAGAAACTTCTAGTGTTAATAAGGATAATATGAAAGGAAAAATATTAGCACAAGTTGATTTTTGAGAATAACTGGTTGGCTTGTAGAATGTATGACAAGAACTGGAAGGAGATGATGGGTCTATGAAGACATCTAAGGTAGGAAAATGAAAGGCCTCGAACATCAGACTTTGGTGGATTTCACACACAAAAATAGGGATTGGTTGAAGGATTTTCATTCAAAGGGTCTGACAAATGAGCAGTTCGTGGGTGCCAGGGAAGAGGTGTCATTTTTCCTTAGTGCTGCACCCACCGGTAAGATGACTGTATTCATGTAAATAACCCTCAACTCAGTGGGTGGAGAAATAAATCAAAGTAGAAAGAGACTTTAGAAAACAAAGATTTCAGTAGGGGATAGAAGGGAATGAAGGAGAGTGATTCGGTGGGTAGTAAAAATGGCTGAAATTCAATATACACATGCATAGAATTGTCTATGAAAAAGTCCAGAAGGAATATATAGTAGAGTGATCATAATTATGTATTTGATAACCTTAGTCTTCTCAAATATGGCCCTTCAAGAAAAATAAAGATGACCTGAGAAGATCCCAAGTGTTTCACCCTTTTTGACCTTGCCATCCCTCCGTGCATTCCAACACATATATGTTCTTGGATGCCATACATGTCACTTTTTATTCTGCCAGAAAAATGTTTTCCATGGTTTCTTACCAAATGAATTTCATGAATAACTGAGCATGTTATTACTTCAAGGCAATCTTTTGTGTTACTCTGTAAAACAATACCCATACCTGAGCTGTGTCCCCAAAACAGTGAATATTTCCCATTCTGGTGCTTAATACATTTTAGTATAACTGGTTGTTTGTTTGTGCATATACAGTTGTTGAATAGTTTTGTGTATATAGTTTAGACAGAGTTTTCCTAAGCAGAAAACTCAAACTCACAGTGATCTTTCTGCTTCAGTTTCTAGGAGCTGAGATTCATAGGTATATTCCCAACTTTACCTAGCTCTAATTATGTATCTTACCAATTATATATAAATTTTGTGGGAACAGGGACAGAGCCTGCCTTGAATAGTCATGTGCCCCTAACACAGTGCCTGGCTATGGAATTTACTTTCAAAATATTGTGGAGTCATTGTGGACATATATACCATGTAGAAAAGAAACCCTAGAGCAATGGTAAAGATGTTCATGATATTTTTATAACTAAAGATCAATGTGAAATTACAAAGAAATATTTTCACAAGTTATTTGGCACAGCCTTCCATTTATAATTTATAATGTGTAAATGTTTTTAATTTGTGTGAGTGTGTGTATATGTGTGAGTATGAAGGAGTAAAAGCATATATGCTTCTGTCCATGGTGCTAAATGTGGATCTTCCACTCTTGAGAAATACCGTATATTTGGGAGTTGGAAGATGAGAAATTTTAACTTTTCTGTCCTGTACAAATCTGCATCTATGTGCATTTTTATTTTCCTTCTCCTCAACATCATCAATATCATTATCTCATTATCACCATCATCCCTTTCATAATCATCCACATCATAATCATCATCCCAACATTTAATCATCACCATCACCATTATCCCCACCATCATCATTATCAATACCTCAATCACCATCATCACTATCACTGTCATCATGACCAACGTCACTATTGTTGTCATAATCATTTCTGTCACCATCATCATTATCACAACCATTGTCCCTTTTACTTGCAAAACACTGACAATATGCCATTCTAGGTTCTACATTTTATCTGTATTGTGAAAGATGATATGCACTGCTGTATACACAGTAGTATGAGAAGTTTCCTATTCCATGCAATATTAAAGATGCCAAAATATCAGGCTAGAGATGTTGTATAGTTCGCTCAAGGTTACACAGTAATCATTTACAAGGCTATAAAGGAGACACATATAGCCATGCTTTCTAACACTGTTTCTAAACCCTGGGCCAAATGACTGACCTCAATGCAATATTCTTAAGCTCAATTCTAGGATTTTCTGATCTGTCTTGCACTTCTAGCAAATTTCAGTTCCTCCCTCTACTGAATGACCTTAGCATTCTTTGACATTCTACCAAACCCAATAGCTATTATGGTTATTATATGAATTCCTCATACTCTTGGAGGTTAACCAAAGGCATTAAATCCCTTGGAACTGAAGTTCTGGATGGTTGTGAACCACCATGTGGGTGCTGCTCATTGAACCTGGCTGCTCTGGAAGAATTCAAGTGTTCTTCAGTAATGAGCTCTCCAGCTCAATCACCATAGTTCTTAAAGTGCACCCTATCAGCTCTGATTTTTATGTATTGTCAAACATCCATAGGAAAAAGTATAGACAAATGGATCGTTAGCCTTAAATATTTTCTGGCACTTGGGCTAGAACTAAGATCAAAAGAGAACTTAAGTTCCCAAGATCATTGAGATAGGTCTTGGTGGGAGAAAAATCAAGGTCCCCAAGAGGGACTGGAGAATGGACCGGTACCGAACCTGGGATTCCCAAAGGTATAGGACCAGCACCCGTATAGTGTTTCACAACATGAACCATGATTTTTTAACTGTGGTTCTTACAAATGAGACTGCAGCAGTGCTATGCTTGCCTTTGGATTCCATCTGAGACCCCCAGCCCATGTGATGCTCTTGTCTACCACAGGGTTGGTCTTCCTCCTCAATTTTACCTCTCTGAAATGTTCTCTTGTTTTGTTTCAAGACAGGGTCTCTCTGTGTAACCGTCTTGGCTGTCCTGGAACTTGTTTTGTAGACTAGGCTGGCCTAGAACTCACTGAGGTTCATTTGCCTCTGCCTCCCAAGTGCGGGGATTAAAGGCTTGAGCCCCCACCACCCAGCTCTGAAAATGCTCCTATAGATAATGTCTATATGTTCTTATAGATGATGTGTCTAGATGATTCTGAATCCTGTGAGTTTGACGTATAGATTAAGCATATCAGATGCCAAGAAGAGGACAGCCATTCGAGTGCTGTTGGGAAATGGACAGTAGACAACCGTGAGACCATCATCAGTCTGCACTCACTCGTGAGAGCAGACTCTCTCTCCTCTATCGAGAGAGGTCCCGTTAGATGCGGTGACAGGGACATGTGCATATGATACCACCACTTCATATCACCTCCAACATCCAGATTAGACACATCATAATTTACAACATGACTCTCAAATTCACTCAGAAGGCACTATGATAAGATGAAATGAGAAAATGTGGCAGAAAAACAGTTTTCTTTGATGCTATGATCCTTCTAGGCACAAGCACTGCCACTATCTTTCTGAGATTTCATAAGTAGCCAGAATTCTTAGAACAACAACAACAAAAATCCCAGCCCAGCCCAACCACTATCTGATGCCTGGAAGTGGTTTCCCTTAACACGATGCCAGGGTACATTTTTGTTCTGTGAGCTGTGTCTGCGCTAACCCCAGCTCCAGGATCAAACACTTTACATGTGTTGGTTGGGGGGGAATGCCCATCTCCTCAAATGCTTGGTTTAGTAAAAGCTAGTGTTTGAACTCAGCTGTGGGTTCATCTGGTCAACAATAGCTCAGACAAGGAATGGGTTCAAGAATTCTGAGCTCTCCCTTGTAGTCTGTGCCTGCTTTTAAAAAGCGATGCTGGAAACTAAACCAGGGTTGTCTGTAGAGTGACTATGTGACCCAAAATATTACTTAGTACATGGTCAATAGCTCTGTGACCCTTTAACGAATTGTCAGTACTTACATAGTAGAACTCTGACATTTTGGTGGTAATGGAATCTTGGAATTTTTTTATTCATGTGTAATCAAGTCATCAGGATAAAGCATGCCACAGATGTCAAAATATTTACTTTTCGTTGCATAGATTGTTTTCTCCTGCTGCTGAAAAGTTAGAGAGACTTTCTTTGAATGAAGAGCCATTTTCTCCACCTGTGCCCTTATGTGCTCTTGAAGAGGATTGTGGAACCTCAATCTCTTCTTCTTCCTTTATAGTCCTTCATTCATGGTGTAAATGGTTTTATATATCATACTCTGCTAACATGATATACTGTCTTCACTATGGGACCAAAGCAATCTTTGAATGTCTAAATGCATCATCTAAACTAAACATTTCTCCCTATAAATTAGTATCTTAGGAGTTGTGTAATGATAAAGGGAAGCTAATGAGCAGAGCTAGGTGTCTGAACTCAGAGAAAGTAGTGGTTAACAGAGCAATTTGTATGTTCTACCTTAAGCAGTTCTAGTAATTGGTACTCACCATGAGAGGAATAGAAAAGTGCAGTTGCATAGGATCGGCGGAAATGATCATAGAATAGAGGGTTGGTTCTAAATGTTATCTACTTTTGTCAATGAAGAGTCATGACAAATGTATGCTTTAATTCTGACTATGGTAGCCATGCAAGGCAACGTATCTAACATGGGTCACATGGCAGTGACGTATGATGCCAGTGCTCATATTTTAATGGCCAGCAGCCTCATTTTCCAGGAACTCAGAGGCTGGGGACAACTCTGAGGAGGGAGTAACTGAGAGTCCGTGATACAGGTGCAAGCTTTGCACAACAGGGTGCTGATGCGAGACCCTGGGAGAGGGGATGTTTAAGAAATATTCCGTCCCTCTGGAAATCAAGAGGCACAGAAGGGGTTTTGAAAGCCAGTTAAGTACTCTACAGCAGAAATCTAGTCAGTGGGATTGAATGGCCATAATAAGAATAAAGTTTGGATTGTGTTATGGAAAATATTCTGTATATCAGGAGCAAAACTAGTTATTAAGTTTCACTTGCTGATCAAGCTGAGGTTCCTAAAGCATTATTGAAAGAATAGCTTTATTGTAAAAGGCTTTCTGACTTAGAATGGATGATTGTCAACTGTCTCCTTATCAATTATATGCCATTGTCTGTATCTGTCTTCCATTTCTTTTATCAAAATGAATAAAGGATTGAACAATGAGTTCCAAATACCTGCACATGCCCAGATCTTTATGCCATCCATACCTTGATAGAATATGGTTTTAGAGATTTGTTAAAGTCTATTAGTGCTTTAATTCTATGAATTTCACTTATAGTAATTATGGATTATTGTATGTTAATAGTAAATTGTAAAACATCCACAACCTAGTTCATCTAGTGCCTGTGTGTGTGTGTTGAATTGTGCTTTTTCTGTGGCACAGGCATGTGAGTGTGAAGTTACATGTACCCATTCATGTGCATGAGGAGGCCAGAGAAGGATATTCCCTTGAGGCACAGTCTCTCATTGAAACAGAAGCGTACTTTCTAAGGTAGCCTGGCTGGAAACTGGTTCTGGTGATCTACCTCTTCTCTCTCCAATGTTGAGTTTACAAACACAAACAGTCATACCCAGCATTTTGCATAGATACTGGATCCTAGCCAAGCTTCATGCTCGCATAGCAAGTGCTCCTACCTACTAACATACCTCCTTGAATCAACTTAGTTCTTCTTTGTCAAAAATATTTTGCCTTTCCAGTGAAATCGGAATATTTATAAATTTTAGAGTTCACTTAAATCCTACCCAACAAAATCCTTCAGCATTTTTGTTGAGATAATGTTAGACCCAATCTTTAAAATCCAAATTTACTGATTAATAATAATGAGTTTTTATTGTACAACCATAGTATAACTTTAGTTTATATCTTTTAAAATTTCTTTAGCAAATGGCCTGTGTTTTCACTGTGAGAAATTGCATTTTTTTAATCACATTTACCCATTAGGATTTCACATTTTCACACTAATCATTGTGCTTTAGTTGAATTAAGTTTAGAACTTTAAACTGTTTATTACTAATATGTAGAACAAAACAGGATTGTAAAAACACCACTATAAAATGCTAACTTGATTTTTATGGAGCTGTTATTCATTTATATCACAAATATTAAGAGTTATGTTGTCTGCAAGTAACAATACTTTTCCTTTTACACATGGTTTATTGATTTTCTTGCCTTTTGCATACATTGAGATCTCTGTTGCTATGATACATTGTGAGCAGATACGGCTTCCTTCTTCCTCCCTCATCATCCTGGTAGGAATTATGGGCAGTCTTTTACTATTGATTGTGGTAAGAGTTGCAGATTTTTAAAGAAGATAGCTTTACCATTTCGAGAAAGTTTTTTTAGAACAGACTAAAGGACTTTTTACTTTATACTTTTCTGTAAAAGTTTCTGAGTTTTTAGTGTGCAGATGATTTCTCTCACATATAAATCTAGAATCCATGGAATGCTTTTCCTACACCTATGGAGATAACTCCAGGACTTTTCTCATTTCAGTCAACAATGTGGTGAGCTGCATTGGTTTCTGGACGTCGGGTAAACTATGTATTCCTGGAGTACACCTCAATTGATTGAGAGACACAGGTATTTTTATATTCTGCAGTATCAACTTGCTACTATTTATCGAGGATGTTTTGTACATGCTTCCGTGCATGCAGGTTATTGATCTGCAGTTTGTTATCCTTTGTGGAATGTTTTAGTTTTGTTTCCGATTGAAGTCATGCTGGCCTCTCCTTTAATGGGTTCCTCTCTTCTGGAAAAGGTTTTAGAACTGGTACATTTTCTTTTCCTTTTTTTTTTCCAAAAATTTGTTTATTTATGTATTTCATGTACATGAGTGCTCTGTCCTCATAGACACCAGAAGAGGGCATCAGATCTCATTACAGATGGTTGCGAGCCACCATGTAGGTTCTAGGAATTAATCTCAGGACCTCTGGAAGAGAAGCCAGTGCTCTTAACTGCTGAGCCATCTTTCCAGCCTGCTTGGCAGGTGTAGCGTATGTGTGACTGATGGCATTCTCCCATAACTACTATTGAAACTCTGATTACGCACAGTGGGGTCTGGAAAGGGAAGAAGGTGGGCTGGTGTCCATAGGAAGGATGTTTTTAATCTACCTGATTATTATTCTTATTCCCCCTTGGCTGAGGGAAGTTCTCAGTGACCATATCATATGTGGCATAAACATATTTTATGCTCTTTCCCCTTTTGAGGTGTTCTTCCCATATACAAGGTACACTGATGGTTGATATTGTTGTTTTGAAACATGATTTATTTATTTTTATTCTATGTGCATTGGTGTTTACCTGTATTTATGTAGGGGTGCTAAGTGTGTGTACTGCCCATGGAGACCGGAAGAGGGCCCTCGATCACTGGGAACTGGAGTTAGGGACAACGGTGAGCCAGCACATGGGTGCGCCTCTGAAAAAAGAGCAAATGCTCTTCCTTGTTTACCTCCACCTTTATCAGCTTGTTTGTTTGTAAACACTTAGTTTTTACATTGAAAATAAAGGGGATTTTCCCCCGTGCAATATATTCTGATCATGGTTTCCCCTCTGTCATTTCCTCCCAGGTCCTCCCTACCCTTCCAACTCCATGTCTTCTTTCTCACTCTCATAAGAAAACAAACAGGCAAATAAAAAAAGACAAACAAAACACATGTATACACACACACATACACACATACAATAAAAACAATAAATCCAGGAGGCATCACTCTAGTTCCCTGATAGTTAATTTTCAAATCATGTTCTAAGTGCAAGTTTGATGGACTTGATTAAAATACCTCATCTATCCATATGACTTTCAGATGTGGTTAAATTTCCCCCTTCCAGCTCTTTTGTCTGTCTACAAAATGATATTTTTGTCTTTGTAGGCCCAAAAATACCAATGTATGAGGGAAACTAGATTTTTAATTAGGGCTGTATTGAATCTATAGACCAGGTTGAAAAGTATTAATATCTTAATACTGCAGAACCTTCCCAATTCCTGCACATATGTTTCTAAATATTCAGATGTATGGTTTTTACTCCCCCCTCCCTTTACACTTTGTGTTGCTAGTTTCTCTCACTTTATCCTTAACTTGTTGATTCTTCTTAATGATTAATACATTTCAAACTTTAGTAAAAGACATCATCTAGGAATCTCTCAGACAGAATCAAAGAAAGTAATTATTAATCAAATCCTCCAACCTAATTAATGAATCATTTTCATTGTCAAATCAATAGAATGGATGCAGCCATTTTCTTGACTCTCCACTGAGAATTTCGTCTTTTTCTTGGAAACGAAGCCCAGGCAACTGTGACATTCTATAAGATTGTGTTTTTAAGGAGTTTCCTCTTTGTACCTCGGTTCACTCAGCCACCAGGAGTCCTCACAGCAGCCCTTGTACCAGCCACTCTTCTACTGCTGTGATAAAATGCTAGGACTAAAAGCAACTTAAGGAAGGAAGTTTGTTTTGGGTATGGATCTAGGCAGAGAATCCATATTGCTGGGTGAAGCAGGGCAGGTGCCTTGAGAGCAGGAGCTCAGAGTTCCCATCTACAACCATAGGCAGAAACCAGAGATCGAGCGGGAAGTGGGGCAAGGTTATACATTTTCAGTCTGTCCCCAGTGATGTACTTCCTCCAACAAAGCTGTAACTCCTAAAGATCATATAATATCCCAAACAGCACCAACTGTGGACCAACAGTTCAAATACCTGAGCCCACCTGGGCCGTTTCTCACTGAAGCTCCCACATCACTTAAGTGTCTTTAACAGTCCAAGGCTTTTTGCTCAGATCAAGCAAATATCACCTGTCTGGAGATTGCCTGTGTTTCAAGATTTGTGGTGGTACACCCTCATGAAGCCATCCTCAAGCCTTTTGATTTTTGTAGGTTCAGGACTAAAATTGTACAGGCTTCTGGCATGACCTGGGCAAGACTGAAGGTCTTTGCTTAAGCAAATTTTGAAAATGTATTTATTCAAGATTTTAATCACTGTAATATCGGGAAGCAATGCTGAGAAAGTATCTTGTTTTCTAAGGAATATATTATTATTCTAAAGAATCAGAATCAATGGGCAGCATACTCTTTTTACTGGATATTTTAATTCATTTCATAACTTTCCTAAAAAGATCCTGCCTACTTCCACGGCCATTGGTTTTCCTTGAATCAGAGAATCTATATACCCAGAATGCTTTCCAAGCTGCTAAAAAGAAAAACCAAAAATCCTCTCCATCCTTTAATTGTTTGGTTGTTCTGGAAAAAGCTATAGCTCTGGAAAAGGATGGCAAATTCAGGAGAATGAAGTCAAGTGGCTTTTCTGTAGTGTTTATTTTTTTTTTATTTTGTAAAAGTCAAATTTACTAGAGAAGTAAAAGAGACATAAGCCAGAACTAAACACGGATCAAAATTATGATGGGAAACCTTGAAAACCTTTCCCTATGTGGCAAAGCATACATCTGTGTCTTTATTAAATCAAATCACTGTCCAGCAGATCATAAAATTGTATGATATAATTTCCCTACACTACAGAACTTCCTATGACTCACAGACAACTTTGTGTTTAACTAGCACTTTTTTTTCTGATACAAACCAGGAGCCAAATTAGTTATTAAGTTTCCAAGAATATGAACAAGATTGTCTTTGCTCTTACTCGCTTCCCTTAAAACCACGAATTTACCTTATGTTACTCTTCTTCCCTTGGCAATTTTGATTTTTTTTTAAAAAAAAAAACCAAAGCAATTGGCAGGCATCACATTCCTCCCTCCTCCACATATGGCATGGAAAAAATGCCCACCATATGTCTCTAAGTCATTCGCTTCCCCATCTCTGGACACTGCTGGTATCATCAGTGCATCAAGAAGCAGGAGTTTCATAAGCTTATGAAGCTGCTTTTCAGAATATTCAGTACCATATAGTCTATACTAATAGTTCTACTACTATTGAACTGACTTCAGAGTATCAGAGATTTGTGCGTATGCACAGCGTATGTATGCATATATTTATGTGTGTAAATACACACGTAGGTATCGTTGCTTGTAGAGGCTACAGGTTGAATCCAAGTATCTTCCTCTTACACTTTCATCTCATTTTTTTTGAGACAGAACCTATCACTGGCTTGCAGCTCAACAGTTGGCTAAGCTCCCTGGCCAGCAAGCCCAAGAGATCATGCTGCATTCACAAGGCCCAGGGTTGGGTTTACAGGTGTGAACCACTCTTTCTGGCTTTCTATGGGGTTGTTGATCTAAATCGGGTCCTCATGCTTACGCAGTAAGCACTGTCCCAATCAAGTCATCGCCTCAGGTCTTAGAATAAAAGATTGTACGGGTACCATGAACAAGGCAATGCTTATCCTAGTGTATTTAGCAACTTTACTCCTGTAGGAAATTAAAATATATAATTATTTCAGTTCAGATTCTCCAAATGTAACCACCTGAGTTTCACTTTGGTATGACTAGGAGGCATGTATTGAGTGCAATTATTAGCTCATGTTAACGATGAGACAGCTGTTTCAAGATTGATTTTGTTTGCCCAAGGTTTAGCTGGTCATCATTAGAACTGACTTCTGGACTAAGGTATCAGGCTCTTCCAAGGCAATCTCTGCTCACGTCACTTTGAAACATCTCCCTTTGGCAGTGGTTGCTTCAAATGGGCCAGGCAGTCAATGCAGAGGGTTCCATGAACAGGGACTGTGAGTGAAGCTGATTGTTGCAATGGCTGGGAGATAGAGTAGACAAGAATCATCTCTAAACTATCAGAGGCATTGCCAGTGATAAGCTGATAGTCATGACAATGACAGTAGGCTTCTTGGTGGAGGAAACTTTACGTCTGAGACTCATTCATTTCTCTTCCCCATCCCCCTGTTCTCCTCTTCTCTTTCTCTATTCCTTGCCTTCCCTTCCTCATCTCTCCTCTTTTCCATCCTTCCTTTCATCTTCTTCCTTCCCCTCTTTTTCCCTCTTTCCCTTCTCAGTAATCTCTCCTTTCCTTTCTCATTTTTCTTCCTATTAATTCATTCTTCTCTTTTGCTGTGTACAGATTATTGCAAGGACAAATTTCATTTCCTAAGTGGTAATGGCACTGCCAGTGCACTACGATTTTTATATTTTTTTAAAAATAAGTTTATTTTACATCCAAATCACATTTTTCCCTCCCTCCCCTCCTCTGACCCTTTCCCCCACCCACCATCCACTCCTCACAGAGGGTTAGGTCTCCCACTGGGAGTCAACAAAGCCTGGCATATTAAGTTTAAGCAGGACCAAGTCCCTCCCCCTGTATCAAGGTTGATCATGGTATCCCACCAAAGGGAATGGGCTCCAAAAAGCCAGGTCATAGAGCAGGGATAAATCCTGGTCTCACTGCCAGAGACCCCACACAAAGACCAAACCACACCACTGCCACACACATTCAGAGGGCCTAGTTTCGTCCCATGCAGGCTCTCCAGCTGTTAGTCCAGAGTTCATGAGCTCCCACTAGCTCACACCAGCTGTCTCTGTGGGTTTCCCCATCGTGATCTTGACCTACCAGCCTGATCATATAATCCCTCCTCCTTCTCTTTGACTGGACTCCAGGAACTCAGCCTACCAATGCACTACATTTTGAGCCCAAGAGCCTGGGAGAGTAGATATTGGTCACTGGGAAAAGTCTCAGTCACCATCCATTTTGGTATGGCAAAGTAAGATGTTTATATTTTTAAGTGGCTAAGAGAAGGTGTCAACAGCAACAGCAACACCAACAAAAAAATACTTTATGACTCTTAACAATGTTATGGAATTTGAATTCAGAATCCGTAAGTGAAATCTACTGGAATAAACACAGCTGTGCTTACTCATACACATGTTATGTTTGACTTTCATCTCCTGGCCACTGTAAGGCAAAGTATTTGTAACATACACCATGTGGAAGGTGGAAAGTACTTAGTTTTTGGTCCTTTATAGAAAAGTTTGCTGCCTTTGTTTTGTAGGGTTAATTCCCTAGACCTTAGAAATAAGATCATTAGAATGCATTCATTAGATGCTGCTTCTTAGAATACACAAGAAAATGCTGAAAGACAGATAAGGCTATTATAATCACCAGGAATAATTAAGACTGTTGATTGGCTCCTAAGATGGCAGGGAATAACAGTCTGTGATGGGGATGAGGTCAGTAAGAGAACCTGAGGTTTTCTTTAGGCCTCTCTACAGTATGTGGTAGATAGACCTCGGGGAGTGGTAAGCATAGGCTAAGAATAGAAAACAAACATTTTCTCTGGCTATTTCAGGCTAATACTTGTTTGCACATTTTCTACCTTAAACTTAATGATCCTACCAGGCAGACATGAACATGTTAGATTTTCTTAAAATACAGAATCCGATCAACTGGTAGGAGAAGGAAAGTTCTATGCGATGGTGGTAAAGGAGGAACTGGATAAATCTGGTTGAATCCAGTTTTAAAGCCATTGCCATGACCATACACTATTTTCACATTATTGCTTGAAATTGGTTTAATCACATTTTGGGGGATATCAGCCTAATTTTTTCATTGTTAAGCTGTTGCTCATACTAATGAGCTTTCTACCAATTAGTTATCTAGGTTATTAAAAACACATATTTATTTATTTTAGTGTGTGTGTGTGTGTGTACGTGTGTGTGCATCTATGTGAGTGCAGCTATGTATGTATGTGCGCACTCTTGTGTATGTATACGTGAATGCGAGTGCAGGCGTGGCTATGTGTGTGTGTTTATGTGTGTATGTATATGTGCTTGTGTGTATGTGCTTAAGGTTGATCACGCTGGTCTCAGCTTCTGTGCTTTGCAGGACATGGATGGATTGAGGTAGCATAGATGGTTTTGGTTTTGCTGCATTACATAGTTCCCTGGGGGTGGAGATGGGAAGTGGAGACTTAAAAATTTCAAGAGTCAACTAAATGGTTTAACTGGTAATATTGCTCGCTGCCAAGCCTGGTAACTGAATTTGGGTCATGCATCCTGGCGTGTAGGTGCTTATACTTGCACATGTGTTTGTACACACACACACACACACACACACACACACACACACACACACACACACACACACAATGTCCTTTTCAAAGAATCTTATGGAACATCTTTGAATTTCACTTTGAACTGCCTCTGACCTTAGACGAGAAGTAGGTATAAGGTCTGTGGCATTTTCCTCTGACACACATGGACACCATGGTGTGCACACATAAATAGGAATACACACACACACACACACACACAAACACACATGGGCACACACAAATTAATAAAAAAACACAAATTATATTTTGCTTCTCATCCTCTCTGGCTCAATTTACTGGGTTGAACTGAATACCCAGGAATTTCCATTTGAAGATCAACAAGGTTAAAGTTCAAAAACAATTTCATAAGATATGACCTAATGTATTTGTGAATGTCAAGAATAATGACCACAAGGTTTGGAAACTTCTGTGAATATCTGTGGAATGAGCGAGGCTAAGCAATTCTCTCTGTGCACTGTTACAAAATATTTGCAAATTCCTCTTGCTAATAGATGTAAACAGTCTGTCACTTTCTGTTTGCTCAGTAAGCCACAGACCCCACTGACATCCATTGTACCTCTATAGCCCAGACCCGGTGGGACAGATTTCCTTGTTTATGCTTGTCTATTATAATAGAACTTCCATGATCCCCTATAATAAGTCTGGGTTTCTGTGTCTAGTTCTCCAATGAAGGGTGGACCTTCACACAGGATTTGCACACAATGTAAGGCCTGTGCTGAAAATGTCACTGACCTTATACTGATTTCTCAGCTAAGGTCAGAGGCAGTTCTACTGAAATTCAAAGATGTTTCATAAGCTTCTTTGAAAATGGTCCACTCTGTGTTTGCCATCTCTCCTCACATCCTTGCCCACGTCCCCACTCTGTGTGAGGTGATTTCTCACCTCACCCCTTTTTTACACTTTCGCTTTTATGTCCTTATTTATTAATTCTGGGCTGCTGTTGCTAGCTGAAATTGTGCTTTTATTATTTTTATGCCTAGAAAAATAGCCCACTATGCAAGGGAAGTTATCCATAGAGATGAATCAATGTTTGCCGAGATTTTGTGAAGGCGAAAATGCCTCTCCTATTGGCATGAGAGCTGGGGCCAGAGGTAGTGTGGACCGTATGGACTTGGAAAGAAGAAAAGAGAAATTCAGAATTCTTTCAATAAACTTCCAGGGAGGCTTTCTTTGCACAAAACCCACATCTGAATCTTTATTTTTCATTACCCAGGCATGTGGCTTGTAGGAATCTGGTCTTAGTCAAACATAGATGGTTATAAATAAATTACACAGATACGATTTTGGGATATGTCAACAAAAATGCAATTTGACTGGAAATCAATAAAATCACATGCCCCCTGTTGTTGAGTATTTTCTTAAAATGTTGGTTTAAACCACAGGAAATTTTGTGGATATACATACATGCATACTGTATGTTAAAGACGTTCTGCTCAATTGGACGATGCTTTATCAGGGCATAGAACCCTTCATAAATCTCAGCACAGTGAGAGTAAGTGACTTGGCATGCTCACCTCCAGCTGGTGCATTTACAATGAAGCCTCTATGCATAAGGTTCAGGGACCACAGCTGATGAGGCTGTGGAAAGGTTATAAGAGCCAGAGGATCAGGATCCCTGCTGGCAGGTAGTGTGTGCTAGACATTACAGGGCAGCAGCACCCACACAACTCAACAATATGGCTGCTTCAACAGACGGGCATAATGACATCACAGCTGACATGCTCTTGTCATGGGAGGAATGCTCCAAGTCTCCATCCCTAAGTGAAAAGCAATGGATTATCAATAACTGCGATTAGGGCACTTACAAAGAGGCTCATCTCGAAAGAAAGTTGATTCTTGCTCTCTCAGCAATAAATACATGTATATAAGAACAATACTAATGAATGTGCTCATTGGGTGTGTATGTGTGTGTGTGTAACAATAATGATTAAGGACAGGTCATAAATTTGAGAGTAGTGGTGGAAGGAGTTGGAAGAGGAAAAGAAAAAAAAAAGCACAATTTCAGCTAGCAACAGCAGCCCAGATGAAAAGAAAGGTTTAATGCAGTCTTTGAGAAGAAATGAGGTCTGAGACTCTGAAAAGACCAGGATGGTGAAGAATCTTATTTCCATTGTTTAAATGTCTAAGTGGCATAATTTTTTTCAAGATGTACAAGTACAAAGTGTCTAGCTGACTAGCCATGAAGGGTTAGTTGGACAGTTTTGACCATAATCCTGTCCTCAAATTATTGATCTGAGAAGGAGAACCAGATGTTATATAAACAGACAAGGAATGGAACTTTTTACTTTATAAAAGAAGAAAAAATGTTTCTGATGGATGCTGGTTCTAGAAATTTTAATGATTCCTCCGCCAAAAAAATATTGAGGACACAGTATTTATAGCATTCAATCCGTTTACTTTTCCAAGTCATTGTGAGTCAGATGGTGCCTTTTAGCATCTATAATCTAGGAATAGAGATGTGGATGAGGACCACTAGAGCATGCTTGGCTATTGCACAATAAGCAACATGACTAACAGATTCTTGAGGGTAAAATCTAGAAGGACTTGAGTAACCAGCACAGGCTTGAAGATCAGAACTTTGAGGGGAGAAGCTACTGATGTGAATGTTGGAGATGGGGTGGGCCAGCTTGTGGAACTGAGAGATGATACTGAAGTAGCAATAACATGGGAGAGGGCAGTAGAGAAAAACAAACACTCCCACAACAGCATCAGAACACAGTCATCTTATGCCACTCACTTGGTACCATGGCCACCAGCATCTTCTTCATGGGTACCCACTGCAAGTGAATAATCTTAGGTCTCACAGTGACTGATGTAAGAGAAGCAGTAAAGGGCCATCAAGAGAAAATATTTTCTGGTCAAGAAATTAGAATCTTTGGTCTTGGTGGAGATCCTACATTCTAGTTGGGTAAGATCAATAAATAGCCTGGCTAAGGGACCACTCCTCAAGAATGTGGACCATCTGTACAAATTTGGATTCACCTTAAGCTATGCTAAAAAGATAGACAAAAATAATCATTTCTTTAATGAGATACCCTCAGGAATCTTTTAGCCTTGGTGATTGTTGTGTGAAAATCATGTACGTTTTTGTGGTTTTCATCCACATCTCTGTTTCTAGCTTTTTTATGCAAAAATATATCATCAGAATCACAATGACTTGGTAAAATAAACCAAATCAAATGTCATGAACATTATGCCTTCTTTAATACTTTTTTGGGGAAATTTGTCTAGAACCAGCAACCTTAAGAAACACTTGTTTTCTACTATGAAGCAAACTGCTTTTCTTTCCCAGGGCTCCTAGATTGGTTTATGTAGGTTTGGCTGGAACATAGACTTTATTTGGTAAGGTTTAATATTTTCCTTTTTTTGCCTTTTCTTTCAAAATACGATTTTCCTGATACTATGGGCTTCCTTACTCTTTCTGTGAAACCCTCCCTCCCTGATTTGTGACTGCCTGATTCCCTGTGACTGGTCCCTGTGCTAGTAACTCCTCCATGTTTCTTCTTGGGCAGATTCTGAGAACTACATATTGCCTGCCCTGGGAAGTTTCCCTTTTAGACTGCAATAAAATAGTCCTTGAGATTATAAGTTTCTTTCAAAATTATTTTATTAATGAGATTAAGAATCTCAAGAGGGGGGGCTGGAGAGATGGCTCAGCGGTTAAGAGCACTGATTGTTCTTCCAGAGGACCCGGGTTCAATTTCCAGCACCCACATGGCAGCTCACAACTATCTGGAAATGCAATTCCATGAGATCTGACACCTTCACACCAATGCACATAAAATAAAGTTAATAAAATCATTAAAAAATTAAAAAAAAAAGAATCTCAAGAGGGCCTCCGATTGCCCAGGTAGGTATCACAGACACAGCTACAACCTGCCTGTTAACTAAGTGTTTGTGTACTTCTTAGGAATATTAAAGCTCAGTAAATACCATCCATTGGAAGACTTTTGTCTCAATTCTGCGATGATGATTGGTTGTACATTAGAAGGATGTTGATGTGGATAGCAGAGTCTTTTAAAAATACGTTTGCTCCAGTCTCTCACTGAGAAATTCTGGCTTACTTGGTTTTAGATGAGGCTAGCTGGATACTCCAGAAAAAGATAATTTGATTTTTTTTTTTTGCTGTCATGAGAGAGATATACAGAGTAGAGAGTAGAGATTGTCATAAACACGATAGGCAAAAACTAAATTTATGCAAATGAGAACAACTTTAAAATTGGTTAAGTCTTCAGAGGTCCTTGAGTAAAAGAGGCAGTAATTGACACCCATGCATCTGTCCTGTTTTTTTTATATTTATTTATTTA
The DNA here is from genome assembly GCF_000317375.1 of Microtus ochrogaster. Taxonomy (NCBI): domain Eukaryota; kingdom Metazoa; phylum Chordata; class Mammalia; order Rodentia; family Cricetidae; genus Microtus; species Microtus ochrogaster. The sequence goes on from NC_022019.1 coordinate 9,679,974, forward strand.
TTATTTACACAATATTCTATCTGTGTGTATGTCTGCCGGTCAGAAGAGGGCACCAGACCTCATTACAGATGGTTGTGAGCCACCATGTGGTTGCCGGGAATTGAACTCAGGACGTTTGGAAGAGCAAGCAATGCTCTTAACCACTGAGCCATCTCTCCAGCCCCTCTGTCCTGTTTTTAGAAGAAAAACTTGTGCGTGTGTGTGTGTGTGTGTGTGTGTGTGTGTGTTTGTGTGTAAAATCTGAAGGAGATCAGGACATGGCGGCTCCAAGGTTGAGGAGCAAGTTTTTAATTATGGAGTTGTGGGAGAGTACAAACAGAGGCATCTGGAAGGATCCAGACTGAACCAGGCCATGAAGGAGAGAAAAGGGGAGGGAGAGCAAGAGAGGAAGAGGGCCAAGAGAGAGGGGGCTGAAGAGAACCAAGAAGAAGCCAAGAGAAACAAGAGAGCCAAAAGAGTACACAGCTGAAATGGCAAGGTTATATAAGAACAAGAAGCTGGGGGAAGGGAGGCAAAGGCCTAGGGCTGGAGAGGTTTAGGGTAGAGAGTGAGGTGAGACATGCAGGGAGGAGCCACAGGTACCCCAGTGAGCCTCCTGGCCACCTTGTACTATGGTTTGCTAATAGGCACCATAGTTAGCCATTAGTCTTGAGATTCTTTTTTTTATTTTTTATTTATTATTTTTTTTAAATTACCAATCTAAATTCCCACTCCCTGCCCTCCTCCTACTCCCTCCACACACTCTCCCACCCCACCCCCATCTAATTCTGAGACAGGGTAAGGCACTTTGCTTCCTGGAAGGTTCAAGGCCCTCCCTGCTATATCTAGGCTGAGCAAGGTATCTATCGAAAGAGAACAGGATCCCAAAAAGCCAGTATATGCAGTAGAGGTAAATCCCAGTGCCACTACCAGTGGCCCCTCAGTCTTCCCCAGCCATACTTGTCTTGAGTTTCTTTAGGACTTGACATTATCCATGTGTTTTCTAGGCATTTTTTTTTTTTTTAGGTTGTGGCATTTTTTTCTTTAATTAGTGTATGGAGAGTCTTTATCATGATAGACTGTTGAATTTTGTCAATTGTTTCCATTATAGCCATTGAGATGATCATGTGTCTTTCATCCTTGATTCTGTGAACATTTGTTAAAATGGAGTGCATTAGCTTATTTTCATGTATTGAACCCCTCTTGCATGCCCAGGATGAATTTGGTCTAGTCAGACAGTCCTTTTAATGTGTTTACACTTTGGTTAGCTAGGACTGTGCTGAGGACTTTGGTAGCTGTGCTTCTGAGGATATTGGTCTACAACCTTTTCTTTATAACATCTTTGTTTGACTTCAGTATTAGGACAGTGTTCAGCTCAGAAGATGAATCTGGAACTTGTCTCACTCAGTGTTTTGGGAGTGTTTAATAAGGATCAGTGTTAATTCTTCTTTAAATGTTTAGACTTCAGCAGTAAAGACATCTATTCCTGGGCCTTACTTTGAAAGGGTTTTGATCACTGATTCGAACTCTTAATTTAAGCCCAGGCAACAAGACAAGAGCAATAAATAAAAGAGGCTTCCCACATATAAAAGGAAACAGCAATTTTCATTCTTCTGCTGCTGATATAATGAAATCTGTAGAAAACTTAAAGATTCCACATAGGAAAAAAAAATGCTACAGGTAAGCGATCGATAAAGCAAAGGGCAGGATATAAAGTCAGCGCAGAAAAACCTAAGTATTTCTACATGTTAAAAATGAACAACCAAGAAAGGAAATGAAAAAGAATACCATCTAGGGTGTGGAGTGGCTCAATGGTCAAGAGCACATGCTTCTCTTGCAGAGGATCTGAGATTTTCCAGTATCCACATAACATCCCACAAGTGTCTGTAACTTCAGTTCCAGCACCATCTTACGGGTTTTTTGGGCAGTGTAGACATATGTTGCATATACATATATGCAGGCAAATACATTAGACAAAAATGAACACACCATTTTTTTAAATAAAAGAAAAGAGGCATAAAAACGCCTTGAGAAGAAGGATGAGAAATATGTGGGAAGGGCTCCTCAAAAGGGGAGGGACACAAATATAGTTGAGTACTTGCCAAGGAATCCCCTTAGTGGGGGAGGAATAAGTGTCTCTAAAAGGAGAAACAGGAAGGGAGGGTTATATATTAGTTAACAACAACAACAAAACCCACCTCACTTTTCCTTGAAATACATGCTGGTTAAAAAGTTGCAAAGAATTCTGGTGTGTGGTTTTTGGTTTGTTTGCTTTTTTGTTCTTGCAGTTTTTTTTCTTTGTGAGCATTTGAAAAGGACATTAATTCAGTTTGTCAGATCTTTAAATTGCATGGAAAACAAGAAAGAAAACTTGATACTTAGGTATTTAAGAGTATCTATGGGTCTGAAGAAGTGTATCTCTCTCGGATATTATTCAGAAATGAGATAATTGCTGCTTCATTTCCTTACTCATGCTTGGATTCCTGAGACTCAAGATTTGTGTTTTATAGGATAGCTGGTATAAAATGCTAAGAATAAAGTTTCAAGGGCGCCTCAGTTGTATGCAACCAAGCACCAGCTTACCACTGTCTTAAAAAAATTTGTTTGCTTGTTAATCTCAGCTGCAGTTTCCCTTATTCCCCTCCTTTCAGTGGCTCCACCTCCTCTTTCTGTCCCCACCCCATCAGCTCCCCCTCTGATAAGGAAAGGGCAGGTCTCCCATGAGTGTCAACAAACCATGGCACATCAAGCTGTAGAAAGACTAAGTACCTCCCATGTATTAAGCATGGGCAAGGCCACCCGGTATAAGGAGAAAGTCCAAGAGTCAGTAAAGGAGTCATAGATGGCCCTGCTCCCACTGTTAGCAGTCCCCCAGTTGTCAGCAGAGAGGCTTCATCTGGCAACCAATAGAAACAGTGCAGACCCACAGCCAAACATTAGGCGGAGTTAGGGGAGCCCTACAGTGCACCACTGTTTTAAACCAGGGTACAGACTCTTTCCATCTCCAATACCAATATGTTCAAGTGTTAAATGATTTTGTTACCCACCAACAGGACTTTGTGGTGGTGAACAGTGCCGCTGACTCTCTGTGGAGGGTTATTTCCTCGCTTAAAAAGGAGGGCTTTTAATATCCTCTTAGCAGTCTTGTAAAGATTCAAAAGGTCAACAACCATTAGATACTGACACAAGGCCCATTCCAAA
>NC_022019.1:9683253-9710910 GCF_000317375.1 Microtus ochrogaster
AAACAAAACCAAAACACAAACCAAAACCAAAACCCAGAAAAAAACCAAATCAAAAAAAAAAAAAACAACAACACCCAAACAAACAAACAAAAAAAAAAAACAAAACCAACAGCAGAACTCGGGCTGATATGCCAGACATAATCTATATGTACATATAATTTATATATATAATTTTACATAATCAGTGTTTCTGCTTCAAAGAAAGTAGAGGTTTTTTTAAAAAAAGTAAAAGCTATGCTGTACATTCCAAAAGTGACAAGTCAAGTGACAATTTGGATGTGATAGGAAGATGTCCTTTATAGGGTGGAGAAGTCCCCAAGGGTAGCGCTTATACTATTATCTTATACTATTATCTATCTTCACACTAAACTGTACCATGAACACCAGGCACTCTGAAAATGTTGGGTGCAGATCGCACACTTTCAGCTGCATCTGACCAGTTCTCCCATGAAGCCAAAAGAAAATGAATCCCAAATGACCTCCGGCTCTTCCAGGACAAGTGTGACTTTCCTTGAAGCCAGTCATTCATTGTACCTCTTCCCCTGATGTGGATCCTGCGAGTGCCTTGCCAAACAATTCCTGTAATAAAGACTACAAAATCCCCAATGTTTTCTTTCAAAATCGCGCAAGCTGCTTTAATCAAAAGAAGATGAGATACAAAACCACTGGGCCATAGCACACCCCGATCCTAATGCAGCGTAGTGATGGAGCACTGAAAAAATATAAGGCGGAAGTCTGTTTTGTTTGTTTGCTTGTTTGCTTGCTTGCTTTATCAGGAGAGAATGTTTTGTACTGTGAAAGTTCTTTCTTCCTTTATATTAATTCAATGATTTTAAAATATTTTGCATCTAACCAGTAGTTGGAATCCTGGATAAAATTATGATTTTTTTTTCAGTTTCATTGGCAAAACATCCTGAATCAGGGCCACTGAGGTATAGCCCCTATAGTGGTCTTTGAAGCCAACATATGAAATTCAGCAGATTTTTTTTAATAGTGTGTTTTGTCAAAGAATTAGAGATCCAATGCTGGTGTGGATATGTTTGAGTAATTCATTTTTACCAAATATTAATCAATTGCTCTATTCATTTACATTTTAATGGACATTATTTTCACCTTCTGTAGTTCCTATCTTTTAACGACTTTCTGATGTCTTAAACATAACCATGAGACCAAATTATGAGTCTTGTTAATATTAAGCACCCAATATAGGGTGTCTAGGCATATGGATTGGCAAGATAACGCAACAGTTAAAGACGGTTGCCTCACGAGGTCGATCTGAGCTTGGAGCGTAGAACCCACAGGGGAAGGAGAGAACTGACTTCATAAGCTGCCCTCTGACCTCCACTAATAATAATAAGAAATAAACTTTAAAATAATTGTTTGAAAGACAATAGAATTGCTTCAGGGCTAGCAGGAGGGCATAAGGGAGACCAAGTGTCGACAGAACGGCAATGCTTGTATTGAGACTAGACGCCACTTTAAGTAATGCTCGACCCACAGATCACGTGCTTCTCCAGAAATTCCATGGACCAGCTCCCGTCCTTGAATGATGTGAGCAAAACATTGACAAATCAGGGCAGAAATTAAGAGAAAAAATATTCAAAATTAGCAATAGCATTTGGAAGAGCCATTTCCTGGTTTTTGAATTTCATAAGCAAAACATCTTGGGCTTACCTTTTCTATGATGACTGGCAACTTTAATTTTATCTGTACCCAGTATAGATGAATGACTCTTTCTTAATAGCAAGACTGAGAACTTCTGCTCTGGATGTCCCCACCATAGCCCCTCTTTATTTCCAATTTTCCTCAGACTATTTCCTCACCCCACAGCTGTTGCTAAGCTTTTTTTTTGTTGTAAGTGTGACTAACTAGACAGTGAAGGGAATGGAGAGTTATTTATTTTGTTCCTTTCTGAATATCCACTTGGTCCAGGGAAGCTGACTGAATGGTTGAGACGGCTGAGATGGAGGAAGGATGTCTAAATTTAGAAAGTATCTCTTTTCTCAAAGAAAGATCTGGTGGCTTTTGGATGGGACCTCTTCCCTTTTCTTCATTCTTAAAGCGTTAGAGCACAATCAATATTAGCAGGGGTCATTTGTGTCTCGTGATTAGATCCACCTGGCCTTCACCAGCTTATTTTTATTTAGAATAAAATTTTTTATCTTATTTAAAAATTTAAATAAACCTTTTTAAGTTAGAGGAAATTTTATTTTATTGGAAATAAGATACTCTTATGTTGCCAGCTAGGATGATGTTGTTTGGTGGCCCCAGGGGAGAATTTCATCCCACGTTCCCTTTTCCCTTCCTTCCAGCTTTAGCTTCTCTATATGTGACTACACGTAGGGGTGACTGGGATAACCCAGGGTAACCTTATCTCAAAACTCTTGGCTCAATCTTAACCCCTTTACCACAGTCAGAGTTTCCCAAGATTAAAACATGGACATTTTAGTGTGCCACTACCCAGGCTACCATAAACCTCAATGAAAGTACTTTAATCCTCCCTTTCACAATCACATTGTGAGATATCTAGGGAGAGATTTCTGTACAGGAAGTGGGTTGAGGTGGCTATAGAATGAAGCTTTAAAACTAAAACAAATTAATTAGAAGTACGTCTTAAAATCAGTCTAAGTAGGATTAAAAGTCCCAACTTTTCCAGTTATAGTTTATTTCTACAGAAAACAACCTCTTTGTGTCTTATGTTTCTCCTTTGTAAAGTGGATGCTGGTGGTACCTACTTCATTAACTTCTGAGAATTAAAAGAGTAATTATTACAAATAATTCAAATTTATGTGTGGAGCATAGTAAATCCTCAATCATATTAGGTCTTCAATATTAACTATAAAGGCAAGTATACATTGCTCTACACTGCACCAGGCATTATGATTATGATAATTATGCTGAAGGTATTTATATCATTGATTGCTCATAAGGTTTGTGGTGAGTCTTGAGGATTACTTCCTTCCACCTCTAGACCTCCCGAATCTACCACATCTCTCTTAAATGAGGCTTTTTCAACTAACCTTGAGGTTAATCATGGCGTAAATGAAGTTTATGTTGGAGAGATGCCATGAGGTTAAGAGCGGTGTGGAATGAAGATGAAGACTGAGCAGAGAAAGGGGTGAAGCTGTGAGGCAGTTAGGATGCAGCAATGTATCTGTTTCATGAGGACCCCAGTAGTGTGACTGGAGCCTTCTGAGGTTGTCTCCCATGGAGCAGTTCTGAGGGGCACTGTTCCTTGTCTTCTCCTGCATGATTAACTCTCTTCCACTGATGAGAGATGAGAGAGAGAGAGAGACTGATTCCTGGTAGATGTTAAATACTACCATTCTTATGTTTCCATCCAAATAGCATCTCTCGTAGAGTCCTCCTAGAGGAGACTTGCTGGAGGCTCACAGTCTTGGGCTCTCTGATTCCTTTGCAGATGTTGATTTACATGGGATTTTTGATGCTAGCAATAGGAGGTATACCTGAGAGACTTTAGATTAGAATTCAGTGCAGCAGTGGAAAGAGGAAAGAAGGATGGCTGTGGCACAGGGAGAGAGGCTTTTCCGTCATCTGTACTCATCTGTCACCTTTTTGTGTTGACTGTGACCATTCTTCTGCTATCAAAGCAGAGCCACGGTGATGGCAGAGAGAGGGAAGTCAGGAGATCAGGTTAGAACTGACTCTTACAACATTATCAGGAATTTCATAAGCACTTTGGGCCTGATAAGAAATGTTTTGTATTTAATTTATCCAAAAGCTACATTTTCGGTAATTGTACTCTACCCATTGATAATAACATTTTATACAGAAAACAAACCAAGTGACACGGAGAATCCATGATGTCCTTTGCTTCACAGAGCTTGTAAGTAGAACCAGCTCAGATTCTAGCTCCAGGTGCTCTGTGCTTCCTCTCTAGAAGGCTTAGAAAATACCCATTATGTTAACTCCTATCCATTTATCCTCCCGTGTTCAGAAACAGGCTCATTATCCATCACATCGAGCTATAGAAAGTCATGACATCTGGGAGGGCCTGCTAATGCTTTCAGACATGAACTGTTTTTCCTTTCCAGAATGGCCTTCCCAACATTTTAGGTGCACACAAAGTCTGACACTCACAGGCTGAACTATGAAGGAAGATATTGTTTATCCCTAAAGAAGGAATTGTTAATAGTCTAAGTTTAGGAGAACTGAGAAGAGTTGTCTCAATAATTCCAGGGACTGACTCTTCCCCTGGTCTAACACTCTGCATCATCTTGTTCAGCAAATCTTTCTTGATTGGCTATTTTTCTAATTTGTCTGCTAATGGCTGTGTGGGCAAAGGCAGAAGACTTGGATGCAAAACAAAGAGAAGTATTAGGGTTAAAATTATTTCTTCCAGGGACAGCTCCCAGGGTAATATTCTAGAGCATAAATTTAGCTTGGCTGATCTTTTGTGAAGGAAGTAGAGGAGTCTTTATTTATTTTGAAATGCAATAGCCAGCGAGTCAGCCTTTGATTCCTCTCCAGATATGGTTGGAAGTACTGAAAAATTCTTCTGCATCTCTGGATCTTGCTGCCCCAGTGTGAATCTTCTTGGTGTCTTTTGTGGGTAACTCTAATCTGCCTTTGATCTCTCTCCCTATTTTTGGTTGTGTGTGCATCGTCATTTACAGTTGGAGAGCTGTTTGCTTCCTTCTATCTAGCTAACTGGACCATTTTCCAGCTGGGGGGCAGGCAGGCATCAATATCCAAAAGCTCCATGACTTTGGTGGTAATGCCACCCACGCCATGCTTGAAGTCAATACGTGCACATATTATATAAATATGGTGCTATTAACCATCCCTGGGGAATTTATAGCAAAGCGATGTGGTTTTTCTTTTTCAGATGGATTAAATAAAATGCTGCTTAATTCCATCGGCTGCTTAACAATGGGTTTGTCCTAGAAGTCATCATATTTAGGCTACACGTGATAGGAAATGGTAAAGGAGCTGGCATTTGTTGAGGCCTCATTATGGCAGGGCTTGAACGTGTGAATTCAAATAAACTCCATGTTGTTTAGTGAGGAGGGGACTATCATTCTAAAGAATGTCATAGCCCAGCCCAAGGATGCAGAGATGGAAACCCACGTGTGGCTGATGTCTTAGAACATCGTCTTTCCTCTTGGACGTCTAGACCTGTGGAGGAGAGCCAGGCAGGTGTGATAGCCAGATCTGGTCACAGGTTGGACTTTTGCTTTATTCTTCCATCTACTTTCATCCAAATGCAGGGGAAGAAGAACTTAAACCGCAGACTCTGGCCCTGACATTGTCGTGAACATGGCTTAAAGTTACACAAATGCTTCCCAGAATTGAGCTTTTTTTTTTTTTTTAAAAATCTGTGGAAAGAGTGATTCTAGATTCTCTCTTCCAGCCCTTTTAGCTTATTGTAAGGAATAAGGCTTCCCAAAGCATTTTCACCTGATCTGAGTCTTGAAAAGCAAGGGTAATGTCATTGTTGGGTGACAACACAGAGTGTTCATCTCAAGATACATAGCAGGATAGGACACCTAAGGATCTGTCAGTGAGCAGCATGAGAAGGGACAGAGAGAGACGAAGAAGGACTATATAGTGCCTTGGATACCATTTTAAGTATTTCAGTTTTACCATTTGTGTGGTTAACCAGTGAAATTCCTTAATCTGCCATTCATCTTCAGAACTATATTTTACCAGGGTTACTCAAATCACAGTAATGAGGATGGATCATTGAGTCAGTGAGATGCAAAAACTATAAGGTTTTCTGTGTTACTCTTCCTGTCAAAAGATGACAAGGCCTGCTGTCTTTTATAAGTGCTTTTCCTCTAACACAGAGGCCTCCAATTGCAGCATCAACAGGGAGTGGGAGTTTTCAAAGTTGGGACTAGGCAGAAGGTGATTAGGCCACTGGAGGCCCTGCAGGGCCTGAGTTAGTGTCTGTGAGAGGATGATTTGTTAAGTCACAAAGCTTCCTGTATGAGCATGTGACCTCTTCTATATGCATTCCTACCACCATGCCATATGTCATAAAGCCCTCACCAGAGCCAAGGCAATGTGGTAATATGAACCTTTGAACTTCCAGTACTGTGTATTAAGTAAACCTGCTTCCCTTACGTATTACCCAGACTCAGGCGTTCCATGATAGCAGCTTTTAGAAGGGTTTAATACTTCAGCAAGAAAACAGAGCAAAACAGAAAGGAGTTTCTAATGACATACCTGGGGCACAATATCTTTCCTGTTACACTGATCTCAATTGTGTATTTCATACTTTCTTAGTACACATTTAAAATTTTAATCTTTTTGAAATTGAGATTTATTTTTCTCATTCATTTATCTTGGTTTGGGAGGGTTTTTTATTTCTAAATACATAAAAGAAACATTGAGTGTGGTAATCTATGGTGGCTTGAACACAATGAAATTCATGTTTGTCAGATTCTCAGTTTTTAAAAGCCTTAGAAATATTTCTAATCTGGTTGAAATAAAAAAAATGCCATTTCTTTGTTAAGTGGAGAAAATAAAAATATGAAAGTTCCCTTGACTCTTTCAGTCTGCAGAGATGCAAGCTGTTTGTTTTCTTGCTTGTTGTCTCTCCGGATTGTTTAGCATGCCAGGCTACTCTGTATTGCAACTGCTGAATTTTTTTTTTTTGAGAAAGTCTCTTCTATAAATGAAATAATAAAGTAGTTAGGTTGTTGTTGAAGATGATATGCATAGGTTAACAAACGTATTTGTCAAAAGATCTCATTTTGAGTTCAGTATTTGGGGGCACCTTAGCCATATCACTTAGACCTTTACAAACTTATATATTAGCTGGCCAATGAAATAGAAACCCAAGGGTTGACAAGATGGCTCAGTGAATCAATGTGGTTGCCATTAAGCCTGAATTCAATCTCTAGAACACTTGAATTGGTGGAAGGAGAGAACCAACTTCTATAAGCTGTCCTCTGACCTCCACATGCATACGGGACACACACATGCATATTTATATATGCACATATATGCATGCACACATATATATGTATGTATACATATATACACATTTCTACACACAATGAATAAATGAATAATACAAATTAAAAACATATAAACTCCAGATTAGCCTTTAAAAATTGCAGGTAGGCAGAAATCATGTACCATATTCGCAAGGATTATGCAAGACAGTTTTCTTTGCTAGGCTGTTGCTATGAATTTTGTGAGCTCCAAATTACTGCAGAAAACGTAGATACTAATTGCTGCTCCTATCTGTCTGCCCTTTTGTTCATGGTTGATGTGCCACCTATCCGAGACCTCCAGAGACACTTCTTGTCAACGTACTTTGTGATTTGGCTCAGAAATCACATTTTGGTGGAGGATGTGGTATTATGAATGTTCTGGAGGGGAGAGTGCTGTGCCAGGAACCTGAGCCAATTGAAAGCAAAGTGAAAATTCAGAATTATGGAGATTTAATTTCCTGCTGAATAATTCTCCACAAGCTGTGTAAACTTCTCTTCCCTGAACAAATACTCAGAATAAAATACCTCAGATGCTCTTTTCCTTTTTAATAAGAAAATGTTCAGATTACTTGTATGTAGAGTCAAGGGTAGCAGAAGCATGGTGTGCCCACAGCACAGTCCATGTAAGTCACCACGAATCCTGTGGTACCCTCAGCCCAGGGAGCTTGGAAGGCTGGGTAAGAACTGTTTTTAGAGGTTGATGTCCCAAAGAGCATCACTGGTTGCCTGTGGGATAGTTCCTTGCAGCCTATATAATTTTGTAGTTTTTAAATAAATTATCCACTTATGGAAGATGTCTAAGTGGTCTGATATTTAAAGATTATAGAGTCTCTGATTTCTTAGGGTTCACTTGAGCAGGGGAAGCAGTCAACTGTTCACATGTGTGAAAATCGAGGTATAAACGGTAAAAAGCGTTAGTTACTATTAATACACTAAACAAAGCTTTTCCAAGAAAGACACTTGTCTGTGCTCTTAACATTTGAACTAAAACCTAAAATATAAGTAGTAGGTCGTCAGTTGTTAAGAGTATGGATGAGTGTTCAGGCAGCATAAATGTCTTGTGAGGAGTTTCTGGTACAGGGAATGGCTGGGGTCAATTGGACATGATGCAATGAGACCAGAGAGTAGGATTCGGTTAGCATGGGGAAGGACAGTAGTTTGCAGATATCTAAGCTCCCATGGACTGAAACACAGTCAATTAAATCCATTCAAGATACTAAGCAAGTGGGAAATCATATGATGTTTAATCGTCAACTTGACAACAATCTAGAATTACCTAGGAAGAGAGTCACAGTTAAGGATTGTCTCCATTGGGTTGGCTTGAGGGTGTGTCTGTTAGGGCTTGCCTTAATTAAGTTAATTGATATGGGAAGACCCAGCCCACTGTGGGTAGCACCATTCCCTAGGCATGGAGGCCTGAACTGTCAATGGTAGAGAAACTGAGCTGAATATGACAAGCAAGCCAACAAGTGAGAATGCATCTGTCTCCTGCTCTTAACGGTAGATGTCATATGCCTTGCTAAATTCCGTCCTTGACTTCGGGGCTCTGATGGACCATAACCTAGAATTATGAACTAAAATAAACCATTTCTTCTTTATGTTGCCTCTTCAAGTCAGGGTATTTTATTACAGCAACAGAAATAAAACTAGTACAAACACCATCAGATTATATTCATGCAGATTACATTGTGATGCTGGAAATTTGGTTGTGTTGTCACCAATGGGATTGGACCTTGGTTCAGAGGGTGAAGTCCATGTTCATGTATTATCTGTTGTGGCTGATAAGTGACTCTGCTGTTTAATCTCAGTTCTCTTATTTGAGATGCATATATTTTCCTGGTATATTTACTGCTGTGTAGCTTTGCTCTATCTTTTTTTCCTGTTTACAAAAGCTCCCCTCAGGACATCATTTTGAGTGCTGCCTGCTAGACACAGGAGGACTGCACTGTGTCTAATGGAGAAATTGAGTACACTAGTGATCCTTCTTTCAGAGCTTTCTTTTCAATATTCACCAACTCCTTATTTGCAGACGCTAAGTAGATGACAACAGCCACAAGGATCAAAAATCAATGATATGTGTTTCATGTAGAATGGTATTTGACATCACTATCAATTTCTTTGATTTATTTACCTCTTTAAAGAAAGATTTTTATTTGTGTGTGTGTGTGTGTGTGTGTGTGTAGGTGTGTGCACACGTGTGCGTGCACACACATCACTAATCTGTGACTTTGGGGCAGGTAGGAGTAGGAGGCAGCGAAGGCAAACGAAAGGATCTTTGCTTACCCTTAGTGCTTCATCATAAATATCCAAAGTATATTTTCTTATTTGATCATTGAAAAGTTTAAATTCTGTGGGCATTTTGACAGCTGGGCTTTCAGTTGTGGTAATGGCTCAACAGGTAATGTGATTGCTGGGCAAGCATACAAGCGTAAGGATCTGAGTTCAGATCCGCAGAATCCATGTGAAGCTGGACTGAACAGTGCACTGTAATTCCAGTGCTACTACAGAAAGGTGGGAGGCAGAGACAGGAGAATCCCCAGAAGCTCATAGACCAACTACCCTGGTATAGCCAGTGATGAGCAAGAGAGTATACATTAAACAAAGTAGAAGAGAAGGACCAATGCCTGGAGCTGTCCTCTGAACTCTACATGTGTGCCACAGTATGAATATGCCTGCATCATCAACCCAGAAGTATGTGAGCACATCACCCCACACCACACACACACACATCAACCCAGAAGTGTGTGAGCACATCACCCCACACCACACACACACACACACACACACACACACACACACACACACACACTTTTTTAAACACTGGACTTCAGAAGATGATTGCTTATATTTAAATTTTGGCTCTCCTACTTAGAATGATAAGGTCTTTGTGATAAAAGTATTGTGAATGTGCCATGAATTGATCCACAAAAAGTCCTAAAAGACTTTCTGGCCCAGAACACCTTGATATATAGTGATCTTTTTATGCACACAATCATCTTTCCAATGAACAAACTGAAGCTCAGAAGGAGCAAGAGATTTGTTCAAGGTTAAATAATAAATAAGTGGGAGACAGAAGCTCAAGTCTGTCTGGGATCCCTTGGCTTTGTGCTGTTTACTCTTCTTAAGTCAGTCAATGTCAGCAGCCTACTTATACATTACAACTGTGTGTGATACAGAAGGCAATGGCCAGTGTGCTCTTCAAAATGGCATTCAGTAGTCACTGTGACAAGAAATAAACGACTGTGATCACTGATACTGTATAAAAGTCCCCATGCTTGCTTTGGAGTGATGGGCTCCATGTTTGCATATGGCCTGTTCACCTGCCATGTTTCATGTATCTGCTATTTGTGCTGGTGGTTAGATTCCCTAGACGGTACCTTGAGAACATCACTGAGACAAATCTCAGTAGTAGGAGTTTGCCTTTCCAGGACTCTCTATTGCTTTGTATAATTCATGAAGCTCATTTTGAAATCAGCTGTACTGCAAGCCTAGAAGTTTCCTGTCTCTCATACCTTAGAAGACAAATTACCATTGGCGTGCTGAAGAGGGGTCTCATGGATGATGATCCAGCCTTACCTGGACTACGGACTTAATGGACAGGGATGCAGGAGAGCCAAAAGGCTGCACTCTTTGCAATAGTCAGTATCATAATTCTGGCTGTTTAGTAAGTGTGAAACGAAAGATTAGCTGTTTACATTGCCTTGCAAATTTGTCAACTTAAAAATATCACAATAATTACTGTGGTGTGGAATATTTATTATAGATCATCCATCCCTAGGTTAGGAACCAAGTGAGCCTTTTCTGTGTATCCTTCCATTGTCACTCTTACTTCAGCTTGTGTTGTTGAGATCATTCACTCCTCAGGCTCCTCAGAGAGCCTAAAATGAAAATGCAGCATTCAAAAGGAATCAATAAAGAACTAACTGAAGCTATTACTTCACTCTAAAGGACTCGAAGCTAGAATGACAGCATTGATAAGTTTTTTTCTGAAACTAACCATCGATTTCTCACCTTGATTTCCCTAACCTAGGGAAATCCTTTCTGTGCTGAGAACATTACACTAGAGGAAATATATGATGATTTATTTCTAATATAGTATGTTAAAGAGTAATATAGGTCAGAAAGGATATGCAAACAGGATAACACATCCACAGTCAATGGAATCCCAATGAAAATAAAAGTCAAGCGAACTTTTAGAGTCGTGTGTACTTTTATTTATATAAAAACATTTTGTTTGAGTACTGTGATAGAACCTAGGCCCCGCTCATAATATGCAAGAGCTATTTCTGAAAATATATTGTTGTAGTTTATTGTTACAATTTGGCTCTTATTCCTGATCTTCTTACTGTCTAGACTCATTTGAGATTAGCATCTCACTTGAGGGAATGCCTACATCAGACTGACTTGTCACACTGTGTCTGTGTGAGATTGTCTCGATTATCAGTTGATGTAGGTGGGCTCAAGCCTACTGTGAAGACTGCAAGTGTGTCAGTATAAAAACAAACAAACAAACAAAAACCTCAAAAAAACATTTCTCTATGGTTCTTGTCTTCCATTTCCGTCTTGAGTTCTTGCCCTGATTTCTCCCAATAGTAAACTGTGACCTGGAAGTATCAGTCAAATAAACCTCTTTTTCTTCTAAGTTACTTTGGTTCAGAATCTTTTATCACAGCAACCGAGAAGAACTAGAACTAGAACAATTCTCAGAGAACTAGGTGAAGGCTAGCTTCGAGATAATATCCTTAAATGAGGGGAAAGAATCACCCATGGAAATATAAAAACATATTCACACTGGGCATTAGGGTTCAGAGTTCTTACTTGATGTATGTAGATTGGCTATCAATAGCTGCATTTGTTTTTATGATGTATTTATTGATATGTCTCACAAACTGTGTGAATTGCGCATGCATCTACATGCTGGCAGCTTTCAGCCATAGTTTTATAACTTCTGTAGTATGTTCTGATGTTTAAAGTAATACCACAGAACATCCTTGTTTTTACCCATTCATCCTCTGTCTACACTCCTCTATTGTTCTATGCTAGAGAGAGTTGATTTTAGGGCTCGTTTCTTTCGTTTTTCTTTCTGAAGGTTCCTGGAGAGCCCTGAAACTTTAGAGAATGTGTTATGGGTCCTCCTCCAGACGCAGAGCTTTAATGGTCATTGGATGCTCCTAACTCAGAAAAGGAATAAGCTCTAACTCCAAAGAGTTCCTTAGGGACACTTTTATATATGGACTCAACTACACCATGAGACACCCAGGCTTTTGTTTAGACTTTATTCTGGGTATGTATGTGATGCTGCTTTGGGATGAGATTCTACTTTATACCAGCAAGTTGACTTCTTACATGTGGGTCTACCTCATGCATTTGGTTTAAAAAAGTAGAATAAAAAAGACAAAAAAAAATTCTTCTAGGTTGACTGCTGAGCTAGGACATCTGTCCTATCCTTCCTTCAGACTCACAGTGACACCTTGGCTCTTTCTGGGCTTTAAGTTTGCCACCTTGCAGAAATGAGCACATACTGGTAACTTTCCTGGTTCCCAGACCTTTGATCTCAGACTACAGCCCTCACCTGTTCTTCTGGGCTCCATCTGTCTGACTGAAGATGAGCATTTCTCATCCGCCATAAATTCACAAACCAGTCCTTTTAAATATTATCCCCTGACTATATAGATAGGCACACATCATATTGGTCTTATTTCTCCAAAAAAACCTCATCAAATATAAGTGAGTTATGGCCCTGCCAGATACACATATTTAAGCCCAACGAGATGTGATAATTAGAGTTATTCTTTGGTTTATATTTTGATTTTTGTTGCATTTTATGGACAAATTAATTAAACCATAAAGAATTGAGATCACTGACATTAAAATGTCATTTGTGTTTCTATGCCAAAAATATCCCTGGAGAATTTGATAGGCACTTTTAGAGCAAAGGGTTTTTTTTTTTTTTTGCTCAAGAGATAAATGACATTTAGAAATGAAAATTAGCTTCATTTTGGAAGTAATTTTGCTTTTTTTTATAAGTTCTGAATGTAAGAGTGGATTTGCTTTGTCATTTTTCATTTCAATTCGTTGCCAGCTCTTGGTTTGTTCTGGTCTTAGTGAAAATAGTTTCATTCCCTGTAGAAGGGGTGTCCAATTGTTTTAATTTTCCTCATTGCATCAGCTAAGCAGCTCTTTCATCTTTATAACGGATCAAAACTGGTTGCATTCCATCATTCAGAATGACATTCTGCTTAAGACAAGAATATTAACCTTGGAACACAAGGCTTCTGATTAAATGGAAGGGTCACGCAGGGAGAAAGGCCGAGCATAGCATTGAGGGCCCTGGTGATTAGATAATGGTTGATCTACTTGGAGAAAACGTTGATTGTCATCTTGGGTTTCTATTGAATTCTCCTTTAGAGGCTCTCCTAGTTTCACTTCTAGTTGGGTTTCATTCTGCTTAATATGAATCATCAATCTTTAATTGATTCTTTTCCTGACCTGGTAACATTATTTATAGCCATGAAGATGTACTGGTTCGTAGTCTGTTCATATGACTACATACCACAAACTAGGTAAATCATGACAAAGAGAAGTTTATTTTCTATCATAATTCAGGAGCTCCAGGAACAAGATGCCAGTGCTCACTTGGATTTTGATAAGGACTTTTCTCCTGGCTAGATGCAACATATCTGAGATAGAAAGAGCTTCTTTTCGTATCTCTGACTCATTTTATAAAGCAACTTTCTGTATCATGAGGACCCCATCCCCATAACTTCCTGTAATTGCAATTACTTTTTGTGTTAGTGAGCTTTCTGGGACTACAATGAAACTCTCAATGTAAATGATTCAGAAATAGATTGATCATCTGCTTTGCTTAGGGGCCTATAGTGAGGCAGTACAGCATCCCTGGTGGGAGAACGTGAAGTGAAGCTGCTCACCTCATCAACCAGAAAGCAGATGCGAAAGGAACAGACCAGGTTCCACAACTACTTCAAGACCCTGATCCCAATTATTTAAGGCCCAGCTGCTACTCTCTGCTTCTGAAGGTTCTTCTAGCTTCTAGGAAAATTACTGAGGAGCAAATCTTTAAGACACAGACCTCAGGAGGTTCATCATCCAGGCCATAATTCCTCAGAAAGTCTATCTCCATAACATCACTAGCATATAATCTTGAGGATTGAGTTTTCTTTTCTTTCTTTTTTTTTTTTTTTTTTATTTTTTGAGACAGGGTTTCTCTGTAGCTTTTGGTTCCTGTCCTGGAACTAGCTCTTGTAGACCAGGCTGGCCTTGAACTCACAGAGATCCGCCTGCCTCTGCCTCCCGAGTGCTGGGATCAAAGGCGTGCGCCACCACCGCCTGGCTGAGGATTGAGTTTTCCAAGCATGAAATTTGAAAGACATTTCAAATCTTCAGATTCTTCTCTTGGACCTCAAAATCCATGCCTTCCTCACATGCGAAACATTAATTCCATTCCAGTAGTGCCAAAGTCTCAGGTTTTTCAAGCCCATCTCACAAATCCAAGTCCAAAGTCTTGTCCGAACCAATATTGCTGAGCCCTAAAGCATGAGACAATTCCCCTCCAGTCATGAGTCTGAAGAACAAGTGATTTATGATTCTGGAATATCAGAACTGCGGTAGGCTAGAGACTCTCACTCCTTATCAGGAAAATAGGGGTTCACACTAGTGGTGCTGACCTATTTAATTACCACAGCTGTTTTTTCAGATAGAATATCATGCAGATAATCCTCATCCTTGTTTCTTTCATGGGCTGGGAGTTAACTGTTTTCTTAGCATTATCTTCAAGTTCCTACTAGAGTGTTCCTCTGAAGACCACTGATTAATAAATACATAGCCCCTATGTAGTTCTAAAACACAACAACAAAAACCATCCTAAACCTCAAGACTTTGGAATTATCTTCTTTGGTGTCATGTCTGACTGCATGGACATTTTGGTATTGGGGCCAGGTCACCAAGACCTCAGGCACCCCAACCCCTGTGACCTTCCTTGATATTTAATCCATGCTTCTGTTCTTAGTAGACACAGTCTGTCTGTAGCTCCCCAGGCCAGCCTTGCATGCTATGAGTAAATACCACTCTTGTAAGGATCTTGCATAGCAGCTTCAGCCTGACATCTTGGTCTGTCATCATCTTACAAGGGTGCTCTCTATGGTGGTGCTGCCCCTGTGATAGGTCTCTCCTGAGCCCCCAAGGTAGTAAGAACATCATTTACTATTGAGGTGCACTCCTCCACCTTCCCACAGTTCTTGCTTCATGCATGTTAGCAGATGTACCGGCATGGAGAGGCTGCCACAGCTTGTTATTTGTGGTTCATGGATTGCAAGGTTGAGCTTTGTGAGAACTGCTGGACTTCCGGCTAGAGTGGCTGTGACAAGACTATGCAGATGGGATCTTCATGAGGATTACTGAATACCATGGGTTTTAGGCAGGGTTGTTGATTTCCCCAGCATCTCTATAGGTTTATTTTGAATGGATTCACACTTTGCATCCTTAATTTGTGATTACCTTGAAATCATACAGCGTTTCACTTAGGAGTCTTACACTGCTGCTGTCATAGATCTTTCATATGTCATACTGCTGCATAGAATAAACCTGATAATTTATTTTTATTTTAGGCTTCAGAGGATCAACAGATTTCCTGGAATGATGGTGCAACCTGTATGTAATATCAGCATTTAAGAACCTGAGACAGGGGGATGACTTCAAGTTGGAGGCCAGATTGGGCTACATAGTGGTGAATTACAGGATAGCCTGGGTTACAGAGTGTGGCCCTGTCTAAAACAAGCAGACAAACAACCTCAATCAATTAGCTTTTTAAACATTAACATTATTATTACATCCCAAACACAGTTTCCCCTCCCTCATCTCCTTCCAGTCCCCAATCTCCCCTCTGCCCCACCATCCACTCCTCCTCCATTTTTGTTTATAAAAGGGAAGGCTTCCCATAGATATCAACCAAACATGGCATATCAGGTGGTAGTAAGACTAGGTACCTCCCCTCAACTGGCTTTAAAAAATATGAAGAAAGCAGATCTCTCTCTTTCTGTACATATTCAGTATTTCTACTGCTTTTAATTTTTGCCTGCCTGGTTAAAATTTTGATATGATATCACTTCATTTTTGTCAGGAGGATTCTCTTAGTATGTGTTTTGTAGTGAGAATTACAGAATTGAAATGCCTGAAGATTTTACATAAAAGCGAATTACACTGTTTTCATGTTTCCTGCCTTGATGTAGAATTCTAGGTTGACAATTCTTTCAGCACTAAAAAGACAGAGTTTCATCAGCTCATGGCTTCTACAGTTTCTGAGAAGTTGCTTTTAGCAGCTCCTGTTATTTCTAATGTATAACTCCTCCCCTCTGCTCACCTTCTCCTAAGAGTTTGCCTTTTGTCCCCCTTGTAACTCGTCCCCTCATCCTCCAATCCTCCCATCCCCTCTCCTTCTCTATCCTTTTCTTCTCTCTTCCTTTCTTCTCTCCTTCTCTACCTCCTTCCTTCTTCTTCCTTCTTTTCTTTCCTTATACTATTACAGGCATAAACATTATTTTTTTCAAGTGTAGACCACTTTATCTGCCTGGATCTGTAACACAATTTTTCAGAACAAAATCTGAAAGAAATTCAGGCAATTCTTTAAGCATTCATACATTCAGGCAATTCTTTAAGCACCTCACCATCTTCTCCATAGCGTGAAGTAAAGCCACAGCTCAGCAATGCCCCACTGGTACTGACTGCTCTTTACTATTTCTGTTGATTGATTGTGCTGTGCCTAACTGTGTGCTTTGTGTCGACCTTCTCTTGTTTGCCAGTCTTCTTTCCCATATGTGTGTATTTGTGTGTGAATACTGTCCAACAATAGTCAATTTTAGTTGTCCTATTATTTTAGATTTGAGGTTTCTGTTTGGGTTATTATTTATAGTGTCAATACATAAAACATAATTCCATTATATGAATTCTATATTTTTCTTAAGCTAATCCATTTTTGGCCCATTAAGTCTGTATTTTCCTACAATTCTTGAACACATTGATCATTCGTATTTTAAAGTCCTTGATAAGTCAATCTAGGGCATCTGGGACACTTGTAATTCTGTTCTTATTAAACAGAAAAAACATTCTGTCTTTATTTTAGGTCACATTTTCACAAATCTAAAAATATTTTATTCAAACACTGTACATTTTGTGTCACAGAGGCTTCGGAGCCTGTGATTCTCTGAGTGGTGCTAAGCCTTGCCCTGGGCTCCTTGAAATCTCATCCCATGCAGTCACATTCATGCTTAGCATGAACCACGAGCGTCATTTGTGGGCAGAATTTGCAATTCCATCTTTGTGATTTTCTTCAATTTTCCTGCATTAATTTGTTTTTGATTGTTTGTTTGTCTGGTTTGGTTTTCCAAACAGGGCTTCCCTGTGTAACAGTCCTAGCTGTCCTGGAACTAGCTCTTGTAGACCAGGCTGGCCTCAAACTCACAGAGATCCACCTGCCTCTGCCTCCCAAGTGCTGGGATTAAAGGTATGTGCTACCACCACCTGGCTGGTTGGCCTTTTTTTTTCCCTGCATTAATTTGTAACAACTGTGGCAGCCCCCAATTTCTACAACACTTTCTGAGGCCAAAATTGCTACGATTTTCTGTTTGAGCTCTATCATTTAAATGCAACAAAGACCAACAAATACGTAGAACAGTCAGGAGGCAATGGAATAAGAAAGATGTATGCTCTGTATGCAAAATGTGAGGAGGTAATTACAGGGTCACCCAAGGCTGGGGTTGCCATATGAGGGTTGTGCTCCTTATATTTTGAACTGTATTATATGCACTTTTATTCCATATGCAGCCCTGCCTGTCATACAGGGAAACCAGTGTATAAAAAAGAAAAAAAGAAAAAGGAGATTGCTATCATTACAAAAAGAGAGCCAAAAAGAGGAGAAAATAAAACCTAACAATGGTCTTTATCACTTAGTAAACACAAGCACACACACATACACATGCACACTCACAAACATATACATTCACATACCCACATACACATACATACACACATATTCACACACAATACACACACAAACACACACACACTCATACACAAACAAGAGCAGTGTAAAGAAGGGGAAGAGGAGAGAGAACACAGTGGAAGGGAGGACTATAAGTCAGAGACACGAGCATATTTGGGACAAAAGTTAAAAACTGTGTGAAAGTTTTCTGTTTTACCTGTTGGAGGAGCAGACACTTAATGGTCTGTATATAGAGAGAAAAAAAATAAAAGGAAAGTCATTCAACCGTAGATCCTGGAAGAACTATAGGCCTCTAGATAGGAGGGAACCAGAGATGTGACAAAAATTAGGGGGCTCAAATCTGTATAATGGAAAGAGAATTTTACCCTTTACCTCCTCCCCAGTCAACTGCATGTCTATCTTGCATATCACTTTAAAATACAGAGATTAGTACATCAAGAGACGTCAAAATGGTCTATCTTATGTCAGAGGTTAAGCAATGTATATGAAGTAAGGGGGGGTGCAGAGAAAATATATGTCTGTTGGAAATATTCTTGGCTCTTTTTTGATACTCTGCGGCCAACATATTGGCAGCCAGCCTTCTATCTCCCTTGGCAAGAAACTATACAATTATTCTCTAGAGGTACTAGCCTAAGAGAAATGCCTACAGATGCTAACATTTGGGAGTGCACTTATGAAATGGTCAGGACTGGGTCAGATTTATAACAAGACTATAGCCTTAGATCTACTTATGCCAGAAACGAAGAAGCCAAAGATGACAACACTAAACAGAGAGCTGGAGTTATAGAAGAAATAAGTTTGGTGCCTAAACTCTGGTGCCTAGTAAACTGAAAATAAGGAAAAAAAAGACTGTTAATAAAAATGAACTGTTCTAGACCAAAGGGGAAAAATCTTCATATATTTCATAAAGCAGAAACTTTATGGATTATATTTCCTAGCTCTGTAGCATGACATTATAAATTGCTAATAAAAATACTTCGTGGTTGCAAGTAACAAAAGCTAATATGATTCTTTTGAACAGTAAAGCAGTTTGTTGGAAGAAATGCAGAGAGCCCGTGGAACTGAATGCATGCTGAGGAACTGAGACAAGAAACGAGGAAGCTCAGGCTAGACATCAGGAAAGACAGACAAGGGCGGTCTATTCAGTGTTCTTGTCATTTGCTGCCCCTGGACTTTGCTGTTGCCCACACCATGGCCCCACCAGGTCCATCTACTGTTTTATGTGTATATGAGTTCAGAGCTAACCACTTGGTATTGGATAACCAAAGAGGGGATCATTCTTGGGATGGACTATTTTTCCCCACTCAGAGTAGCCTCGGTCCCTGTAGTTCTTTGAGGTACCATCAACTTCCTTCCTTTGACATTAACACTACTATTTGTGTGGTACTTTAGATGCCTTCTTTAGGCAGCTATTTTGCTATGGTATCAGGTGTAGTAGGAGGTTATTTGTTTGTTTCCGGCTGCCCAGATTCGAAATAACCACACAGAAACTGTATTAATTAAATCACTGCTTGGCCCATTAGCTCTAGCTTCTTATTGACTAACTCTTACATCTTAATTTAACCCATTTCTATTAATCTGTGTATCGCCACGTGGCTGTGGCTTACTGGCAAGGCTTTAGCATGTCTGTTTCAGGTGGTGGCTACATGGCATCTCCTAACTCTGCCTTCTTTTCCCAGCATTCAGTTTAGTTTTCCCTGCCTAGTTATATTCTGCTAAGTCACTGGCCAAAGCAGTTTCTTTATTCATTAACCAATAAAAGCAACACATACAGAAGGGCTTTCCACATCAATCAGGGGTGAAGCTTCTCTGTCATTTCTAGGAGACACAATCTCACAGTAGAGTCTTTCTACTTCCTCTTCCTCAATGTTCTCTAGGCTTTGGGTGCAGAAGTCATGGTGTAGCTGGGACTGGGTACTCTGTCATCATGTCTTCTCTACATTTTGTCCTGTTGTAATTCTCTCTAATACTCTTCTGCCCCAAAGAGAAATTTCTTTGATGATGGGTAAGAGCTAGACTTATCTGTAGGCATAAGGGTAGATATTTAGAATTATGTGTTAGTAAAGGAAATAGAAGATTTCTCGATAACCTAGACCGATGACCATCATTTCAACAAGACAGAAAACCTGGGATAACAAGAACCAAAGGCAACAGAAAATGTGATTATTGACCTATCACTTCAATGAGACAACCGACCTTAAGGGAAGAAATCTATCTGATCCAGGGAGAGGTAATGCAAGTTAAGGCATTCAAGTAGAAAAATATGAGATATCTCCTAACTCTTCCTATGTGGTTATGGAGTCTATAAAATTGATTGGAGAAGTGCAGTGCAAAGAAAACTATATATTCATTTCATTTGTGCACAGTAGTATCAGAAATAAATGAGCAGGATATTTTCAAATTAGCCACGGGATAGATTAAGAGAATAACCACATTCCAAGCATGGTTTATCCCAGGGATCGCAAGAATGATTCAACAATTGGAATCTATTACTCTAGATTAACATATTAATTGAAAAAACAAACTCATTATAATATCTTCTCAGTAGGTGCCACAATGGTTTTGCTGGCATTTTAGCGTTTGTTTCTGATTTTAGAAAGCCTCATCAAACTAAGAATAGAAAACAACTTCCTTGGGTTGATAATACCCTGCATCAGGAAATTACAGCACCCATCCTAACAATTACAGAAACTCTAGATGCATCCCCTGAAAAGCCTGCATGACCTGAGCTGTTAGGCATCCTCTTTTCATCTTCATGTCTTCTTCCTAACAGAACATCAGGGTCTTTTAGGGGCAGACGTGGTCCCAGCTCATGCCTTTTCATCATGCTGCACACAAAAACCACCTGCATATTTGGAGAAAGTCCTTTTTTTAATTGGAGGCACTAGCAATTCCTTACCTTGCTTCATCTTCATGTCTTGGTTTCAACTAAGAAATAAGGAACCCCAGGTAAATCCCAGCATTTGAAGGATTACGCAACAACAACAACAACAACAACAACAAAACTGGATGCATTTTTGGAACTTACCTTGAACTGTTGTAGCATAACCAACAGCCTGTGGTTTTCTGCTTCTGGGAAGAGGAGAAAGGAGGGAAACTTTAACTGAGCTATTCCAAGATGAGCCCAACTGGAAAGGGAGAAAGAAGCCAGGAATGCCCTCTGTAATTAAAACCACTCCATGAATCGTTAGAAGTTAGAGTTGTCATGGCATGAAGAGAATAACTGATTAAAACCTGTAGACAATAGGCAGATTTGCATCATGAAGAAAATGTCCGCCTTGGGAATTGAACAGAGTTTTAGTCATTGTAAAACTAAAACGCTAGAGGGGACTTTATGTATCTGGTTAGAATATTGACATACAATGGTCCGTCATTTTCCTAAGTAGGAAATAGATGGGCAGATGACACCTCACATAATAGTGACAAAACTAAATAATATTTACAGAACATGTTCTTCCACTGAAAGACAATTGAAAGACTGGGCTGATGGGCAAGTTAAACACAGAGACACACCCACCTTGTCCCTGTATGCTTTAATATTAATCAAATGATTTGATATTACAGAAGTGCCAACTATTTCTAAGTTATTTAAAAAATTTAGTGAAATATCAAGTTAAAGTTCCAGCAGAGTATTTATTAAGCTTAGCAAGCAGTTATAAAAGTTCCATAAACATATTAAATAGATGAACTAAGCAAGAATATTTTAAAGTAGAAAAACAGTTTAATGACTATTACCTTCCCTTATCATAGCATACCAAAAAAAACTTATGATAGTTAAAGCAGTATGACATCACTCCTTTAATAAATCAACAGTAATAACTCAGTTGGTTTATAAAGACTTAAGAAATGAACTTTTTTACTATAAAAGTCTAGGCATTTTTGTATGCATATCTGTGTGTTAGCCTCTGTTATGGCTCAAGGTCAACATATTTTGAAGACTTTAAAATTTATTAGGGAAACATCATTTAGATGGACCATTTTTGATTTGTAAATGTATTTGGAAGAAAGTACATGAAAGTGCTGCTTTGAGAAAGGCCAAAATGTGGAGCCTTCATTTTCATAACCTAATGTTGATGTGCACACTCTGATGACTTGAAATTCTGAGAAGAGGTGGCTTAGGTGTCCTCTGGGTTGTTGATCAGATCTCCACAGAATATCTTGGGATTCCGGAATATAGTGAGATTCAGGGACACACTGTGGTCAGGTTCGGAGCACCGTATAAGCTCAGCCACTCTGGAAAATTTTGTGATCTGGGAAATGAGAACTGAGCCTTTGAGTATACATTCTTGATGAACAGTCAGATAATACTGTGAACTTGGGGGCATCGGAACCAGGGAAAGCATAACTATAGCAGTAGATGTGATGGTTAAGAGGAACACCCTGTGGCACAATCAGACGTGCAGATGCTGTTACCAGACCGGATGTTCTAGTCACTCTGCCCAGTGATTGGCAATAGGCTTGAGGACCATGCCTTACCCCCTCCACACACATCCACCTGCCACTCTACCCTGCTTTCAATTGTCATTACAGCTAGGAGGGAGAGAGGCCTTGAGAAGATACCGGATTTGTTTACAATCTCTCCCATTCTGGATTTAGTGATTAGAAAAATACAGCAGTTCTATTCCCTTAACTGATCAAGATATAAAAGGTGTAATCGGTGGATATCACAGTCTACCATTAAAATGATGATGAAAATTACAACCTAAAGGCGGGTTTAGAAACTTGACTGTTTTCACTCTGTATGTGACCTCTACATCTTTTTAAATGATTGTAGATAGACATGCTCTGTTCTTTAAAAGAATTTAAAGGTCTCAGTTATGCAAAATGTGAATACTTTTCTCACTGTCTCTTGTGGAATGTACCCACCGTTTTCCTCATTTTATTGGAAACAGCAGCAAAGAGTATCTCCATGAATGCATCCCTGCACCTTCTGTAGGGTGAATGTCTAGAAAAAAACACTGGACCAAAGCGTAGGCTTCCCAAGACTTGCGCTACTGCCAAATTGCTCTCCTCAAATTTTTGCTTCAGTTAGTAGCTGCCAAAATAATGTTTTAGAGTGGGCCTGGTTCCCTCTTGGCGATCAGCGAATGTTCTTATACAGTTCTATCTTTGCCAATGTGATAGATGAAAAACAGCATCATTTCTTCATTACTGTGTTTTGAATGTCTTAAAACACAAGAGACTAAGGCACTTTTCCTATTTCCTGGTTTTTGTATGCCTTGATGCAAGGGTAGCTAACAAAGGCTTTTTTTTGACACATTACATTTGCAGAACTAATATTTGTGCTATCATTTATAACTTCTTTTTGTTTGATTTTCCTGACATTACTTTTCTAGGTCTTATTTTTAACCTTGCATATTTCATATGCTCCTTGAAAATTGTAATGACTCTATAACAAACATACACTCCATCCTTTGTTTTCAATAGGCACAACACATTTATTTGTGTTTGTTATCACTTCTGTTCTGTCTGGACCTTTGGGGACTTTATGATTGTATGAATATTATGCATATATTTCTTTAACTTTTGTTTCCTCTGTGGTCTCTCCCACCTTACTCACACACATGTCTGGGGTGATTTGAGACTCTGCATCCAGTGTGGATGTTGGCTGTAGCTGCTCCAATATTTAGCAGGAGTGTTTAAATTACCTACCAGAAGGCAAATTATTAATAACATTAATGGCTTTTCTTTTTGAACTAGATGAGATCCTTGGTCTGTTGCCTCAAAGGCTGGCCATTCACACCCCTCTCTGAGTGCTGAACTTCTGCTTTGCTGCTATCACTGGGAATTTAGCTTTTGGATGTTAATATTCTTCTTATAACTGTCATGTGTTTCCCATGATGCAATTTTGATTGTGTCTCAGCAACATCAACCAGTTTCACAGACACCATCAGTATTTACCTCAATTTATTTAACACCCCACTAGATCTGTAGGATCATCTGTTCCACCTCCTTGGGGTCTTACCCATGCTCAGTCTTGTCTATTTGATAGACTTCTTAAGGGAGTTTTCTAAAATGTATTTAGATGCCAGACTTCTGCATTTAGTTCTGGTCTGGTTTGATTTTTAAGATGGGTTCTCACCCAACCAGGCTGGCCTCTAATGTGTTGTCTAGCTAAGGATGGCCTTGCACTCCTGATCCTCTTCTTGAGTGCCGAGTCCAGCACTGAGCCAACTATACTTGACTTTTCTGAATACATTTAAGGATATCTTCCTTCTTATTTTTGTGGCAAAACTTGACCTTTTATAACCAAAGCTTTCAAGGGCATTTTGATTGACTCTGAATTCTATTCTTGATGTGACTAGGGTCAGGGAATATTCTAGATAGAAGGGCCAGCATTGAAAGCACTTTGAGAGCACTGGTTATTATTAACTTTATCTTTGTAAAAGATGACAAATCATATACTAAAAATAATGATGAGGCTGGGGAGATGGCTCAGCAGTTAAGAGTGCCTGAGGCTCTTGCAGAGGACCTGAGTTTGGTTCCCAACATCTATAAGGTGGCTCCCAGCAGCCTTTAACTCCAACTCCAGGGGATCTGGTGCTCTATTCTGGATTCAGCAAGCACATATACTCACTCATGCACAGCTGCCTTCCACCCTGTATAAAGAAGGAAAGGAAAGAAGGAAAGAAGAGTAAATGGAGCTAGAAAGGAAGAATGAATGTAGCTAAAAGGTTGAGAAAAAGAATCACGTGTCATATTTTATTACATTTATTTATTTATTTGTTGTTGTTGTTGGTGGTGGTGGTGGTGATGGGGTGTATGTGTGTGTGTGTGTGTGTGTGTGCATTTGCTATAACACCTGAGTAGGAGCAGAGGACAGCTGTGGGAGCCAGTTCTCCTATTGCACATCTGAGTTAGAAGGTCCTAATTAAGATAGTCAGCCTTGGAGATAAGTGTCTTTGTTCACTAAGCCATCATCCTGCTCTGTGGACCATATTTCTGCCTGGGGCACCCACTGTGATCCTGACACCCTGACTCATGCTGAGACCTCTTTGACAGTTCATCTCTCCGGACCATGTGAATTTCATCCTAGAGTGAAATCACTTCTGAAAACACAAAACTCTTCTCGGTAAACCCCCGAGGACATTTCTTGAATGACCTCAGTTTACCTCCCAGAAGCAGTGTTCATGTAAGAATTTCACAGAGGGACTGACTTTGACATAGCTCAGATTATGTGTCCTTGGGAGAGAAAAATATTTTCTCTTTGGATGCTTGGATCCAGACCCATGGGCTTTTTGTCCGCTTGAGGCAAGGCCATCAGGCTGTTGCAGCTGGGGAGACCCCAGCTGCTGTCTTAGCTTATCTGAAATTTCTCAGAGATACAGCAAATGTCATTGAGATGTTAAAGCCAAGAGACCATCAGCAACACTGAGCATCCAATTGGGTTTTATGTTTTGAATTACAAACTAATTAAGCTTCCTCTCCATTTTCCAAGAAAAACCAAGTGAAGTTAGCGATTAGATATTAATTCCAAGAGATAAGTATTCCTATGTTGATTTCAAGGGTCTTTCTATGAGTCAAGGGGATGATATAAACTCCCCCCAGCCCTGCTCTTCTGGTATGAATACACCGCCTCCCACCAAACACAGTGGTTATTTTGGGAACACTTTCTCTTCTGTCCCAGGGTACCATTTCTTACTGGATATGTTCCCCCTTTCTCTTGCATGCTAGCATCTTTTAAAAGCAGTATAAATGCAAATGGCTAGAGCGACTTAAAGCTGCCCTCACCATAACAACTGGAGAAAATTGCTTTTGTAACTGAGCCGATTCTCAGCCAGTGCCCTTAGTTATTTTCAGATTTTTCCATAAGCAAGCTGTGCTGACCACAGAGAGGGAGTAGGGGTATAATCCCTCATTAATTTGGTGCAAGAGAAGCAATGTCACGCCGTCCGTACTCTCTGGAGCAAGTGAGAGGTGACCTTGTCTCTTTAGTGGGGGAACCGAGCATTGGAGAGGATACCATTTTCCCTGAATAAAAGCTGGATGGAAAGACACCATTTATTTACTTCTTTTCCCACCAGGAATTGTGTTACATGCTTTTATTTGCCATTAGTGAGTGCCCTGCCAGCCCCATGAAGTAGATTAAAAACCTCCATTTGTAGGTTTTTAAAAATTCCAGGCTCAGGAAAGTCACTAAAACCAGGAGACAGCACTTTTTTTTCAACCACAGGACTGCCTTGTCCCAAAGAATAGGGACCCAAATAATGAGCTGGCTGACCCCTTTGGAGGGAAGACACGTTTGAAACTTCAGACCAGGTAATGATGTTGTGTAGTTCCAAAAATGAACAAAGAGAAACTGAGAAAACCTAATGAATGTGATGTAATCTAGATTGGTGGACTTCTTAACATTAGATAGGAACAGAATTTATTTCATGACCCCTGATTACACGCATTTGTAGCGCATTTAAAACTCGTCTGTTTTATAAGAAAATACTGCAGTAAGCTCTGTTAAGTTCATTTCTTGATCAGTTTAGTAGTGAGTTGTTCTCCCAAGATCTCCTGTAAGCTCCAGAGATGGGGAAGGAAAGCATCCAGCCCCCTTCATGGGCTAATTTTTGAAATTATTTCTTAAAACTTTCTCTGTTACCATACATATTACTCTTCATTTTAAGATCTAAATTACTTGGCCTAAATTACTTTTTTCTTCACTCTGCTCTGCTCGTTGGAGATCCTTGGCTGTGCGGGTGCAGTCAGTACAAGTTGAATACTGGACCTCCCTTAAGAAACGTTAAGATTTAGATTTGACCTTCTGAACCATGCATTAAGTCATAACAAAAAACATAAGCACTTCATAGATTTGGTTTAGCTGTATGGATTCCTCATGTCAAGATCTTAAACCACAATGGTATTTTTATTACTGTTGACATCAAGGACTGAAGTTAAAGATGCCTATGAATCTCCTATTGTGTGAAAAGTCTTAAAAATGGAGCTAGAACCAGTAACTTGTGTAGCTTGAGGGCTGTGTTCCAGGAGCTCTTTCATGGGTGCACCTAGCCCGTTTAGGAGGAAACTCTAGAATTCGTGAGATTTATTGTGAAGTAGTAGTTTGAAGAAGCCTGTGAGTCTCCATATCTTCTTTGTTAGGATTTAGAAGCCCTCTTCAAATGGGCTTCAACACCTTTTTAAATTTAGTTTACATAGCAATTATATAGCTATGGATGTAAAATGCAAGGCAGCAATGATCCTATATAAATATGAATGCAAGTATATAGTTACCTCAGCTTATCTGGTCTCATCCTACTCTGCAACAGCCACTGGGAATGCGAACTCCTTGCTGCTGGCTCCTAGGGCTTCTGAAAGTGCTGTTCTAAAGAAACTGTAGAACACTGGAAGCCAAGTCACGGGTACTAAGGCTTCTCAGTGAACTACCAAGGAATCTCCACTGCTTCACCTGGTATCCCATCAACCTCGTGTGCTCAACAAATGCGCTTACAAATGCATTAATCTTTTAGCTTTTTGAAAGAAAAAAAAAAGACTCTTAACTATCTCATTGGTTAACAGGCTATAGAAATTAAGATGGGACTATGTAAACTCTAGGTAGCATAGATGAGGGATTGTGTAGATTCATTTTTCTGAAGAAGTTAGTTTGCTTAATATGATTGTCTTCCACAAACACCATAACTTCGTTCTTTGTGGCTGAGGAATATAAATTGCGCTCTCTCTCTCTCTCTC
>NC_022019.1:9711010-9741427 GCF_000317375.1 Microtus ochrogaster
TGTGTGTGTGTGTGTTAGCATGTCTGTACATGTATATGTATAAAATGTATATGTGTACGATATTGGTCACATTCCTATATATCGCATATCCTCTGTTGTTGAGCACCTACATTGGTCCATAACTTGGTTATTATGAACAGTGCTGAAATAAAAAATGCTCTGTGTCTCTATGGTAAGTGAGCTAAGAGGCCTTTGGGTAATAAAGGGGATGGATGGGAAGAAGAACAGGGAAGAAGAGAGACACGGAGAAGATAGGAGATAGAGGGTAAGGAAGAAGAGAGCTGAGCTGGGAGACAATATGTTCAGCACACAATATTTGCTGTCAGAAATACCTTAAAAAGAAAATGCTATAGGGGGCAAGTGGATGAAAGAAGTTCAGCAACAACTGAATAAAGTCTGAAGGAAAAACTGGAAAGGGACAGTGATCTGAGAAGCACTTTCCCTCCACCTCTGCATAGAATAAATTTTCCATAATCTCTTAGGGACTCTGTTTTCTCATGATTTCCTGGGCTACCAATCTCTCCTCCCATTTGAGTACCTAGGGAGCTGACCACTTATGTTGTAGCCCTCATGTTAGGGATGACAGAATTGTGTTGCTGCTGCCATGGGAAGGGAATTTAAACATAGCCCCTTCCTGAATTTGTGTATCCTACAGGTTACAGCAACAACCTGAATTCCAATGAGTGTTTGAATAAGTGTAAAACCCTATCAGGAAAATAAGAGGACGTGGGAAGCCAGTAAAATCCTCCAACAGACATTGCTGCCTCTGTGGGATAGACTTTCAGGAGACTGTAAGAAGGGTAATGTTTATCTGCCTTTCTCTTTTCAAGGCTTCCCAAGGCAGGAGCAGCTGCTGTTGGGTATCTTAGACTATCACTATGGAAGGGACAATTAAATGCCATCTTTGCGAAACTTTGCGAATAATTTGAGAAAACCCAGAGCCAATATCCATGTGCTTTCAACTGTAAGGCAGACCTGAATTAAATCATCAGATAATGGCTTTCATGACTCAGGCAGCCACAGCAGGCCGTTCCAAAGCTGTCCCTTCTACTGTAAGTCTTCTTCTAAGTCACAGCCAGCCATAGACTAGCTTTCTGTTCATCTTCGTGTTTTACCTGGACTAGAACATGCCACTTTTCTGTTCTCTTCTCTTCTTTCCTTTTTTCTTAAGATAGGATCTCACTGTGTAACTCTGGCTAGCCTGGAACATATTATGTAGACTGGGCTGCCCTCGAACCTGCCTACCTGCCCTGGTCTACCCTCTTCAGTCTCTACCTCCTAGGCTAGGGACTCTGGAATGTGTGTGCACTCAGGCCTCGTTTCTAGTGGGTGCTGGGTCCTCATGCTTACACAGCACACACTTTACACACTGCAATCTCCCCATCCTCTTAACCTGCTTTAAAAAAGAGATGAATATGTTTAACATATAATGGTACACATAAAAGCATTCAAGAATTCTTGTGTTTTGAGCTAAGGGGAAGACGTCTTGGTCAGTAATGTGTTTACCACGCAAGTGTGAGGGTCTCAGTTCAATCCCCAGAGCCCACATAAAACACCTGGTCAGAGACAGAAAGGACCCTTGAGGTCTGGTGAACTAACTAACATCACCTAAATGCTGTAATTTCACACCAATGAGAAACTCTGTCTCAAACAGAAGAAGGTGGAATGTGGCTGCAATCGAAATCTGAGGTTGTCTTTTGATCTCCACACACCTATAATGTGCTTGTGTGCCCACAGTTCTATATGAACACCTTCCTCCACATTCAAAGTATTCTTGAATTAGGTACATATATGCATGGTTATATACTCATATGCATTCAGGCACATATACACATAAATGTAATATACCATATATCTAAACTTTATTGAGTAAGAACCACACAAAAACAGGTATCTTTGCTTTGCTCATTAATACATGTCAAGCAAATAGACTTACCACTGGTATATGATACATAATTAAAAATTTTAAAGATTTTCTGAAGTTTGGAATCTTCAGTGGTTCAATTTTATCATCTTCAGAGACATGACAAAATCCAGTGTCAGTTTACAGCTGAACTTAATCTTGTTATGAGGGCTAATGGAATATATTGCATGTACATCCCATTCCTTACATGCCATTAAAATGTTTGTTGCCAGTCATGTTTGTTTTTATTCTTGGTCTCAAGATGGGGAGGAAGGATTATGAGTGGGAGAGACCAAGGACACCACAAGAAAACCCGTAAAATCAACTATCCTGGTCTCACAGGCTCACAGAGACTGAACTAGGCTCTCAGAGCTTGCATGGGACTGACCTAGGCTCTCTACACATAGGTTATAATTGTGTAGCTCGGTCTTCTTGTGGGACTCCTAACAGAGGGAGCAGGGGCTGTCACTGACTCTGTTACCTGCTTTTGGGACCTTTCCCTCCTACTGAGTTGCCTCATCCAGCCTTAATAGGAGAGGAAGTACCTAGTCTCACTGCAACATGATATGCTATGACTGGATGATATACACAGGGGCCTGCACTTTTCTGATGAGAAAAGAGGAGTGGAGGGGGTGAAGAGGGGAAATTGGAAGAGAGACTGAGAGGAGAGGAGCAAGGGAGGGGAAACTGAGATCAGTTGGGGAAAATTAATTAATTAAGATGTCTTAAATAAAAAAAATGATTGTTGCACAGGTCACCAAGAGTACCCTTGCACAAATATGGAATAGGGAGATTTCCCCTCCTCTTAGCTTCTTTCCTTCTGCTTCTGTGTAGAGGTGGTGTCCCTGCTCATTGTGCCATCTCCAACCATGTGCTCCCATTTATTCCTGCTGAAGGAAAGTGTGGCTCAGGCACACACATCTTTGTGTGAGATCTGGAAAAGGAGAATAATGAACATATGTGTTTCCTTAAGACATCCTAGGTAAGTATGTGTTTCTTCACAGTAAAGTTTCTCCTGTACACAATAAGGCATTTATCCTACTGTGGATTTAACATGTCCATAGTAGGATATTTAGCAACATCTCTATCTTTGCTAAATTGATGACAGCATCCATCTATCCTCTCTATTCCCACTTACCATGCTCTAACTTTCAGCAATACCCCCTTGAAGAAGAGGAAACATTCTCTTATTGAAAACCATACTGTGGAGGCAAGTGGACCATTTCTCCAAGGGTGTTTATCATTACAAAGAGTTTTTTAAGAATGAAATTTTAAACCATGTGGTGGTGGTGCAAGCCTTTAATCCCAACATTAGGGAGGTAGAGGCAGGTGAATCTCTGTAAGTTTGAGGGCAGCCTGATCTATAAGAGCTAGTTCCAGGACAGGCTCCAAAGCTACAGAGAAACCCTGTCTTGAAAAACCAAATAAATAATATAAAATAAAAAATAAAATAAAATTTTAAAAGTCTTTAAAAGGTATCTGGAGGCTCCTTGTTTAGAGGTCCATAGAAATATTTACAAGTGACTGATCCTTACATTTGTCTTTTTGAAGATCTGAAGCTTAGAAACTCATTCAGTCTTGATTTTGAATGGGGGCTGAATAGGTCAAGAGTTTATGAGCTATCTGAAGACTCTAAAGACTCTTCCTGATTGTGTATATGGCTTATTAAATTCATCCCCTGTGATCTTCCCCACTTTTAAGGTTGCCACAATAGACTGTTTATACACTATGTTAGACTCCTTTCTGGTACTGTGACAAGATACAGGAGAAAATGAACTTGGTATGTTCACTCTGGCTCTCAATTTCCAAGCTCTCCGTGCATCACAGTGGGAAGCACATGTTGGGAGAAACAAGAGCTGTAATGTCTGCTTTAAGGGTGGGATCCCAATGACCTAACTTCTTCTTAAAGGTTTGATCTTCTAATAGTGCCGTGGACTGGTGATGGAGCCCTTAACACATGGCTCCTGGAGAACACTTAAGATCCACATCATTATATATATTTAATAATAATGTAATAGAGATGTCTGATAGGATGCTACTTCAATGATTACCCTTAAGAGAATGATACTCGTCAAGTGATTTATATGCTTCAGCAACTGTGCTGAGTGCTGGATATGGAATAATTTACTTCTCCCAGCAGCCCTTTCTAATGGATGCCATTCACAACTGTGTAGCACATAAAGGATAACATAATTGTGGGGACTATTAGTGCTTGACTTCATGCGACAGTCTTCCTGAGCAGCTGGTAGATGCCAAATATCCTGTAGAACCAAAGGAAACATGCCACACATTGGTTCTCTTAGAAAGTGAGTTGTACCATTCATCTTTCTGTGGTGTGATTTGTACACAAGTCTGTTTCTAGCACTTGTGAGGGGCTGTCTTATTGTCTTTGGATCTCTGGTGTTCATCACTGTTCTGACTTGATTTTACTGACATGGTCTAGATTTCCCCTGGGAAAATGGAGTGAGTCTCTTTTGAGGGATTACCTCCATCAGGGCATGACTGTGTGGCATTGTCTTTATTGTTGGTTGATGTAGGATGGCACAGCACACTGTGGGTGACACCATTCCTGGGGAAATAGTAGTGGGTTGTATTAGAAAACTAGCCTGGCATGAGTCAAATAGTGAACCAGCAAGCAGTGTTCCTCGACGGTTTTTGCTCCAGGTTCCTGCTTTGAATTCCTGCCTTGGCTTTCCTTCATGACAGTTAACACCTGGGAGGGTAAAATGACACCAACACTTTCTCCTCAACGTGATTTCAGAGAAAGTGTTTTATTGCAAGAACAGAAAGCACACTAGAACAGCCACATGCCATGGACCTCAGTGTACACTGAATGGGTAAGAAGTGGGCAGGAGGATGGAGGAGAGATGCCATCCTGAAAAGGTTGAGGAGTGAAAGAAGTTTCTCTGGCTTCTCATTTTCAGATTATTTGGTTTAGATACAGAGACTCTTTTTAAAGTTTTTTTTAGATTTATTGTTATTATTTATTGATATAAGCATTTTACCTGCATGAATGTAGGTGCAGCATTTTCCCAAGGAAGTCAGAAGAGAGCATCGGATCCCCTGGAGCTGGAGTTACAGGCAGTTGTAAGCTTCCATGTGGGTGCTAGTAATCAAACTCTGATCCTTTGCAAGAGCAACCAGTGCTTTTAATCATTGAGACAAGCAAGACTCTAAAGACACTCTGTCCCATAGTTCCTGCTGTGAGGATGTGGTTCAGTAAGAAGGTGAGTATCTTTTCTGAATCACTTATTTTATCAAGGATAATCTTAGATGTTATTTCTTATTATCTTTGCATGGAATAGATATGGAATTATTAACCCCATTGTCTTTAAGAATAAACAACAAAGACTTAAAGATACTCTTGGGTCACTTTTGTTCCAGATCAAGTAATTTTCATAAAGCAATATGATTATGACAGTATTTTTTGCCCACTGATTTTAGAATCACCGTGGCAACATACCTCTGCATGTGCTTACAAAGGCAGTTCAAGAAAGGTTTAACTGAGGAGAAAAGACCCATTCTGAATAGGGGGAGACACCACCCAATAGCCTTGGATCCCAGGCTGAATGAAAAGGAGAAAATGAGGTGAGTATCAGCACTCCTCTTTCTATGCTTCCTGACTGAGAACATAATATGACCGGCCACTTCATGTTCCTTTCCATGATGAACTGTATCTCCTCTAAAGGTGAGCCAAAGTAAGGCATCCTTCCTTAAGTGACTTCCTGTTACAGCAACAAGAAAAGTGACTTGTTTACTTACTTTGCTGGAATCTCTGCTACTTTAAATTGTTCTGTAGAAAACCATCCCATTTCCTAAAAGGATTGTGTGTTGTGGTACTCTGACAGAACTGCTGTCTTCTGCTGCACTTGTTACACCATCCCATTTCCTAAAAGGATTGTGTGTTGTGGTACCCTGACTGAACTGCTGTCTTCTGCTGCACTTGTTATGGTATTCTAGCATCTCATTTCCCTCACCCTTAAAGTATGAACATTTCACATTCGTGCCGTCTGACCATGTCAGTGAGTGCACTGAAAAAATGAAATGAAAGTCCTCACAAAAACAACCAATATGGACACTCATTGACAGTAAACAATGAAAAAGTATCCTGGGGCTATAGCATTCAATTTAGTTCTTTCATCTATTTTATCTCCAAGTGAAGACAAAGCGGATTCATAAAATGTCCCAAGAACCACACTTTACAGAGTCCAGCATTCTTTTTGGTTCTAATAGATGGAAGGGTTAAGGAGATCATATACCATTACTCCAGCCTGTGGCTCCGAAGCGTCTAGGTACATCAAATCAGATGTTTTCATGCCCTCCAGCTGTTGTAGGAAAACATTTTCAGACTGAGAATGAGCATCATGCTTGTCATCGTTGAGCTGTGCCTAGCTTCCAGCGACATGGAGGCCAGCAAGCACTTTTATGTGTTTTGATACTGTTGAGCTCCGCTCATTCTTGTGGTCGGCTTGATTTGTGTGCGAGACAGGCTTTAGAGAAGACATGTTTTCACTCCATCTCTCTTTTGGTATTTTCTTGGGGACAGCCTTGATTGAGGACAATTGAGGATTGCCCAATGGCCAGTAGAGTCACGAGATTGTTATCTTATTTTCCAACTGGACGAAGTGCAAGGATTGCTTCCTCCTACAAACTGTCCATATGTTGACCTGCACGGTCCTAGTTTGGGGATAGCCTCTTAACCGTCATATAAAGGATCATCTCGGCCCATCAGTGCTCTAGAACAGCAACTAACTGCTTCTATTGCTATTTCAGACTTTTCCAGTGGTAAAACTGCAGCAGCTGGAGTGCAGTATGAACAAAGAAGCAGATAAAACATCTGAGTTCACTTATCCTTTGGAAAAGTGCCTCTTCCCTTGTGTCTAATCCAGTATGCACGAGTTCTGGGTACCAGGTCGGAGAATAGAATGTCCTGGGACATTGGTGTCTGAAATATCTCCCTTCTTCATGATATCAGGCAAGGATGAAGTCATTTGAGAAGCATGTTCCCCTCTGTCAGCTAGTCACCATTCAATAGATGTGAGGCTAAGTTCCAAACCAGGATGTCAGTGACCCCGGTGCCCAATCAAATATGTGGGGAAGGTAGCATTCTCATTCCCAAGCTCTTAGCATGGCAGTTTTGACAATGGAAACACTGTTACCTTAGAAATATGCGCCATTGCGCAAAAAGCTTTTTATCTTCAGACCAAAATAAATGCTTGTGTGGTTAAAAATACACTCAAAGAAACCTCAGGAAAACCTGGAGTAAATTAGCCAATTGATGTTAAAATGACAGCGGCTGGTACTTATGCCTATTACTGTCCCAGTCTGGCTATGACCTTCTGAGTGCCTTCCTAATAGCTTCCCTCCCGTTCACTCTCAACACTGAGCAGATTTTTATTTTCCCATGTTAGGCTTTCTTTACTCTCATCCTTGGACGCATTATCTGCTTATTAAAATCCTTTCTTTCCGGAGACCATTCATTCAAAGTCAGGGAGCCTAGGACTAGGTTTTCCATCCCGGGCTTCTCTGAAAGTGAAACTCCGCGTTTCTATTGTATTCCCTCAAAGGATGCAGGACTCTCTGTTCTGAAAATCTGTTTCCCATCACCTTGAGTCTTTGGGTATCCCCTGTCTCACGTTAGCTCGCCACAAACAGGCTTACTCATTCTGGGTTTCCAGACCAAGGAAACCACCTTCCTTTCTGAAACTGAGTGACATGGAGTGGCTTTCTCTGTGCCTGCTCATCTGAAATGAAGGCTTGCCAAGTACCCAGTGGCCTGACAGTGCCAATATGGGGCAATTAATAGCTAAAGACAAATATCTCTAAGGAATGCTCTCTCAAAACAACTTGATCTAAGCCAAACTTTTTGAGAGAAAGGATGGGTACTAGCGTGCCCCATAAGCCCAACATCACTTTTTCCTGGTTTGGTGCCCTTTTCATTTCTCAATCTGCCTCCTGCTGTTCTTATAGTCTTTATTTAGACCGTACTGAAATGTGTGGCATTTTGGTCAGCCTTGTGATTTAGACATATTGTAAACACCCCAAACTGGTAAAAGCAACCAGTCATCCTATGGGCATTGATAAACTTTGGCAAAAGCATGAAATTTTAGTATACAAGTTTCCTGGCTGCAAAGTCACCTTTCTCCTGGCATCTTTGAACTTTTTTCTCCCACCTTAAATAGGTATTCGCTCCAAATTATGGTTTTGAGGCTGCGGCTGATCACTAGAATGTGAGATAGGTTATTATTTCAGTATGACTATTCAGAATGAAAGGAGTAATGAATGAAATGGGCATATCATTTGCTTTCTAATCTTGTCATTGACTAGCATAGAGATTTATTAGGACCTTAACAAAGGGCTTAATCCTTAAGGATCAGGAAGTGGGTCTTCTGGAAATGCTGATTAGGTTTCATTAAGGACATAGGGCTACCAAATCCTTCTGGTTCTGCTTGGTGGTCTTATAGGAAGGGTTTCGTTTCTGTGTCTCTGCCTATGCACAAAATGAGGGAAGGCCGTGAGCACAGTGAGGCACTGGCTGGAAACAAACAAGGACATAAATCCTCACCAAGAACTGAGTTTGCTCAAACCTTGGCCTTTGAAGTCTTTACTGTGAGCCTTTAATGGCCACTGTTTAAGTCATCTAGCCTATCAAATTTTTTTTGTATCTGCTTGAGATAATTAACAGGTAATGGGAGGCCAAATTGACTGAAGGACCGAGGGCCACAGGTGTATCAGGAATGAGGTCAGATTCAGAAGAATCCCTAGCCAAGCCACATACTTTCCAGCTATATCCTTAGACCTGTAGATAGCCTTCCCTAGGCCACGGCCTCTTAATTTCATGAATTAAGATAATGGTAACTAATTTGCAACATAGACCTGAGGATTTAGGGTGCCTATATAAATAATTTTAAAAAGACTGGAAGATGAAATATGCTTTAAAAAATCTTTTTTATGCAATAATTTATTGAAGATAAAGAAAGGGCCTCTGGAACTCAAACAGATGTCATTGACTTCCATAAGACAAGAAGGTGGGACGCAAAGAGCACTAGCTTATTGCATCTTGGTTTTGAACCTTGTCTTTCGGGCTTGTCATCACTGGAGCAAGTCGCGTTTCAGAACCTGTTTCTTCTCATGTGCATCACTCCTCCTGCTCATTTTCCTCCCTTCACATCCATCTCCTTGCCCTCCTTCTCCTTCACCTTTCCCACCACTACCACTGTCTCCTCCTTCTCTATCCCTTCTCCTCTCTCTCCCTTCCTTCTCTCTTCCCAATTGCCCATAAAAGTTATTCAAGCCTACCAGAGCCTAGAAAAGAGACAGGAATCTGTATTTGTTATGCATGGACCTGGCCACCTACAAGGTTTCCTTTGTAGTGAAATTCAAACGCTTCTGGTGGGTCTAACTCACTCCTGGGAATAAGTTGTGATGGTAGAGGTGGAAAGCTGTAGTAGGTTAAGAACAGCATGCAACAGGTTAGAGTCATGGTTCCATAGTATTCTATCCTGATCCGGGCTGCAATGGTTTGGACTCTAAGATGTACCGGCATCACTCTGCAGACTTGTGAAAACATAGATTCTGAGGATTATCTAGGAAGGACCTTATCTGGAATAAGATATGATAAGGGCATTTCTCAAAGGTTCCTAGAGCAGTTGATGCTGCTATGGACCACACAGTGAGGCTGGCTGCTCTGGAGCTGTTTAGTCAAGTAAGCCACATCTTTGCATCTCACCGTGCACCTCTCAATTGTGCTGAGATAACTGAGTTTGTAAAGCTTATCAGACATTAGCACCTTCTCATAGGTTCACATGATGTTAGGGCGATCAGATTTCTAAGAAGTCTGATGTGTCTGCGTGAGTTATAGCCACATCCCAGGAAATGCCTACAACCATAGGCAGGACTTGGGAGTAGGGAAAGGGATGTGCCCACCACTACCCTAGGGTTGCAGTCTCAACGAGTGATAGCAAACAGGCATTTACTCTTCTGCTTGCTGTGGCAAAACTAGAAGCACACAACTAATAAGGAAGCAATGGCTTCTGTCTACACGGAGTTTACAGACTGAGGATAGATACAAGCAGCAGAACAACAAAGTGGATTGTACTCGGATAGACCCCATGAGAAAAAACAAGCTCTGTAGAAGGTTAGAGGGCAAAAGGACTAACCCAGCTGGACCTGCCAGGAAAGACTCACAGAAAGTTGTTTAAGCTTGTTCTTGAAAAGGAGAGCAGGTAGTACACAGACTAACACCATATGACCATCCCATACTATTCTCATGTTTCAATATTCTTAGAACCATATCCCCAGGTCTGTTCTAAGCATCTTTCATAGACCAGCTATCTAAAGAACTACTCTTATCCTCACTTTAAAAGATGAGGCAACAAAAGGAATAGAGCTTTGAAGCTTGTCCAAGGTCCCAGTTAGTGACCAGTGAAGTTTGTTGGGAGTTTCCGTGGCCTGGCTAAGGGCCCGTGTGCTTGAACACTTTAACATACTGGCTTTTTTGAAAAGGGCAAGAGGAACATTCCTAAGCAGAGAAAGTACCACATGCACAATCAAAGTTGGATGGGAATTCTTAATGGATTAGGGAGTGGGTGGATAAAAGTCAAAAAGAACAAAGGCAGAACAGGGGGATAAAGTCAGGGAGATGCTTTGGAGAGAGAAGAGAAGCAGTCTGTGGGATAGAAGGAGATTTAATTTATTTTCGGAATGATGGTGTCCCTCAACAATTTTGACAAAAAGCTGAACTCTGAAGACAACAGGGAGGTTATAGTCAAGTGTTAATCCAGGTCAGGGTTTCCCCAACTGCATGCTCAGCCTCGAATCACTGGCACAGAAACATATCAAAAGTGACATTCATTTTAGTGATTTCTTCTCAGCTTAATAAATTAAGATATTATAATATCAATGGTGCAGACTAAGTATTGCATGTATACATATTTTAAGGCATTTATTGGTGTGTATACTCAGTTTTATGATGTAAGTAAAAAATAACTTGAAATGGTTGATTTATTCAGGTGGACCTTGCATGGTCATTGACCCATTTTAGAATCTGATAATGTTGCCAAAGATCATATACTTCATGCATTCCTGCTTGAAAGGGTGATTGGAAGAACAGAAGGAACCCCACTGAAGTGTAATATTCAACACGACTTCAAGCAATTAGAACACAGTTGAGGCTAAGGTGCGTGCTTGGTCAATGATAAAGGAGGCTAGGGATGAAGAAGAGTAAAGAAACACCCAGCTACCGTGAGTTTGTTTACGTCATGAGTAGCTGACCCTTGAGTTTCCCCTTTGAGCATGTGAGGACCTCTGGTGCTGTCCCTAAGCTTTTAGGTGTAGTTCATGCATCTGTTTTACTATTGACCTTACTTGATTTTTGTCTTATTACTCTCTTTGTAAGTTTTGGGAAAAGCATAGAATGTGAAATTTACCTTAAACAAACTATTAAAAATATAGTATATTCTCAGCTATATGCACCATCTTGCACAGCATAGTTCTAGAACAGTTTTTACACAATCAAAACCATACACCCATTGGACCGAAATTTCCCATTCTTTAAAAAGCATAGTTCCAGGCAAGCATCATTTGCCATTCAGTTTTGATGACTTTGATTACTGTAGGTTTTTCAAAGAAATGAGAGGACATAGTATCTGTCCTGTCTGAGTGCTGACCTTCACTTAGAACAACCTCCTGAAGGTTCATTATGCAGAATTTTCCAGTTCTCAGTTCTCAAAGCGGAGTCACCCCTTGCCTTTTGTAATTGTGGAAAATGCTGCCCTGACTAGAGGGGTTTTCAAATGTTTCATTTACACACTGTTCTTAAACTCTTTCAGATAAATCCTCAGAACCGGTGCGGTTCCATAGGGTGAGTTCTGGCTTTACGTTTCCAGGGGCCTCCCTTGTGTATTCTGTAGTAACTTCACTATTTCACACCCCGACTTGCAGAGTTGTAGGAAGTACGTCAATTTCTCTGCAGTCTTAGCTTTGCTTCCTTGCTGTATTTACAAAAGTCATCCTAGCAGATTTGGGGTGATGTTCACTGTGATTTTATATTTGTAGTTCCTTGATGATTCATGCAAGGTATTTCTTTTTTATGTACCTACTGTCCATTTACATGTTTTCTTTGGAGAGACGTTTATTCAAGAAGACAAACACACACACACACACACACAGAGTGAGAGAGAGAAAGAGACCGAGAGACAGACACACAGAGAGAATCTGTAATGACTTCAATATGGAAGATAATGTATATAAGCACAATAGAGGAATTTCTACTTCTTGATGCCTTTCCATTCTTTTTTTGCCAAATTGTTCTACCTAGTACTTCTGTTTGTGGTGAACAGATGTGTGCCATGTGATGCCTACTCTGCCTCTAATCTATGTGGGAGTGTTCAGTTTTCTTCCTATTGTGTTTGTGAGCTGTGAACTTTCCAGACATGACTTTACCTTTCAGAAAGAACTTGCTCTAATACCTTGTTTGCTTGAGTTTTTAATTCTATCATGGAAAGGCATTGAATTTTGTAAAACGTCTATTGAAAGGATCATGTGATGTATTTGAACCCCTCTATGTTTTATCACTTTTATTGGCTATATACACTGAAGCAGCCCTGAGCTACAGAGGGAAATTCCTCTTTACCAGGGTTGACAAGGCTATAAGATCCTGCTGAATGTGGTTTGCTGCTGTTGAGTAGCTTTGCACCTGTATTCATCAGGGCTAACAAGCTTTGGTTTAGTTTTCTTATAATACCTTTGTTGAGCTTTCAGCCTGCCTTGGTATCTGTTCTCATGAAGAGAGTTTGGAAGTGTTCTCTACTCTTCCATGTTTTGGAAGAACTTGAGAAACATAACTGTAAAGTCTTATAGGTTTGGTAGAATTCCCCAGGTAAGCCATATGGTCACAGGCTGTACAAACCTTGGGAGGTTTTAAAATACAGATCCATTCTCTTTATCCATTTATAAGTTGGTTGTTTATTCACAATTATGCCTTGGTATTTTTTTCAAAGTTGTTTTCCCCCTAGACTTATTTATTATTTATACAGTGTTCCCCAGAAGAGGGCACAAAATTTCATTGTAGATGGTTGTGAGCCACCATGTGGTTGCTAGGAATTGAACTCTGGACCTCCAGAAGAGCAGGCAGTGCTCTTAACCTCTGAGCCATCTCTCCAGCCCCCTGCCTTGGTATTTTTTCACCTGTCTAGGGAAATATCTACTCAATTTCTCTTAGCTTATATAATTTGTTGTGGTACAATCTTTGAAAAGTGGTGACTACTTTAGTGTGTGTGTGTGTGTGTGTGTGTGTGTGTGTGTGTGTGTGTATTCCATAGTGTGGGTGTCATAGTCAGAGAACAATTGTGAGAGTTGGTTCTTTCCTTCCACCATGTGGGTCCTGTGATTGGAACTCAGGTTCTTAGTCTCTGCAGAGGCAAATTTTCACAATATTTCTTATAATCCTTTATATTTCTATCACATTACTTACAATATCC
This sequence comes from Microtus ochrogaster, assembly GCF_000317375.1. Lineage (NCBI taxonomy): Eukaryota > Metazoa > Chordata > Mammalia > Rodentia > Cricetidae > Microtus > Microtus ochrogaster. The sequence goes on from NC_022019.1 coordinate 9,724,394, forward strand.
CCTTCATTTCTTGCTTTATTTATTTGAATTTATGTCTAGCTTTTTTGAGCCCACTTACCATCACTAAGGTTTTGCCAAGTCTTATCTTTTTAAACCGTAGCTTAGTTTGATCTTTTTCTGAGTTTTCATCTCCATCATTTATTTCCATTCTAGTCTTTGGTATTTCCTTATTTTTGCAAACGCATTGGTTCTTCCTTTTGTCGTTCCTCGAAGTGAAATTTAGCATCCTTATTTGAAAGCTGTCGTTTCTTATGTAGGCATTTACCACTCTAGACTTTCTTCTGACGCCCCTTTACTCATCCTATAAGCTTGGTATGTCACAGTCCTACTACGGCAGTCTCCGCATAGTTTCTCATCTCCCTTTGATTTCTTCTCCAGCCTACTAGCGGTTCAGGAGTGCATTGCTTAGTTCGCACACATCTGAGACTTTTCCATCCTTCCCTCTGCTGCTGATTTCTAGTCCCATTCCTCCGAGGGTGGAAAAGATACTTGGCCAGATTTCAGCCCTGAATTTAAAACTTGTTTTGTGGACTAACGTGTGATCTATTGTGAAGAATGTTCTGAGTATACTTAAGAGTTTCTATTTTGCTGCTGTTTGCTGGAATGCTCTGTGTGTCTGTTGAGTCTGTTTGGTCTTTAGTGCCATTACCATCCTGCTTTGATAATCATCTGTCTGGATGCTGTTTCTTTTGTTGAAAGTGGAATCTTGAAATCTACTGTTAATTGGTTCTCACATAGTTCTAGTCATGCTGATTTTGTATGGTTCAGTTCTCCAGTGCTGGGCTCATACACATAATGCTATCTTCATAAGTGTGTTCATCACAACATAATCTACTTATTGGCCCTTTTTAACTGCTGTTGCTTCACTGTCTGTTTTTTTCTGATGTACATAGAGCTACTTACACTCCCTTTGGTATATCAATAACTTCTCTTGTTGCTATGATGAAATACCTCACAAAAGCATCTTAAGCAAGGAGTCCATCATGGTGGAGAAGCCCTGACAGCAAAAGTATGGTCTAGTTGGTAGCATTGTGTTCACAGTTATGAATCAGGAAAATATGAGTGTTGGTACTTTGCTTAATTCCTGCTTTTTTTTAAAAAAAAAATTTAAGTGGGGAGCCCAGTCAATAGAATGATGCTACCTACATTTAGGGTGAGCCTTCTTTCCTCTGTTAAACTTTTAAGGAAACAACCTTATGGGCATACTGTGAGATATGTTTTCATGGAGACTCTATATCCAGTCATGCTGACAGCAAGAGCAGGCTTCATTTTTATAACATACACTTCTGCATCTTTTTACATCAGTCTATGGACTTGTTATATTTCTTGGTGTTGAAACAAAGTCACTGACAGAAAGCGCCATAAGGTGTAGGGTAACTTGAAGGCTCACTATTCTGCAGGTCCATTCACTCACGGTGGAGAAGACAAGTGGAGCAGCATTACGGTAGCTAGTCACATTGTGTGCAGTTTGAGGGTGTGGAGAGATGAAGACTCAGCTCACTTCCTCCTTTTAATTCAGTTCAGAGACCACAGCCTGTGGGATGCAGCTGCCCACATTTAGAGTGGTTCTTCCCCTCTCAGTTAATCCTCTCTGAAATCATCCTCAAAGACAAGCCCAGCATCATGTCTCCTAGGTGATTATAAATCCTGTCAAGCTGACTGTGAAAACAAACCATCATGACATACGTGTGCCCTTAATTCTAAATTCAGGCTTTTATATCCATAGTTAGCTCTTAATTTTAAGCTATTAAATCGCTCTATTTTAACCGAGGAATTTAATTTATTTATATTAAAGTAATTATTATATAGCTAAAGTGCTTTGCGTCTGTCTTTTAGTTGTTTTTTCTTTTATCTCTTACTATATTCTTTTTTGTTTCAGTGATTTTTCTGTGTGTGTGATGACATCCTTTGATACTTTTCCCATTTTCTTTTGTGTATTTTATATATGTTTCTGTGTGGTTATTATGAAGCTAACATAAAATATAATGATTTATTTTAAGCTAGTAATAACTCAACTTGAAAACCTTTTTCTGCTTTTTTCCAATTTTCCCCATTTTATAATACCCATGCCACAAATTAAACATGTATTGCATATCAATTTGACATGTTTTATGATTATATTTTATACTTTTAACCCACATACTAGAATTAAAACTGTCTTACAGATCATTGTTACTGTGCTTATAACATTCAATATTTATCTCTGTGTTTATCTTTATTGACTAAATTTATACTTTTATTTGCCCTTTTCCTACTAATGAACATATTTTTATTTTAGACTGTAAGACTTCTTTTACTTTAGTCTGTATTCATCTGGGAATTTTATCATTCCTTATTGTTGATGGATAGTGTTGCTGGGTAATTAGGCTGTGTCAGCATTTTTTTCCGTTCAGCAATTTTGTTTTGAGACAGGATTGCACTCTGTACCCCAGGATGTCCTGGAAGTCATTGTGTCATTCAGGCTGGATTTGAACACACAAAAATCCTCCTGTCTCTTCATTTCAAGTGCTAGGGCTATAGATATGAACTGTCAGTATTTTGAGTTTGTCACCTCATTCTTTTCTGCAATGTTGCTGCTGAGAAAATCTACTGACATTTTTACACAGATCTTCCATATACCTGATATGGGATTCTTTACTGTATGCTATGAATATGTTTTATTACCATTGGTTATTAAAGAAGCTGTTTTAGCTAATGGCTTAGTAGAGTAAAGTCAGGTGGGAAATCCAAACAGAGATATAGAAAGAAAGTAGGCAGAGTCAGGGAGATGCCATGCAGCTCCCGAAGGAGAAAGATGCCAGTCATCAGTCAGAACCTTACTGGTAGGCCACAGCCTGTGGTGACTCACAGATTAATAGAAATGGGTTAATTTAAGATGTAAGCATTAATTAGAAATATGCATGAGCTATTGGCTAGTGTTGTAATTAATATGCTTTCTGTGTTATTATTTGGGTCTAGGTGGCCGGGAAATGAATGAACAGTCTCCATCTACATACACCCCAAATGTTTTTGTTGCTTTTCAATCCTTCCTTTCTCCCTTTTAGACAATTTTATTATAACATGTGCTGTTGTAGACACTTGCTTGAACCTTGTCAAAGGTATTTGGATTTCTTGTCTATAAAATGTCTGTTTTTCTTTAGATTTTGGTAAGTTAGGGACACTATTCCATTAAATAAGCCACCTGTCATTTCTTTCTCTCTTCTTAGATCATCATATGCACACATTATGTCATTTAATGATATTCAGTCCAGTTCTTTTGCTTTCTTTACTCTGTTTTTTCTTTTACTACTCTGATGAACAATGAACAAATTTTTATAAAGTTTTTGATTCTTTCTTTTGTTTGGCCACATTTTCCATTAAACCCTTTTCAAGAATTTTCATTTGGTTGTTATATCCTTTGGCTCCAAAATTTGCTGGTTTTTTTGTATTTTTCAAATCATTATTTATATTCTCATTTCATTTATTATTTTGCTAGGCATGCTCATGATGGTTAAATTGCATCCTTTATGATAACTGCTTTATTTCTGTTTCTTTAGGGTTTATTTTGCTAATTTACTTTTGTTCTTTTGAATGGGCTATCTCCTTTTATCGTTGTTGCCTTGGTGCTTTGTGTTGGAACACATACAATTTAAAACACAATAGCTATCCCTGTGTTTATCTACTGGCTTCATCCAAGGAAAGACCATCACCATCAGCCTGATGAGATTAGGTTATATCATGTTTTGTATTTGTATTTTCTCAAACCTTTTTCGTGAATGCATTTTCTCTAGCCTTGTAAACATTAAGCTTTGAGATATGCTCATTCTTTTTTATGAACATTCACAATCCTTTATTTCCCCTGGTTTCTGACAATGACAGAGCAGTTTGTCTAAAAGCAGCCTGTTTCTCATTGATTTTATAAACCCACAGGATTATAGAGTATATTAGGTCTTGCCAGTTCTCTAAGTTATATGAGTCAGAATAATTCCTTTGAGAAGCCACAATAAAGTCTTAATGTATAGAAAAATTAGGGTCTCTTGTTGGCTGTATCACATCTCCTTGGAAACCACACAGATCTCTATTATTTATAGTGGTCTTCCAGTATATGGAACATGTCAGATTCCACCAGTCCTTTATGACAAGGAAGGTTGAAATAGGTTCTTTGGGGTTCGAGAAATAACTCAGTGGTTAAGAGCACCTGCTACTATTATAAGAGATCTGGGTTCAGTTCCCAGTACCTACATGGTAGACCACAAACTCTGAAACTTGAGTTCCAGGGAATCCAACTTCTCTCATCTGGCCTCTGTGGGCACTGCACATATGTTGTATACACACACACACACACACACACACACACACACACACACACATATACACACACACAGAGGCAAAGCACTCATACGCATAAAATATGTGATTCACAGATATATTATACATGCAAAATATCCATAAAAATAAAATAAAAATTAATAGATTCTTTGTCTAGCCTTGCTAGAAGGATAGAACATTAGTTAGAATATGCTTCTTCTCTATCCTTCCCAGCAAGAAGCAGAAGACATAGGGTAGGCTTCTTGCATAGTCCACACTAGGATGGTGAGAGGGACTCTGGGAAACTAGCATTGAGTGTGAACTCATCCAGATAACTGTCTTTGTTGATAATTCTCACACTCTGAAGCTCTTTCTTGCCAGCTCTTAGATGAAGGACAGATGCTCAAAGGGCTGCATAATGCATTCAGGGGCTACTTTTTAAGAGTTGGGAGTGGCCAAACCCATTGTTTGGTGGCAGGGAGGGCATTGTCACAGGGAATGTCAAGAATCTTCCTGTCAGTGTCAGTGCAGTGGGTCCTGTGGGTGTGTGCTTCAGGAACTGGTTTAGCCAGACAGGTTTTCCCAAAGGAACCAGGTCTCAATTGTCCAGCCAGTGCCTCTGCAGCAGGAAGTAGGGACCAGGCCCACAGCTTCCTTTGTCAAGGTTTGGATGATATCACTATTTCACTATTCTTATTCAGTCAGCTTCAGAAACTACTTTTTAGGCAGCAAGAAAATAATTTTGGAAGTTTTCAAAACAACACTTCAGACTATATTTGCCATGTATTTTAGTTCTCTGGCTAATGTTCTCAAAAGCTTAAGATTCTGTACTCTAACAAATTAGACCTTCTCTGAACATACCTCAAACCTGTAAAAAATCTGAGCTTGGTAAGATTCTAAAATTTAAACCTATTATCTAATTATCCAGTGTAAATTTGGAGTTGTAAGATGGACCAATCAAATTCTATTTATACTGTGTCTTAACATCAAATACCCATTGTATGAAGCCAAACATTTTCTAATCTTGACAAGTAGAAAATGAGATCTGATTATATAGTAAATGTTCAATAGTCGAGTAGCAAAGTTTTACCCCTTGATGTCTTGTTTTCCTCACAATCAAATGTGGATTGAGTTCAGTCCAGCTTTGTATGTAGTGGAATGTGCTGCTTCCTGCTGAGGGGAAGTTTACTTTCTGGAAACTTCTGGTTGGATTGTCCTGATCCCATATCCTCAGGCTCCTCCTCACTCCACTCAACCAGTAAAAAGGGATTACGGTACCCAAGTACTGGTGCATTTTGCTCTTGTAACGGGCGTCATACTGATGGCAGAAGATATCTTGAAGTTGAGCTCTTCCATTTGGTATCAGAGAAATAGTTCGGGTGTTTTTGACATTTTTAATGGCATCATCTGTCATCCTGGATCCTTATGACAAGAGGAATTCTCAGAGGATCCCCACTCATCTTCTGCTTCACAGTAGCAGGTAGCCCAACTAGTTCCAGACTGAGTTAGGATGAAGAAAACCATCTCCAGTCTCTTATCTATCTTCTTCCCATGTCCTTATGACAATCTTAGTTTACAATGAAGCTCACTCACACCATTCCCTGCCAACAGTTTCTGTTACAGTTGGAATCTAAACATTTTCCTGAAGGCTCATATGTCAGCGTTTGTCAACTTGTTGCTAGGTGATCATGTCATAAAGACTCTGACTCATATGCAGATAGTCCAACTGAGATAGTCCACCTGAGATAGTTCAACTGAGATAAAAAAATAGTATTTTAATTTTCGTTCCCCTTTTTTTCTGATATTGATAATTGATTTTAACGTGACTTGGAAGAGTTGGCTTTTATAATTTGATCTTTTGTTTATATTAAATATACTACTGCTAACTTTTATCTTACTAGAATTCTTCTGGGATCATATCTAACTACTTGAATTAGGAGACAAGATCATGTGTCATAGTAAAACAATTTTTGTGGATCTATTATCATGTGAGAGTCGAAAATGCAATCTTTCATTAAGGAGCCTTTATCTACTATTGTTCTTAGTGCATATAAAATGCTAGTAATAATGCAGGTATGTTTATTATTATTTATTTATTTGTAGTGCTAAGAGAGTGAACCCAGGGCACAAAGGCAAACACTCTGTCAACTGAACTATATCCCTATTCCCAGCATTAAAATATTTTTTTTGATTTGTCTCACTTTTGAGCACTGATAGTTTTATTGATATTATTATTATACCATCTTCTTTGTTTAATATTTATAAACTATTCCAAAAATGGGTAATGAATCTTCATTGTCATACATGTTATTTAATTTACCAACTATTAAATACATAGTTCGATATTTAAGTTCCTGACATCGCTGGAAATTCTTACTTCATAAATATGTCACCATTAACTTGTGGGTAGTATAGTTTTTTAATTTATTAAAGATTTCTGTCTCTTCCCCACCACTGCCTCCCCATTTCCCTCCCCCTCCCCCAATCAAGTCCCTATAGGCATCATCCTGAATATTAACCTTCATCAGGCAACCCACAGAGACCCACATTGGAGCACCGGACTGAAATCTCAAGGTCCAAATCAGGAGCAGAAAGAGAGAGAGCACGAGCAAGGAACTCAGGACCACGAGGGGTGCACCCACATACTGAGACAATGGGGATGTTCTGTCGGGAATTCAACAAGGCCAGCTGGCCTGGGTCTGAAAAAGCCTGGGATAAAACTGGACTCGCTGAACATAGCGGACAATGAGGACTACTGAGAACTCAAGAACAATGGCAATGGGTTTTTGATCCTACTGCACATACTGGCTTTGTGGGAGCCTAGGCAGTTTGGATGCTCACCTTATTAGACCTGGATGGAGGTGGGTGGTCCTTGGACTTCCCACAGGGCAGGGAACCCTGATTGCTCTTTCGGCTGACGAGGGAGCATTAAAATATTTTAAGGATATTAAGGATAAGAATTCAGATATTTTTAAGTCTACAAGGTCACAGCAAAAGAAATCTTAAGAGTACTCTGACTAATGACTGCTCACACTGAAATCAGTACTCTAGACTTTTGAAAAAATGGGAGGGAGGCCAATGAGATTTGGGAAGACAAAGTAATATTAGATGCTAGAAAGTTTGATTTGAAGATCTGAAGGTGTAAGGTGAGATGTGGGGAAAGCTGGCTTGTTGGGGTAGATTGGAGCATATGAGGGTTGACATGGGACAGAAGTGTGGAAGGTTCCATGGGAAGAGGAGCAGAGTGCTGGAGGTGGCACAGACCCTGGTGACAGAGTAGCTAGAGTGTGGAGGGAAGAGAGGGCATAAGAACAGGACTCTAGCATCCAGAAACACAGTACTAAGCCTTTTTGTTTGAAATAACTAAGAGAACGACAAGAGAGGTCACTTTGGAAGACTACTCAGGGGTTCTCTGTGGGTGTACTGTCTACAGCTATGTCTGTGAACTCACTGTCTGGATAGAGCGAGCTTGAAAAGCTCTGAGTCCTCATTCCCATCACCACACCACTTTGCAGCTCGCCTGAGATCTCATGGTACTCACACAAGAGAGGCTCATGTCATGCTGGGCATCGCAAGAGTCAGTGACTACTAGTCTCTTAAAACCAGGCTTGGCTTGCATGTAAAGATGAAGAGCTGTTCTTGTCCAAGTTTGGCATTTGCTCAGCCGTTGAAGGCCCAGTGTTTCAAACTCAGCTCAAACTCTTCCCGTGTGTTTTGAGTTTGGCTTTTTGGCAAAGCCTGGTTTCCTGTTTCTAAGAAAAAAGACTCATGAGAGAGCCTTAATAAAGCTTCTTGGACATCAAAATAACATTTTGATGAATTAATTGTAAATGAATCAGAAACATATGGAATCATTCTCAGGGGACACACATGTTTAAAAGATGAGGGGGGAGTTAGTTGCTCCAGACTAAATGTGTTTTCAGTTTTATCAAGTGCAGAACGCTTAAGGGGGAAATAGCAAATGGGGAAACTGGATTGTCAACCTTTGCTTTAAGTAGATGAAGCCACTTAACAGTCTTATTTGCGGCCACCTTTTGTTATGTCACATGGAGTTCAACCATGATAAATAACACCCGCCAGGTTTTACAGCTCATACCATTACATAGTAAAGTTAGCCTTAATGGACGAGACCCTGGGCCTAGCAAGCTCAGGAGCCTGGGAGAGGGCGGATCTTGTTTTCATGATCTTCCAGAGCTCAAGGTAGATTGCTTGATGAGAAGTAGTTTCCCATAAATCACTTGCCCATCTACCAATCTTTTATTGAATACTCCTCTATTCTCGTAAATGTCTTCCGAAAGAGCAGAACAGCTTTCTGGAAATTTTATCTGAAGAAGAAATGTGGAATCCCAATGAGATAGCACTTCACGTGCATTAGGAAAGCAACTGTCAAAACAAAAACCCAGAAAATAAGTATTAGAGAGGAGGTGGAGACACATGGATATTTGGGCACTCTTAGGGGGATGTAAAATGGCGCAACCACTATGGAAAATAACATCCTAGGGTCCAGCAATTCCATTTCTTCTATATACATAGTAATTGGAAGCAGGGGTTTGAAAAGATGTTTGTATATTTGGTTCGTTACTGCATCACCCACAATAACCAAAAAGTAGAAGCCAACCAAATGTATAATGGCCAATGAAAAAATACACAAAATGCTTTAAGCACACATAATGGAATATTATTCAGTCTAAAAGTAAAAGAGATAGTAATCTGTTATAATACAGATAAAGCTAGAAACATTGGCTAAGTGAAATGAGCCATTTACAAGAGAAAATTTTATGTGCTTCCATTTGGATGAGGAATGGCATCAAAATCAGAAAGACAAGCAACATACTACTACCAAAAACTGAGAGACTGAAGGAAGAAGGATTCGATTTTGTGAGATTAAAGATATTCCGGAAATTGGTTTTTACAAGAGTTTGGATGTGCTTAATGCTACTTAGTGATACACTTAAGTGTGGTCAAGATGTAACCCCCCTTGCTCTCTGTGTGTTTGTGTCTTATGTTTGTGTATGAGAAGGTGCAGGTATGTGTTATTGGAGAGAGGAGGTCAACAAGCCTCAGACGTCATTCTTTAAAACACCAGCCATCTTATTTATTTGACTTTTTAGTCATCTGTATTTTTGATTTAATATTTTACTGTTTTTTTTCCTCTTTTAAAATTTATCACGTGTGTGCATGTGAGGGTGGAAGCAAAAACAGTACCTTTGATCTTCGGGACCTAGAGTTATCGGCCATTGTGAGGAGACCCAGATGGGTGCGGGGAATCAAACTGGGTCCTCTGCTGGGCACATGCTCTTAGAGTTGAGCCATCTCTCTTGCCCTGCTTTTGTCCTCTTTAATCCTTCCATTTCACGTTATTATTTCCATTTTCCATTATAAAAGAAGTGTATTTTTGTGGTTTCCCCCCTCTGTTTATTTATTTTATTGCTGACTACTTAGTGTCTTAATTTAAGACCCGAAAAATTCAGAGTCTGGACACGACACTCCCTCTCCAGTCTCCCCAACTCTGGGCTGCCAGGACAGCTTGCTATAGGACAGAGTTCACAGGAATGGTGTTGCTGAGAGCTACCTAGGGCTACACTCAGGTGAACTGGGCCTTGGTGGCTGTTTACCACATGGGTGCGGACAGGCTAGTTTGTGAGGAACTTCTCCGCTGGGTGCCAGAGCTGTTTGCTCTTCCTGCTCAAATACACAAAGGCATGCAGGTAGCCTTTGGTGTGGTGTTTGTCATCTTTCAAAGATCTCTAGCCAATTATCTCCGGGAGGAGAACACTCAAGAATGAACAGGGTAAGGGGCATTCGTGAGAAGGCTGGGGGAGGAGCTAGGGTACTTGTTTTAGTCTTGCAATGACTACGCTCCCCACTGTGGCACTTGGCCATCTGGATTGTTGTGGTTAACTTTCCATTCATTTGAAACAAGTGTGTGTGGGCAGGAGCCGGTGGGAACTAGGGATGGAAGAGATATAAAGTTATTTTGAGCATTGCATATTAGTCATTTTTCACGTACGAAGTCACCGACTGAAACAAACACCGGGCAGCCATAGACGTCACTGGTAAGCGATACATACGTCTTGTTTGAAGAGAGGCTCTCACGGCTGTGATTAAGTCCTGTTAAACATTATTTGCCACAGGGGCCGGAAACATTTCCACTGTGTGTGCTCACTCCCGAAAGGCCAAGACTCAGGAAATACACGGGCTTTAAGGACTCTTCTGGCTGGTTCCGTAAGGGCTTTGGGAACCAAGGAAGGAAAACAGAATCATGTAGCCACTGAGATGCTGATTATTTGAAAATTTACTTATAAGCCCCCCAAACAGTTTCCTTAATCTTCTGTGTCCTTTGGGGTCCACTCTTTTTTTTAGTGCGTCTACATTTAACTGTGATTTAGTTTTTCATTTAGCTGTAGCATTTCAAATTCTGTCCATGGTAATTTACTGGTACACTGGAACATTCTAGAACAATCATTATACACACATTTACAGTAATTCTCGACAGTGTTGCTTTTGATGGTCTTAATCTAAAACTGGTGGGCTGGATTATTTTTAGTGCACTCTTGGGATTTTGCTAAAAGGAAAGCAGAAGTCTTTACAGAGAAAGGGTACAGCTTTTTTTATTAGTATTATTAAAGTCGTAGAATTAACCTGCTACCAAGTGTGTGGATTCTGCCTCTGTGGATTTAATAAAGGATAGGTAAAAAGTGTTCTGGAAGCGTGTATTTTTGTCTTGTCCTTCTTACTTGAGTCATTTGGTGTGACAGCTACAGGAATGATGTTGCTAGATGCTGTGTGCAGTTTGGAGACCACCTCCCATGTGAGAGCGTGAAAGCGTGATCTGGACAAGCATGACAGAATTTGATGAAGAGACCCAGGCCTCCCCAGACTTTGGCAGTCCTGGTGCTGACAGATAACTGCTTTTATTCAAATCGGCCATTGACCAGTCAGCTTACCAGGGAAACCTGGAACAATGTGAACCATGAAGTACATGGTGACGTGGGGGCTTTTTCCTTCCACTAGTATGATAGTGAATTAGCCCAGGCTACAACAGCACACCACATAAACCCATGACTGGTTTGTCCTTCCCTTCTACTTCTGTTGCGTCTTCTGTGTGCTCCCTTCTCTTTCCCCATTCTTCTCTTTCTCCCCCTCCTCCTCCCCTCCCACTTCATAATACTGAGGCTAGAACCCCAACTCTGTGCATGCCAGGCAAACACATTACTCACGGGGCACACCCCCCTCCTCACCTCCTCATTTGGATTTTCAAGTTAAAAAACAAGACTGCTTTGAGAAAGAGCACATGGTTCATACGTCTTTGTGTATTCATAGAAATTTGAGCTAATGGTGAGTTCTCATTTCATTTGGGAAATAAAGATCTCACCCATGGCCTGGGGGAAACATCTGAGTCCTGGCTCCTTTAATTTCTGTGTGTGCGATTACTTCCACATTAAATTTTTTTAAAAAAATTATATGTTTCATGTTGCTTCAAAGAAAAGCTCAAATATGATAAATTCTCATGGGAGAACTATGCATCAAAGAAGAAACAGCCTCTGATAAGTCAACGAAAGCATGCTTAGTTTTTTAAAAATAAATTCCAACTATAATTCATTGATTTATTGGTCCTTTAATTGGTCTGTGCTCTAACCTCTTCTCCAGTGAAGAATCTCTGTGTCTTCGGTTGCTCTCAACCCTGCCCGGTGCTTAGCTCGAGCAAATGACAAGCTGTGAATTAGATAAAATAAGCTTAGAGCCTGGATGGTTGAAGGGATATCAGAAGCTAGCTCGTAGTTGAGCATTGTGGTGTCTTAGAATGATGTTTAAGTGGATTGGCTATACAACTTTTTGAAGTAAAATGAGAGTGTGCTTTTCATCTTCTCTTCTGGAGGCTGACTAGTATATTTTCCCAGTCAACCAGCTCACTAAAGGGGCACACAGGCTGTGAATCCTTACTGAGTCCCACTGTTTGAGGCAAATTGTGCTCTGCAGGTAGCTGGGAAAACCACAGCCAAAGTCATTGTTTCCAACAAGTTTATGCTACACACAGGAATAATAGGTTTCCTTGTAACTTCTGGAAATAATCTCCTTCCCCCTAAACTATGTTTCAGGTTTGAATACATCTAATCAAGGAGATAAGACTAGTTATATGATAGCTTATATTTGTGTGTGTGTGTGTGTGTGTGTGTGTAATTGTATACATGTATGTGCATAGGTAGGTTGGGGTGTGCATGCCTGGATGTCTCAAAAAATAGAAAAAGAAAAGAAAAGAAAACCCTAAACATCAAATTACCAGATAATCCAATCAAAAAATGGGGTTACAGATGATATATACAGAGAATTCTCAACAGAAGAATTGCAAATGGCCGAAAGACACTTAAGGAACTGCTTAACATCCTTAGCCGTCAGGGAAATGCAAATCAAACCATCTCTAAGATACCATCTTAGAATGGATAAGGTCCAAAACACCAATGATAGCTTTTGTTGGAGAGAATGTGGAGTAAGGGGAACACTCCTTTATTGCTGGTGGGAATACAAATTTGTACAACCACTTTGGAAATCAGCATGGCAGTGTCTCAGAAAATTGAGAATCAATCTATCTCAGGACCCAGCAATATCACTCTTGGGCATATACCCAAAGAATGTAACTCACACCACAAGAACATTTGTTCAGCTATGTTCATAGCAGCATTATTTGTCATAGCCAGAACCTGGAAACAACCTAGTTGCCTCTCAACTGAAGAATGGATAATGAAAATTTGGTACATTTATGCAATGGAGTACTTCTCAGCAGCCATTTTCTTTTAAACCACCATTCTTAGCAAAATTAATGGTTAGGATTTTAAGCATTTTGAACAACATAATTTAAAAAATTACACTAATGATATTATTTTGAATAATATATGGTGAAAGTAATTGAAATTTCCAATTTTATTTATATTTAACCTTATTGATTCAGCTTTTTAAAATTTTTACTTAGACAAATATAAAGGATAGAATCATGAGTTTTTTCAGTCTTTCTAAAGAATAAAAACTATATAAAGAGATTAAATATGCTTATTTTCTTCTCTCAGAAAAATTTCTTCTTAAAGTGTTATAAAAAATAGAAATATACATAATAAGTGAACTGAATTGTCTTCAACCAAATTGTCATTACTTTGGCATTTATGAGTCTATATTTTTAACAATGCTACACTGTACAGTCCTTTTAAGCTCTTTCACTAAATTATATACATTATGCATTTCTATGTAATTTCATATTTCTCTATAATATATTATTAGTTCCTTATGTATTTTAACTGACTTGGTATTAAATATAAATACTTTCTATTAGTTGAACATTTTCTGTTTTCAGCTACGGTGTGCAAGTTGCTAGGATACTTAGGAGATGAAATCTTTATGGACACTCATGATTACATCTTAGCATTTACTTTTAATATGAATTTGCCTTGGATCCATTTTATCATCTTTTGTCATGATAATAGGGTAGTTTTTTGGAACCTGGACTACAGAACCTAGTTCCTAGTTCCATCCCTTAGTAGTAATTTTGTTTGCAAAAATGATAGATTTCTTTGTGTACCATTTTTATTGTGTACCTAGCATTTGTAGCAGTCCTTGTATGACTTGTATCTGTGAGGGGGATAAAGTGGACAAATATGTACAGTAGCTTCAAAGAGTGCTTGACACACTGTGATGAGTTACTTTTAGTTTGTACTGAAAAATTACACTTCTACAAACTATATCTGTTATAATTTTTAAGAAGGCTTATAAAAATTCCTATTTATACAGAACTGTCATTTTATTTGAAAATTTAAAATGCTGTTCTGTTATTGTGTGTGACAGCCATTTATGCTTCTAGCAAGAATAACTGTTCTAAATTCATGGATTAGTTTCTGGTTAAGACAACTAATCTTATCAACTTGATGCATGTGGGAGGAGAGAACCTCAGTTAAGAAATTGTCTCAATCTGATTGGCATGTGGACCCATCTATGGAGTATCCTATGAAAGGCTAATTGATGTAGGTAGGCCAGGCCCACTGCAAGCGTGCCATTTCTAGGTAACTGGGTTTGGGCTTTTAAGATAGGAAATAGAGCAAATGAGAAGCCAGGTATTAAGCAGCATTCCTCCATGGTGTCTGCGGTGGTTCCTGCTTTGAATTCCTACCCTGCCTCATCTTGAGGATGGGATGGGCTACAATCAGTGTTGTTGGAGGCTGCTAGTTCATTCCCAACTGCTCAGCCCTGAAATAATCACAAAGAAACTATATTATTTGCAATACTGATTGGCCTAATAGCTTATGCATATTTCTAGCTCATTCTTATCTATTAAATTAATTCATCCCTAATATTTTATATTTTACCATGAGGCTCATGGCCTACCAGCAAAGTTCCAGCTGGCAGCTTGTGTCATTGTTCTTTGGTGGCTCCAGGGTCTCTTTTGACTTCACCTTTTTTCTCCGAGCATTCAGTTTTGTTTTCCCTGACTAGCTCTACTCTACCCTATCACAGGCCAAGGTAGATTATTAATTCATTAACCAATAAAAGCAATACACATACAGAAGGACTTCCCACAACATTTCCCCATTTCTGTTTAAATAAAAAGAAAGGTTTTAACATAGTAAAATTACATAAAAAAACAAGTATCAAGGAAGAATTACAGTTACAATATTTATATCTACTTTATCTTTTATCATAACTAAGGAAAACTACAATAATAACTATCTATTCTTCAACTCCATCAAAGACCCCAGAAAGATATATTACCTAAGTAAAATGACAGAGACATCTCACTGCCTGGACAGTCAACCAAAGTTTTTCTGTATCATTGGGGCATCCATCTCAGCTTATAGTCCCATAGTATCCAGCAGAATTTTTCACGAAGCAGGAAATTTCAAAGACAGTTCCACCTATATTGGTAGTTTGTCAGTCACTTTTTTCTGTGTCCTGAAGAATGTTGTGCAGACTCTCATGAATCAGGAACCCCGAAGGACTGTCTCACCTTCTTTAAGCAGCTTCAGTAGTCATTTTCTCTGTGGGTCCTACATGTCCAGTTCATACAGCATAACATCAAGCAGTCCAGGCAAGAGCAGTTTCTTGCCCAAATGGCTAACCAACTCCATAAGGAGCCTCTTCGATGCCCATCATCCTCTTGAGGTAGATTGGTGTTGTCAGGAGCAGATGTGTCTCACTGTCATGAAAAGTCCTAAGTTCTTAAAACATTTTAAATGCCATGTTATAAAGGTCTCTGAAAGATTTGAATAATTCCTATCCATCTAAAATATATTTCTGCACATCTAGAAAACCTGACTAACATGAATACAAGTTTGACTATTATAGAAATCATCTATTAACCTATATTTCATAATTATACATTATATTTTTAATGAGATGTGCAAACACATACCTCAATCAAGAACAGAATATATGTATATTATATATATAGTTGATCTTAAATTTGTATCAATTATCAATTGCCGGGCAGTGGTGGCACATGCCTTTAATCCCAGCACTTGGGAGGCAGAGGCAGGCAGATCTCCGTGAGTTTGAGGCCAACCTGGTCTATGTGGTGAGTTCCAGGACAGGCTCCAAAGCCACAGAGAAACCCTGTCTCAAAAAACCAAAAAAAAAAAAAAAACACCCCAATTTATATCAATAAACCATGATTCATACCAATGGAAATATCTATAGAATATCCCCCCTTTAAATGTAAACAAACATTTATAAACAATATTTGGGAATTTGGGTGTAGTTCTCTCCCAAATGCTTCCTACCTTTTGTTGGGCAAAGTAATTTTTGGGGATGTTCATGGGGACTTTTCAGCGAGCCGTAATCAAACCACATTAGTCTAGAAGGATTCCACAGGTTCTCATCATCTGTGGAAACAAAGAAAAACCTCTTTTCCAAAGCAACACATCCTTAGACCCAAATTTTGAAGACAAGATAACTTTAAAGTATATATGTTGGTTACTTAGCTCCTTTACATTCAAAAAATTTAAAGAAAACACAATAATATATATAATTAATGTAAGTTATAAGAGTTAATAAGAAGCCTGAGCTAATAGGCTAACCAGTTTATAATTAATGTAGATCTCTGTGTGTTTCTTTGAGGCTGAACAGTTGTGGGACCAGTGGGATAGAAACCTCTGTCAACAAATGGTGCCAACGTGGACAACTATATATATCCACATAAAACCTGAGAGAACTTGGGAAGTAATTCTAGAAACAAAAGAACAGAGATACATACAGCTTCTTGGTAGCAGCATTTTCTTGGGTGGGCTCTATTTGCTAGAGACAAGTGCATCTCATTTAAGAGAGGCTTCCTGACTCAGCTTTAGCTGCAAAAAAACCTTGCAGCTGTATTAAGAGGCCCTACCACCAAATACTTAAATGGTGCTTATGAATAGGTGAGAACATGCTTCTTGGTGGTGGCAGGGACCTTGAAACTCCATAGAGTTGTGGCATTAAACATAGCTCCAGCTGCTACCACCACCATGAGGCTAGACTTCCAGAAAGCTAAGGAATGGGGGTGGATCCAGCTGTCAAAGCCACAACTTTAATCCTAGCCATATCACTTAGCAAATTAAAGACTCATGTGGTCAGAAAAAAAGGTATACAGTAAAGATAAATTCAGATGAAGAAAACTTCTAAATGGTTTTCAGTGTGTTAAAAAATATATATATAGGAAGAGGGAAGATAAAGGATTAAGTCCTTGAGAGAGAGAGAGAGAGAGAGAGAGAGAGAGAGAGAGAGAGAGAGACA
>NC_022019.1:9741527-9751312 GCF_000317375.1 Microtus ochrogaster
AGAGAGAGAGAGAGAGAGAGAGAGAGACAAAGAGAGAGAGAGTAGCTGGGTGTAGTGGCATGCATCTTTAATATCAGCCCTTGGGAGGCAGAGGCAAGCAGATCTCTGTAAGTTCATGGACAACCTGGTCTACAGAGTAAGTTCCAGGACAGCCAAAGATACCCAGAGAAACCTTGTCTCAAAAAACCCAAAAATTATAAATAAAAATAAAAGAAATAGAGTTTAAAATAAAAGCCACATAAAAATGAAAAATACACAGAGAGTCTGGATACTTTATATTATTGTCTATGAATTCTATGACTACTGAGGAAGGAGAAACCTCTGTTAAAAGACATTTGATTATAAATGCGTCTGGATTAATACAACATACATATTTTGAAAATGCTTTGACTTCAAAATCTAAGTCAAGAGATATGCTACTTTGGAGAAGAGGTTTTGCTTTTGTTTCCACAGGAAATGAGAGACTGTGGATTCATTCTGGGTTAAGAAAAATCAGGTTTGATCAAGGAAGACTCCCTGAGAAATCTCTGATATGAGCAGATGACCAAGATGTCTAAGTTCTGCATCCAGAACAGCCTCAAGACTACAGACTAAACCTCACAGAATATTCCAGTTAGGACTTGACCATAATCCTAAATTTTCTTTAGGTCCCCACAAGATTATTTGTCCCCCAATCAGCAGGAAGTTGCCAAGAAAACTATGCCCACATTCCAAACAAATGGATTATGAGTGTTTGCCTTTGTTTAGAATGTTGTTTACAAGTTGCTATGGATAATGGTCAGGAAAAACGCTAAACAAAGGAGATTCTATTCAGAGTTCTTGTTTTGAAAAAAAGGGGGTGTGGGAAACGCTGTGGGAAAAATGGTCTTGTACCCTGTCACTTGTATTGTTTTTAATAAAACGCTGATTGACCAGTAGCCAGGCAGGAAATACAGGTGGGACAACCAGGCAGGAAGTAGAAGCAGGACAATGGGAACAGGAGAATTCTGGGAAGAGGAAAGTCTCAGTGGAAGCAACATGAGAATTCCTCATTGATAAAAGGTACCAAGCCACAGGGCTAATACAGACAAGAATTATGGGCTAATTTAAGATGTAAGAGTTAATAAGAATCCTGAGCTAATAGGCCTAACAGTTTTTAATTAATGTAGGCTTCTGTGTGTTTGTTTGGGACTGAACTACTGTGGGACTGGGCAAGTCAGTAACTTCTGTCAACAAATCAGTTTGTTCCTCAGATTGCTTTTGGTCATGTTTATTAGAGTAATACTGCTATATACTTGTTCTTTTATTAACTGTCAGTGTATTAATTGCTCTTAAATAAAAATTTAAAACCCACTTATATTAACTTAGATAGTTCATATATCACAAATAATCTCAGTTATCAGGCATTTTCCTTTAATTTGTATGTGAGTTTTTGTGTTTAACTAATTTCCTCATTGCTTATTCCAAAGTGACAAACATTTATAAGACACTGTGCTCAGACTGTGTCTTCTTCTTATTGAAGAATTTTCTTTAACATTTTGTGTGGCTCAGATATTCTGGGAAAAATGCTTTATTACTTGATTCAAACAATCTTACATTTTATTTGCACTTTTGTGGGACATATTTGATGGGACAAATTCTAGGTTGACCCCTTTTATTATTATAACAGCTAGTCCACTAATTTCTGAGTTACATAGTTTTCTGTTGTTATACTTTTTCCTCTTTATGCAATATGCTTAATTTCAGTCTTGGTTTTGAAAAACTTATATTGATATTTTATTTTTAGTATCCATATTATTTTGGCATATATTCTGCTTGTGTTTCTCTGAGCATCTGGAATCTTCTTTTGAAATATTTATTTTTAGAAAGCTCATGGTCAATGTCCTCCAAATATTTCTTCTGTTCCACTAACTTTTTCCTTCTGGTATCATTCAATGTATATTAAAGTATATATTATTCAGGAGCCTTTGTGAGGTGTATTTTTTGTGTGTGGATCATTTTTAGTTTAAATATTAACAAAATAACTCACACAGGCTTATATTCTACTTTACTGATTCTTTTATTGTGACTAATAACTTACTAAAAACCCATCAAAAACTCCTTTTGGTTTTTTTTTAAAAAGTGTTTTAAAATACAGAGTGCTTTAAAAAAATTTCATGGCATCTTACACAGGAACTATGGCACTCTTCTTATAATACCAAATTGAGTATATGCATGCTGATGTCAATGCCCTTTCCAAGAAATCTGCATCTCTGATTCCAACTGTGTGAGTGTTTGTAATGGTTTTATTTTATTCATTTTTGTCTCTCTATGGAAGTTTCCTATGTAACTTGTTCATGTTATGTCTTTTCTGTTACCACCTTTAGCATATTAATCATAGTCATGTTCCCTTATGGATTATCCCAGTACTTGATTCACCTCTGAGTCCTGTTGTATTAACTGCTTTAGCTCCTGAGTACATGCAGTCTTCCCTTGCTTTACTTTGTATCTCACACTTTCTGATTGGATACCAACCATGATGTCATACTGAGGTTAACTCTGCCTACACCCAGACATAGACATGCCTTTGTATATGTCAGACTGTTGGTGTGGAGGATGGAGTTACTCCAGTCAGGACTTAAGCTGTCTTGGTGCTTTCCTACTATCATCCCTGCCTCTAGTATAACACATGTATCTACATGCAGGTAGTAGAACATCAGAGTGTTTTGATAGATATTTCTTCCCCAGCTTCTTTAATAACCCTGCGTGTTTGAACCCTGGACTATGACTCTTCTCAGAAGTCCACTCCTCTTGCTTGACACCCAGTCTAGGCTCACGGTAGTTAGAGTGGCTCTTTCATGCAGTAATCCTTACTTAACCTTAGCATCCATCCTTATTACTGTACAGAATTCTCAGCTTTGGGGATTTCACAATTCTTTTATCTGTCTCCTCCATGGCAAAAAAATTCCTGTGGTTAGCTGTCAACTTTGGAAGAAAGTTCTCTTAGTGGTGGTAGACCTCTGTTGAGTATTGGTGTAGGACCCTAACACAGGGATAGTGGCCCACTCTTCCTCCACTACAGGATGTTTCCCACATCTTTCTCTATGCATCTTTGCCTACAGATACCAGTGTGTCCTGTGCTTGTAAAGATTTTCTGTTTTTCCTAGAGGGAAGCAGGTTTTTCATCTATCCATTCTATAGTGTCTGCTATTTTTGCCTGTTTCTGGGCCCAAAGCTTTAGCTGTTTTCCTATAGCAACCCAAGAGTTTGCTTCCAATAAAGGGGTTACATAATTCAAAAAATGTCTACCATACACTGACTTTATATAGTTTATATCTTCAGAGTACCATTGATGTTTTATTAGGTCAAAGTCATAGTTAATTACTGCTTTTTCGGTCAACAAAAATTTAAGTCAGATTAAACCTATTTTTAGGAATTCACAGCATATCTTTTTTTCTAAGATACTCTAAAACATTGTACCTGACATCTACTATCCATAAGTAAGATAAGATATAGGGCTATAAAACCTGCATTGATATTTTCAGGAACTCCCCACCCAGAGACTAATTAATGTTGTTTCATGTTATTGTACAGATATCCTGGCAAATTTCATGATTTGGTTTTTCTTTTCCATTTGGGTAATGGTTTGTGCCATTGTTTGGGAAATGCAATATTGTAATCTGCATTTCCTGCACATATACATATGAAAATGTCATAGTGACATTCACATAAAGGTAATTAATAATTAATAATGACCTTGTGATGATGGTTTTTTTTCTTGATTCTCTCTAATATCCCTGAAGTCATTAAATGTACCAATGAAGACAATGTAAAATCTTAATTATCTGAGTCTACTCAGTCAATGTACAATCATTTGTCAAGATGAGCCTGGATAGTCTTAAGTGGTTGAGGCTCAAAAGTTAGAATGCAGGACTATTGGAACATCCCAGTAAAGTCTTGATATCCAAGTATAAGGACCTGTCTTTGATTTCTAAAACATTAAAAGGAAAAGCCCTGACATGATGACATATTGGCAAGTACTTGTAATCCCAGTGCTAGGGAGGCAGAGACAGTCATATGCTTGGGGCTTGTTGAACAGAAAGATAGCCTATTGTGTGGATGCCAGGTCAATGAGAGACCTCATTTTTTAAAAATATGGTAAATTGCCTCTGAGAAATGACACTCAAGGCTGATTTCTGGCCATCACATGGGCACACAGTTATAAACATTTTTGCACTCATATGAACATAGACACACATAAAACTGAAATACACATTAATGTTTGATATAACATTGCTATAGTCTATTGTAATCTGTCTTTTTCATTGTCTACTTTTATATCTCATTATCCTGGCCAAGCAGTAGTCTCTAGCACTGAATAAAACTTCCCCATTAGAATTATTTTTAGGTGACATCACTGAGCTCCTCAAAGAGAGTGGTGCATCTGCATGGGTCTTCAACCTACAGGAGACGGACACTGTAATTGTCTGGTAATGGACAGGCAAAGGGAAGGGAGCATACCTCACCATCAAAACTGGGCCACTCATGACTGCATATCAGGATATACGGTAGGAGGTGTTTGCAGCCAGCTTAATGAGGAAGAGCTCTCTGAGACAAGAGCATTTCTTTCTGTGCCCTGACACCTAATGGGGGCAGAATTTAAACTAATGACAGTAGAACTAGAGGCAAACACTGGTAAGTGTGGAGGAAGCCTTAGACCCTAGTCCACGAAAAGCTTGCCGATGTGGAGTTTAATGGCTTGGAAAGCTGTTCATCCTACATTAGGCCTCCTCACAAGCTGGGCAGAATGTCAATGGAAAATATTAGCTGAGGCCAAGGAGCTCCTCCACGGGTTGGGGACATTGGAATAGCCTTATCAGGCAATAGGTGGTGTGAAGTGTGATGATTTGGGCAAGTCCAGAGGAGGCTTAAATGAGTCTTGAGTCCATCCAGTTGTTTGTTAGGTGTGGGAAGTGGGTAAAGGGGATTGGAAAATATAAACTCTTTCCACTGGGAATGAGGGCTAATTTTAAAAGAGGCCACAAATGCCATGGATTTAAAACCCAGACAGTTATGTTCGGTTATAATTCACACACATTTAGCAACTGAAGGACCCTGACTCACTGCCCAATCAAGACCTGAATTGGCTGCAGAAACAGAGGCTCTCTGTATTTTTTAATACATCATTCTGTGGGCTACACTCCCCAACTCTTTTTCTTGCCTTTTTTCCTCCAGTGGGAACCCCTCTCTAGAAATATCTCAGATTCAGATAATTGTCCTCCCTAGGCAAAGCTGTCTGATGCCCAAATGCTGGAAGGCCTGAGCTAAAGAATAATGTTGTTGGGAGCAGTGAGACCCCAGATCCTGAATTTCTTGTAATCCCTGGATCTGAGTGCCTACAGCTGCTCTGAGCACGGGACCTTCAGGAGTTCCTGATGGCAGGAGAGTTGTTTCTGGTGGGTTTGGCTGGGGCATGGCTATCTCTATATAATCTGCCCCTGAACATAATAAAGGGGGCATTCTTGGGGAACTCAAGGATGACCCGTGCTGCTGTCTCTCTGTCTGTGTGTGTTTGTGTATTTTAACCTCCAGCCCCTTGCCCAAAGCTCACGAACTGGGTGCCAGCACACAGAGCACAGACGCGGGGGCACGGTGTGTACGGCATGGCGTGATATGATCAGCCCCTCCCAACCCACAAACTTAGGGCAACAGACGAAGGTTAGAGGAATGAACAGGAAGTTCTGCTTCTCTTTCCACAGCCCAGCAGTTGCCTTTGTCCTCATGTCTCTGTGTTAAGTGGGAGGGGAGTGGTAGAACTCACCAAAGCACATCATAGGAACATCTTGGGCACGCTTAGTTTTCATCTATTTTAATCAGGTGGCAGGAGGCAGAGAGAGGTTGCTTTCTTTTTACATACACTGGACTGGTCTTGCTGAAGTTTCATGTCTAGGTTGTCATCAGGATATGCAGTGGGTTTCACCACTCCTTCCACTCCTATCTCTTTTAGAAGCAAACACGATGGTCTTTATATTGGAAACCCCACTTCTGTCTCAGATACCCCATTCCCTTTATCTTTTCTCTTTCCATGACAGCCAGCGTGATGTTGTTTAAGAGCAGAAGTCAAATAATTTCACTTCCCTGTTAAGTCCCTCCCCAAGTTTCTCATCGCACACCCAGACTCTTTTATTTTTTCCCACTCGGCTATGACTTCCTCCTCTGCCCTCTCTCCCGGCATCCCATACCTTGCTTGTGGCACACACCTCAGTCATGCCCTTGCCTAAGTCTTTGCGTTCCTGCTGTCCCTGCCAGGAACACTCTTCCCCAGTTATGTCTGTGTCTTTCTCAGCACCCTGTCTATAACACCTCTCCCCCACCATCCTTCAGTCTGCTCTATCACTTTTCGGAGCACTCTGCGCAGACACCAAGGCTTTGTGTCTTTCCCTTCCCCCACTGAATGTAAACTTGGGAAGGTCTTGTTTCTGTTCCGTGTGCCTGTGAGTCTCTGTACAGCAGGAACTCTGATGGCTTGCTGGGTACGATTATTGCCAGTAGTGATAATATTCAGCTGAAGGCAAATATTACTTCCAGAAAATAACCTTGATAGATGAACAATCATTAGTTTTCCATTTAGTATTAGCTTAGTATTAAAATAATCAGTTGGTAGAGGGCTTGATGTGGAGGCAGGAAATCCTGATGCTGAGCTCTACAGCCCAGGTTTTTCGGTAGTGTTGGTTTTGTTCCTGTTGGTTTTATTTTAAGTTATTATTATTTGATTAGTTGGCTTTTGTTTTTGTTGCTCTTTTAGCCCAGAAGTATGCCATACACTTGCAATCTCAGAGCAGGGAAGGTAGAAACAGGACTTTCTAGCAAGCCCATACTTGATGAGTTCAAAGCCAGCAGAGGACCTTGTCTCAAAAAAGGCAAAAAGCTTTTTAAAAAGATCAGCTGGTCTCCATATGTAGACACGTAGACACACACACATAAACACACACAGCAAACAATCAAATTTAAACGAGTGCAAACACAACATTCTTCTAGCAAATTCACCTTTCATTTGCAAAACTTGTCACAAGGCTAACAATGCTTGATAGAGTTTAGAATGTTTAGGAGAAAGTGATAGTGCATACCCATGACACAAACACACACACACACACAACACAGATACACATACACATCTGCAACACTACATCCCCCATCCCTCCACACACCATTTACTGAATTCTTTTAGTGTTGTGCATTTGTAGACATGTCTAGGGTTGACCACTTGGAATAAGATAACCTATCAGTGGGCTGATCCCTGGGGAAGCCTGATTCTCCCTCCCTCCACAGTCATTGACTGCTTGTAGCTCTTTACCTAGTTGTAGGCCTTTGTGAGATCTCCCTTCTCCATATTGGCATATCAGCCGATGATGCCATTATATAGGTCTTTTGTAGGAAAGCGCATTGCTGATATTTTGTGGGTAGAGCTCCTCTATCATGTCTAGAAGAAAGTCTCTGGCTCCAGGAACCCTGGTTTAGGGAGCGTAATTTTTTGAAGCAGTCTCATAAAACAAAATTTTATATGAAACTTGAAGGAAACATTTTCTGAACATTTTCAGAGTTTGGGCTTAAGATTGCTCTCCTCACTGCAATGATTATTTTAAACAATTCTGCATTCATTTGCAGTTTTACATAACCACGGGGGGGGGGGGAATGCCCTCAGACTATATATCCAGATGAGCAAAACAGAGATGAAAATCATTAGTTTTTGAGATAGCAAATTTTTCTTTGATTAACAATCTGCCGCTCAGCTTTCCTTTAATAAATATTAATTAGCATTTTGGCAGAGCAGGCTAGCATGAGGATCCTCGAAGCTCATAAAATGTAAGAAGCTCATGAAGTTTCTAGATGCTTCAATGTGGTTACATCTTCAACAGTATCTGTTTCACTTGTGGCAGTTTGTGTAAGAAATGATCAATTAGTAGTTCCTGCAAGGGAGCCATGGGTTTCTGTAGCAGAGTATTAAACCTGTATTTTATTGTGATGACTTTTTAACCTGTGGTCCTTGGTTAATCGTATTTGAAGATCTCAGGTAAACACGTTAAAGCAGCCCCTTTAATCTCTTACGTGGGCCCTACTTTAGTTGGCTTTGGCTGAAAACCATGTAAATGCGCTTGGTGCATTTCTGCTAAGGCAATGGGTAGTCTTTACACTAGCGTCTTCTATGATTGATTCTGAATTTACAGCTAATGGCTTGGCGACTAGCAAAATGGCATAAGCTATGAGTTGTCCTTGTTTCCTTTCGGCTGCTGTGCTGAAACACTGACCCAAAGCAACTTAGGGGAGAAACGAGGCTTTGTTTCCACCTTACACTTCTGGGTTACAGCCATTGTCGAGGGAAGTCAGGGTAGACACTCAAAGCTGGGAGCCCAAGGGAGGACTGCTCACTCATCCATGCAACATCACCTCCCAGCAGGAAACTCATAGCTGAGGAAGTACAGCAGGCACCATGAAGGATACTGCTTGCTAGTGGACTTGCTCAGAGGTTCATGCTTAGCTAGCTTCCTTATACAATACAGCCCAACCTGCTCAAGGATGGTGCTACCCACAGTGGGCTGGGCTCTCCTGTATCAATTTATAATCAAGACAATCCCCCATAGACACACCCACCAGCTAATCTGACCAAGGCAATGTCTCAAGGGAGGCTCTCTTCTCAGGCAACTCTAGGATGTGACAAGCTGAAAATTAAAGTTAGTTAGAACACTGGGGAGTTTGGAATAAGAAATACCTCCTCCTGATAGTCTTGGGAACTTAAACATGTCCCCTTTTGGTGGCACTGTTAAGGAAGGTATGATTGTACAGCCATCTAGAGGAAGCCTGCTGCTGTGTGTGGACTTTGAGAGTAGTTTGCTCATTCTGCTTCCTGATGTGAGTTCTCAGCTTTCTGCTCCTGCTGCCACACCTGCTACTAGTTGCCATGACTCCCCACTATGGAAATTCCTCTGAAACCAGAACTTAGAAGAAGCTTCCATGTATTGCCTTGGCCTTGGTACTTTTTTCACAGTAACAGAATGGTGACTAATACAGACAGACCTCATTTGTGACATCATCAATGTCTGTGGCATGACTGTGGTTTAAAACTTACTTTATATCGCATAAATATTTCTTTGTTATTGGCCTTTGCTGTTGTTAGGCAGCAAGCCAAATATGGGCATGATGGAAACTGGCATCACTCCATTGAGTTTTAAAGGCTGAAGACTGTTGGGTAGCTATATTGTTAGGTCATTTTGATGGATTTATCATTTCCCCCTTCCTAGAGTCGAGACAATCAGTTAAATCCTATCAGAATATGTCTAAAATATCTGTTGTCTTAAAATTTAATAAATAAAAAATGATTCTAACACCTTTATACTTTTGGAATTGATCTCCATACTATTTATATTTTTTTCTTCTTAGGTATAAACAACTTACTACTGTGGATATTCTCTCTGTGATCCATCCTCAAACATACGAAAAATCAGAAATAGGATATTTTAAAATAATCTTTGAGGCTTAGGTGGTATTAAGTAACGAATAATCTGATAATATTTACCTATTAGGAGTGTTACCATATAAATTATTACAATTATGAAAACCATTTGTCTCTAGTTTTATCTACTAACTATTTTCATTTAGATGCTTTAAACAAATACTTTTGTTTGCTATTAGGACAATAATGTCTTTTAGAAAGTTAGTTCTGCATACTCTAATATTCGTAATTAGCTATAAATATATTATTCATTTAGCTGCTTGAAAAGTGTTAGCCGATTTTATATAAAAAGTTAATGCCTTTCAAAATCATGGATTGC
>NC_022019.1:9751928-9769037 GCF_000317375.1 Microtus ochrogaster
CAGGCCTCCTTTTCCCGAAGCCCTAACTGCATGATAATTCTCTTCTCTCCTCCATTTTCCTCCACTGGGTAACTGCTGAGATTTACATATGGCCTGCTCTGTTGTTTTTTTTCTTTTTCCTTTCAGATTCTAATAAAATTGCTTCCTGGCTTCTGCTTGAGTCCATTCTTAAATGTTTTTATCAATGAGAATAAGAGTTCTAAGAAGAGACCCCATCTTCCCCTGTTGTAATTGTTGTGGTGACAAGATGTATGGTATTGAAATTTCATATACCATCAATTTCAGAGGTGAACAAGGTGTAGTGTCAACTGTTGGTAAATCCATGACCTTGACATTGAGAGGTGAAGGTAGGAGAATCAGGAGTTCAAGGTCTCCCTTAGTTACACTGTGTTTTTGAGGACAACCTGAATTGTGAGACGCTGTCTCAAAACAAAACATGATTTTAGAAACAATAACTATGGAGTAGATTTTCCAAAAAGAACATCCTATACCACATCAATGGATTTAGGTAGGATTTCATGGCCAAAGTTGGAATCCGGCATACTCTAACAACAAAGTTTTACACTAGAGTGAATTGAACAAACAGGTCTAGTGTTCTTCTAGCTAAAACCTACAGAATGGAAAGCAGACTTGATTTTATCACAACGTAACACTGTGGAAGAAAAGATGTTTGGACAAACATTGGTCCATTCTACCAAGCTTCCATGTCATCTTTCACATGTCTGGCACATTCTGAGGGCTGTAGGTAGCAGCTCTGCAGAGAGGAAACCAGGGGTAGACAGACAACACACATACAACACTTTCCATAGCACACAAGTCTGTTTCTATGACAACCATTAGTGCAATTTAAGGAACAGTAATTGCAGCTTTTCTGTCAGATAGTTTGGTTAAGGAAAACACTCCCCTTCAACAAAACAAGGGTTTGGCCTATGTGGCCCATCACAAGAAAGAATATTGGAAGTAGGGAGTAGGTAGGACATCTGCAGAGGCACTTGCATATTTGAGTGGCTGAAAAGAAACAAAATTAAGCAATTATAAGTGGCTGCTCTATTTTATAGTTTTCCATAATAAGCCCCCTTAAGATGTTCCTGCATCCTAGGAACTGTTTCTCAACAACAGCAGGTAAGGTGCACGGCCCGCTCTCTGGATTGCTGTTCTTGTTGAGGGACAGGACTGGTCCTTCCTTTCTTATGCCCCCAGAATGGCTCTCTTGCTTTGTAGCAAATGGCAAGGATTGAGGGTTAGGGCCTATTTTTCTTACCCTTGTCACCCCATGGGATACCAGGAAGGGGTTGGGAACAGCTCCCCTGCTCTCACTACAGGTCCAGCTCAACTGAATCCCCACCAACAGGGTCAGCTCTGGTACGCTGCTCAGGCAAGGTGCTGTACCTGCTCTCCTGTGCGCTGCCGTGGGCGTGGGGTTGGGGCAGGGCCAGTTCTCCCTAATGTTGCTACCACTGGGGGACAGTGCCAATTTTTCCACTTTTATGACCTTAGAATCAGCTCTCCTACCCATTACAGGTGGCAAGGAGTAGGGGAAGGAGGAAGTCATCTCTCCTTTGCCCAATCCACCATGTGGTAGGTGAAGGGTGGGGCCAGATTGCCCACACACATTCGCAGTGCTGGATTACTTGCACCTCTGCCAATGGGGTTAGCTCTAGTATGCTGCCCGGGCTAGACTCAGGGACCACTGTCCTGAGTGCTGCAGTGGATGAGGGGCAGGATCAGCTCTCCCGCTCTTGTGACTACAGTACCAGATTTTCCAGCCTGCAGTAGGTACAAGGGGCAAGTGGCATGGAGCAAGGTGGATATCTCTCCCTTGCCTTTGCTACCATATGCCAGACCTTGGGGATAGCTCTGCCACTCTCTCCTATTCACCAGCACCCCTGACGGTAGGGACAGCTCTACTGTGCCGCTCTGGGGAGGAACAGGGCCCACTTTTCAGAGTGGTACAGTTGGTGAGGGCCAGGGCCAACTTTGTGCAACCCTATCCTCTCTGCTTTCAATGGCAACGGGAGCCATGGACAGTAACACAGACAGTGGCTGTGGTAGGTCTGCAGATGCAGACATGGCCCCTGGCAGCAGTCCAGGTGGCAGACTTAGATTGCCATGGACCCAACAGCAGCGTGGCGCTTGAACCTCCATGTGGCTCCAGGTGTAGACCCATATCCTGGGCATCTTCACTGCCTTTGATAGTGGCAGGAGCCTTGTACATCAGCACAGGTCCTGTCTGTGGCAGGGTCACAGACCCAAGCTTAGTCCGGGTCATAGCTCAGGTCCATACAATGCCTTGACCCTTGGTGCATGTTACTCAGGTCTATATGAACCAGGCAGCAGCATAGCTCTTAAGCACCAGCAAAGTCACAGGTGGAGGTCCAGATCCTTGGAATCAGTGTGGCCTTTGGTGGCATATTGGGCCACAGACATAAAACACAGACTCGGGCTGTAGTCGTTCCATTGACACAGACATGGACTTTGGCAACAGTCAGGACCTGGATGTCATTGTGACCCTAGCTGGCATTGCAGATTGCCCAGAATGGCATGGCACAAAGTGGCAACATGGCCCCAAATGCTAACATGTCCCTTGGTGGCAGCCAAGACCCCAGGTAGCCACACAGTCTTCGATGGTAACAGGAACCATCAACATCAACACAGACCCTGGATGCAATAGCGACGTGGACCCAGACATGGCCTACTTCCTCAGTGTGGGACTGGACAAGATGATTATCCCAGGTGGCATTACAAGCCATCCAGGTCTTGGTACCTTGATCTTTTAAAACCAACATGGTCTTGGGTGTCAGTCAGAACCACAGGCCTCTGAACAGCCCTGGGTGGCAATGGGAGCCATGGCCATCAACTTAGAGCCCAGCAGCTGCAGGGCCTCAGACCCAGACATGGCCCCCAGCAGCAGTCTGGGCTGGATCACCGTGGTACTGTATGGTAGCATTGGAATCCTGTATTAACACGGGCCCTGTGGGGACACATCCCTTGGACATCAACTTGGTCACAAGTAGTGGTCAAGATTCTGAGTGTCCACAGGGCCCTTAGTGGTAAAGGGAGTCACAGACATCAACACAGACTCCCCACAGCTGCATCAGCATCATGGACCAAGTCATAGCCCTTGACTAGCCCAGACCCAGACATCTTGCCCTGGGTAGCAAGTAGCAAGTAGGGCATCTATCTTAGCCTGTTCCTCTCTGACTTTGCTTCTTCAGATCTGCCTCCCTCCCCAGCACATGAATCATTTTGCATCTTTCCCCCCTCTCCCTTTTTGCCTCCTTCCCTCACCCCCTCCCTCCCTCCTCTCTTTCTCTCCCTCCCTCTCATTTTGCCACCCCGTATTCACTCACCATAATGATGCCCAACTGCTCAATGCCAGAGGCTTGGGGCAGGATCGGGGGGTGAAATTCTTCACACCCCAAGTCTAGACTTGAGTCTTCCAGGCCCTAAAAAAAGATGATGATTTCAATAATTGATGAATTTATGTAAAAAAGGAATCAATAATTGATCAGTTTTGAAACAGAAAGATACTGGGGCCAGGTACTTTCACTAGTGAATTCTTCCAAGCCTTTTAGTAAAACTGTATCAATCTCCAGACAACAAAAGCAGAGAGGATATATTTTTCTTTCTTTTTTCTTTTTCTGTTTGTTTGTTTTTATGAGACAGGGTTTCTCTGTATACGTCCTAACTGTCCTGGAACTAGCTCTTGTAGAACAGGCTGGCCTCGAACTCACAGAGATCTGCCTCTATGACTCTTTATTCATGTGAATATGATGAAGGGTTGTTTAGGTTGTTAGGGACTGAGAAAGTGGTTTGGTCAATAAAGTGGCTGGCATGTAAGCACAAGGATCTGAGTTCAGATTCCTGGCATCCACATAGAATGCCAGGTGCGGCAGTGTACCTCTGTAACCTTAGCACTAGAAAGGGAGGGGACTCATGGATCCTACAGGTCAGCCGGCCTAGTCATTGCCCAATCAATGAGTGCGAGACCTTGTCTAAATACGAGGTGAAGCATGATGGAGGAAGGTACCTGACACTAACCTCTGGTCTACACACACACACATACACACACATACACACACACACACACACACACACTATGATCACATGATCACACATACATCCATACAAACATGAATGAACACACACACACACACACATACACACACACAGTCATTTAGCCTTGTATTATTTGTGATAGGACCACATGATGAGACTATGTGATTCTTGATACCCACTCTATCAGAAAAGCTTTTTGCCCTCAACTTTAATGCCTTTTAGTAACTATGAATGACTCTTGACAGTTTCTCTATTATGTGCCTTCAAAATCTTCATTTTTGAAGGCTTAGGTTTGCACATCTGTAGCACAGATATCTTCTCATACCACAGCAGACATCACTAATCAATGAAAGAACTCCTAGCTCAGATTCCTTCACAGCACAGCATGTCAAATGCATTCTCTACCAATCTACATTCATTTGGCTAGCAAAATGAGACTTCTAAGTGTGGGAGGTCAGTAGGATTCCATTTCTTTCTACTTTGAGGTCTTAGTTTTCCACCCAACCTGTCTAAGACTTACTTTTCCCAATAGACAGCGTGATTCCGTGATGTGTCAACTTGGACGGGCTGCGTTGCATTTCTCAGAATTTTTCTTTCCCCTGTGTGTTTCTAGTTAGCATGAACCAGCAGAAAGATTCTCCCAGGAGATTAGAAAGGAGCAAGGAGGCAGGAGCCATCTTGCAGACCAACCCTGTCATCTCTGATCTGCTGACTCACCCTGCTGGTAGGAAGTGATACATGGGTCTGAGGTTGTTCCAAATTTCCATGGGGATGCTCTGCTTCACCATTCCTTCCTGGGCCAAATGTGTTCTTGTCACTATCAACAAGTTCAGTTTCAACCAAAACTGGCGCGGCCTTGTTAGCCGCTGAGCAAGGCAGGCACCTTGGGGGAAGCTTCTGTAGCGATGCATTGTCAGAGTACCCTTTCTGCTGTTTTCTACTAATAAACTGAGCAAGCCCATTGGCATTTTCATCCGTCACTTTAATTTTTCACATGTGTTCAGTAACTGAGCTAAGTACACCCTAAAAATGTGCCTACTAGCTTTTCTTTTGAAATTATTGTCTTGAACTGAGCATGCTCAGGAATGCATTCCTTAGCTGAGCATGCTTAGGATGGGTCCAACCTCTATATGAATAAGCAGCTGAATAAAATCTCTACACTTGCTGTTATTACTCTGAAAGAGCATGGTTTTGGAATGACACCCATGCTCTCTGGCTGTAAATAGTAAATCTTACATTCTTTTCTTCCTGGCTATGCTCTATTTGACTTTGCAGTCATGGAGATACAAACCCATTGTGCGCAGCTGCATGGTTTCATTGTCCTTCAGCCTGTACTTGAGGATTTCCCTTTGAAATCTGCTCTTACTCTTATGGTTGGCATTTGGAAAGTTCTCTGAAGGCTTCTATGTTGAAGGCTTAGCCCTCATTTGGTCACATAATTTGAGGATGATAGAAATGGTGTGGGATGTCCTTCTGTCTATGTGTTGCTTTTATTGGTTAATGAATAAAGAACTATGTTGGCCTATAGCATTGGAGGAGAAGAGGAGAGTCAGAGAGAAGCCACAGACACAGATGCTGGGAACTTTAGATGGTAAGCCACAGCCACATGGCCATACACAGATTAATGGAAATGGGTTAAATTAATATGAAAGAGTTATCCAATAGAAAGCTAGAGCTAAGAGGCCAAGCAGTGATTTAATTAATACAGTTTCTGTGTGGTTATTTTGGGTCTAAGCTAGCGGGGCGGCTGGGAACCAACAAGCAGCCTCCTCCAGCATAGAAATAATAGGCGAAGGAAGTTGCCAGAAATAGGTCCCTGTAGACTCTCTTTGAAGTGTATAGTTTATCCCTTTGCTTTCTTTCAGCCTCTTGGTTGCCAGGAGATGACCTGCCTTCTCCACGTGCTCCTGAAATAATGTACTGCCTTATCTCAGGCCCCAGACAATCAAGTAATTGACCTTGATCTTCAACCTCTGAAACAGTGAACCACAATGGACCATTCTACTTAAAACACTTGAAAAATCTTAAAATTGGTGCCCAAGGTATTGGGTAAAACAATGACATTTCCTAATCTAGTAGATTCTTCCTAACCTTCCACTTTCCTGGGTCTTTCTTCTTAGCTCTGCCCTGAGTCTCTTTACCTCTCTCAGGCTCCGAGTGTCCTTTTGTGTAGCTCTCATCCCTTCCCCACTAAGCTTTTTCTGTTTTCAGTCCTTTGTTTCAGGCGTTTGTCACAACACTGGGAAGTTGATGATAAACTCGTGTGTCTTGTAGCTCTGCTTCTGTGATGAAATTCTGATTAGCAAGGGCATTAACATAGCATAACCTAATCTCCCCCCCCCCCCGCTCTTTATCCAGGAGGCTCAGATTAGCAAAGCCAACTGGGGAACAGATGACAATCTAGGCTCACCCAGATTCAAATCCTAGCTATGACATTTGATAGTCAAATGTCTTTCCACTTGTTTTAAACTTTCCATTTTACCTGCAATAGTAATATCAATCCCTATCTCAAACTCACTGTGAGGAATAAGGGACATTATCTCTATAGAATATTCAGCCTAACGCTTAGCATTCAACAAAACATAATCTAAAACTGTCAATGTTTAGTTTTCCCACATTCTGGTTTAGCAGAGGGTTTTAGAATATGAATTTCTAAACAACTCTTTGATAGGTTAGATTTGAATGACACTGTCTTAATTTCATTTCTGTTGCTGTTATTAAATACCGAAAAACAGCAATTTAGGGGAAAAGGCATTTATTTTAGCTTGCAATTTCAGGTTACAGTCCATCATAACAGGGAGGGCAAAGCATCAGGATCTTAAATCAATTGGTCAAAGACCGTGAATGCATGAATACTTAGTTCTTGGCTTATTCTCTCTACTCTGGAAAATGGTGCCACCCACAGGGGACTGTGTCATTTCATATCAATTAACAGACATAAGGCAACCCCACACAAAAAATTCCTCATAAAGAATCTTTTCCCAGGTAATTTTTCTTTGTTTCAAGTTGACAATTAAAACTATCCATTGCAGACAGACATGAGACAAAATCAAAACGTTTAACTTCAGAAATGTATGCTGCTTATATTTTAACTTTATTTTTTCCTCTGTAAGCTATAATATGATTGATTTATACTTTGTTATTGTAAAAATTAGCTGCTTTGTATTTTGAAGTAAAATGCTTAAGTGTAGATTGCTTCTTTCTCATGCTGGCCTAAATTGATGCTAGCACCCCACAATACAAGGCAAATCAGAAGATGGCAGGATTCCAGCCTGCCTGCCTCCAATAGGTGACTTTCCTCCAAATTGCTTCCTTACCTGTGGAAAGAAGACACCATCTTCTAAAACCGAGGAAGAACAGAAAGACAATGAAAATTATGGGATATTAAAAGGGAGAGGAGCTCCTCACCTCAGAGACAGGTTGAAGCCTCTTGACAGCCAAGAATTAAGAATTCCAACACAATATTTCCTTACAGCCCCTTTCCCTTCAGACCTGGGAAACTCACTTTTCTGGGAATCCCCAGAATCTCTGTGAACAGTAAAAGGATGCGTTCTTGCTACTCCCATGCACACCTCTCCTGGCTCCTTTTTATATTAATGCATTTTAACTCCACTCCAGGTTTCCAAGAGCCAGCCTGTCATTTCATTTATCCAAGAGGAGGAACAAAAAATGATTTTCTTATCAGTCCATTGAACTGTAATGTATGCAACCCAAAAGCCAGTAAGATGGTACGTTGCCTGTTCCTAGGACACTAAATAACAACCCTTCTTTGAGAAGTACAGTCACATGCTCAGCTACGCCAGTTCTCTCTCTGAGCATCTTTCTCTGTTTAATAAATGCCAGGTGTGATTCACACTGGCTCTCCTGATGGTCTTCTGCACAGTGTGAGCAGGAGTCTGTGTTCTTACCTGTGGACGACTCCAAAAACAAAAACCAAACTCCTTGGGGTGCTGTGGGTCCACTGTGGAGCTCTGCCTGTGCTTCCAAGGGTGCCTATGGGAGACAGTGTGGAAGAACTTTGGAAACTTCATATATTATACAAATGCATGGTGATGCAAGATTGTAATTGGTTATCGTTTGACCATTGCTTGTAACTCCAATTTGAACCGCTCCCTAGCTTTGCCCTGCCACAACTTTATTTGAGTTTCATTTTAGGGTGACAGTCACAAGGAAGTCAAGGTGTGTACCTACTCTCTTGAATTATGGTACTCATGTGCTGGGTTACTTCACAGTCATTTGGAAACCGTGCAGAGGGAGGAATACAGCCCCCAAGTTTTCCTGTTAGAGTTATTTCGTGTTGTGGTTGTTTCTCCCACATAAACAAGTAACTGTAGGCAAACACTAAAGTAGAATGTTAGCACACGGCTATCTAATGATTAGAATACTCAAGATACTTGACGAGTATGGTAAGATTTCGGGAGCTAAACTCACTGGAATCTGTCTTCAGAAATTAAGAGTTCTACAAAGAGGAATAGAATATACCACATACACAGAGCTCTTACAAGTCACAACAGAATGCAGATTCCAAAGGCTTAGAGATGGTTCCACTGGGAAGGGCTTGCTATGAAAACATGAGTTCCATCCCACAAACAGTGTGTACGGGTATGTATCTGTAGCTCTCGTGCTGAGGAGGTAGAGACAGGCTATCCCTACCCACAGGCCTCCAAATAGATGTATACTCATCTGCCACACACACACACTTTTCAGAATCCATAGGAAACTAGTTTTGACTATTTCTCATGAAGAACATTTTTATATGACTTCTAATTTTTACCAGCACATTTAATGAATTTAAACAAGCTTGCTTAATTGACTTCCTAGTTAGGCAATTCAGCTCAGGCTTGATATTTGATCAAAAAGAATATAAAGAGAGATGAAGGAAAGATGGCTTTCTGACATGCATCACTTAATGAGATTGCTTGAACAGTGGGGAAAGATAATCATTTTAAACGAATCTGTCTCATGATTGCAACTCTGCAGAGAAAAGAACACCATTTTTGATAAATGTGGGCCACTTAGTCAGTGACACTAGAGAATGGGAGGGTGGAGATAGAGCACTATCACCAATATTTTAGAGAGGAATTATAATCTTAATAATTCTAATAAAATAATTTTAATAAAATTAATTATCTAATTAATTTTAATAAAATATTAATAAATATTAATAAATTTAATAAATTTTTAATAAAATAATTTTAGTTCATTTCTCATCTCCATGGTTCCAACATGCTAGACGTTCTCCCACACGTCAGATTGGTTTCCGCTTTCTTTCTATTGAGGTCATAGGACAGTCAGTCTCCAGCTCATCTTGCCAAGGAGGGAGTCATCTGACCCCTCTTGTCCATAATTCTCCTCCCAAGTCCTATGTTATTGTCTTATACATGAAGATTTGCTTCATCCCATTCAATGATTGTTTTCTGAACCTTTACTGCTCTATATAGAAACTATTGATTTTTAAATTGTATTTAAAATAGTATCATGATTCTTAGAGCTTATTAGAAGATTATTTTTCAAATTTTGTTGTAGCCCATATTCAAAAAGTCAGCAAACATGTCTGGTACAATAATAACAATAGCAAATTTCCATGTACCCACCACCTAAACTTAGGAAAGTGATAGGAAAAAACGTTTTATTTCAGGATATCTTTACACAAGATTCACCTGGATTTTGTATGTAGAAATTCAAATTGTTAAAAATTAAAATTATTCTTTGGTATAATTGATCATTCAATCCTCTTTTTTTTTTTTTTGGATCAACACAGTGCCTAGATGACTTAATTACCTCGTGATATGTGATTCTCAGGACCCCGCTTCCATTAAAGAGCCTAAGAGGAAATTTTGAAATGCCAAATTCCCTCAGACAGGAACTGCTGAAGGCATTTCTCACATGATGATTACAGAGCCCATTTTTTTTCCACTCTAGATTTGTTTCTAATAGGTTGGTACAGGACTTATCATTTATTTTTAACATATTTTAAATCTTCCACTCAATAAATATTAAGTTAGCAGGGAACAAATGGATTCAGTCATTCTGGAACTGGGGAGAGAAGACACAGTGTCTCATAAAACAGTAAGTTTTACCTTTTATATCTTAAGTTTTTAGTCATGGTGTAGCATTTCAGTGACACAGGCTTGGGGTTTAGTGATTGGGTGGTTTGTGGAGAGCTGATTTACAGGGAGGCTGGCAATATTCCCTCTTTATCTCTTGGTATCCCTGGATGCCTGGATAACGACAGCAGTATTTATGGTGTGCTATTAGACCCCACCCTCACCCTGTAATCTATCAGGTCAGTTTCTTCACCAGTGCCTTGGCCCTCCTCGCTTGAGAACTGGTCTTGACTAGTTCAGGAACCACTGAGAGTTTGGAGGAGTAATTTTCCCTCAAGATTCTTTACATATATCTTGTGGTTCAAACCGGGGGCTCAGTCTGTTCCTGGTACACAGAGACAAGGCCTTGAGAGTTTGCATAGTGGCCTGTCTTTCCAACCCTAGTGTTTTTGGGGGGATTGTTGGTTTCCTCCAACACTGTACCTTTTTTCTTTAAACAAGATCTTAGAGAAAGGGCTGTAGAGTTGACTCAGAGGTTAAGCCCTTGCTATTCTTGCAGAGGACTTGAGTTCAATTCCAAACTCTTACATTAGGCAGCTCATAACTGCATATGTATCTCTACCTTCAGGGGATCTGATGTCCTCTTTGGCCTCCTTAGGCATGGCACTCATCACACACACACACACACACACACACACACACACACACACACACACACACAGTTCATAGTGGTATGGACACCCAAATCAAGAAATATTATACGGTTAGTTTTTCAGGTGGGATGTTTGAGATAACCCACCTTATGTAATTAATTATGTAATAACTAAGGCATCCTTTAGCAGGAAGATGAAGTAAACAAGTCAAGAGATATGCACATTGCTTTCAGCTGGTTTCCGACTCCCCAGTCTCTGGTAACAAGACTCTTTTATCTGCTGATGGGTAAAAAAATATCTGTAGTCAGGGGCCAGCGAAGGTGACTAAACGGATAACAAAGGAGATTTAAATGTAAGGGAGGTCAACCAAGGATAGGTACACAGGCAGCTGCTCCTGTCTGCTCTAACTGAAGAGCGTGGCTCAAGGAGAAGCCAGGTGAAGCTGCTTAAGCCACTTACAAAGGCTTGTATCTGTTCATGAAAGATGGAGTTCAGCTGCTTGGTCTTGGAGTTAAGCGACAAGTTGAAAACTTTCACATCCACCTTGCTGATTCATTGGCAACTCCTTTTGAAAAGGAAATTAGATTGGAGGGGGATCAGATGTAGTGCTCAGTTGCTTGCTGCGTTCCCAGAATTATGCTTTGAGGCAAACTCCAATTCTGATAAGATACGTAAAAGTGAGACTCCTTGGCTCGAACCCCAAAGTGGGAACTGCTCAGCTCTTTCTTGGACACTGTGTGGGATACTTCACACCTGCTGAAATGCTGAGGATGCTGTGGCTAGAGACGATGGACACAGGTGGCTGGAGATGTTACTGAGGGTTGGAGGGGGATTTCCTGCAAGGTTACTTGTGCAGTTTTCTGGTTCAAACTGGTGTCTTGGTCAGTGACCGACTGTGTGTGTCTTGACCACCTGCACTGATGGAAAGACGGTATGATTCTAGGACAGCAGCCTTGCTCAGTTCCCCTCCAGTGCATATGAGGACAGGGAAAATAGTAGATGCTTTAGAAGAAGCGAGCCAATTCATGTATAACAGATAAAATGCATTTTTAGGACTGATTCAAAATGACAGGAAAAAAGGAGAGCAGGGTGGGGAAGATTATAACATGCTGTTGTAAAGACTATTGAAATCCTATGTTAATTATCAATTTTGATTATAAAATGATGACAGCAGTCTCACTGAATGGCTCTCAGACTTCATGGATTAAACATCTGCATCTTTTACACAAAAGAAGAAATTAACGTATCCTCAGAGCCTACATCAACCTAAAATGTTCAGGGTTTGGATAATGACTCCTAATGGGTTTGGGAGCCTCTTGAAATCCCTCCCTTCCCATTCTTCAGCCAGGAATGGGGGTCATTTGCCTTGGTAAGGGTGAAATGGTCTGTGGGGGAGGCGGTTTCTCAGATTGCTAGGTGCTCTTACCTAAACCTACAAGCTAGCCGTTAATGGGCAGTGTAATTACATTAGCAGGATGTGGTGAGGTCATCAGAAATGATATGGAACTCAAAGGGGAAACTTCTAAGTGTAAATTGTGGGTGCCCATTGCTTTATTCTTTATTTCATCTCTACAGTCTCAGTGATGCCCAAACAGTGAGTCTTTCCATATTCAAATCCATTGACAAAGGAATTTTGGCTCTTTCTCCCCCATTTAACTAAACATACCAGAGAGGAGGAGATCTATAGATTTCCCTGGACCCACTCATGTGACGACTTTGCAACCACCTTAGCAAGACTGGCAAGCATCTAGAGAAATCTCTAGTTACAGCTCTAATGTACAGACCCTTATGTTATCTCCCAAAGCCCAGTATGGGCTCTGAGCCAAGCTGGTTCATCCGGAATGCCCATTATCTGAGCCGGAATGGACTGATGGTAGTTTGGGAAGATCTTGTGGGTACTTGCTGTTAAAGCCGACAGGAGTTTCTGACAAAGTCTGTTACTGCCACCCAGCGGCCACAGCTAAGATTTTGGGAGTAGGAGTTGAGGAATTGCTTTGAAAAATGGACCTTAGATGACAGCAAGATGAAAGGAACTTGGCTTGTGTGTTGTTATGAAAAACTTTGTGAACTCCCAAGAGGACAGTGGAGTAGGGAGTGGGACTGCTCATTGAGGCATTTCTCTGGGTTTGGAAGAAACCTGGACCCATCTTCACTTCACTGTGGGGTTGTTTTTCAAGGTCCATAAAGTGAAGAGTCATGGAACCATCACTCATGGTGATTTGAGAAAGAAAAAGATGAATACAACCGTCTCCATCAGAGGCTGGACTGGAGCTTAAAATAGTCCTGTGTGTCACAGAAACAGCAGAGACTAAATCCTGCTCTAGGCCCTCGTAAGGCGATCTGATCTTACAACCAATGGGTCTTTCTAGGTTTAGACTTTCCTTCTGGATTTGGATTTGCTTATCTGATGCCTGAAGTTAACTTCTTTGAACCTCATAGAGGCCTAGAACAGAAAATTATTTCAATTTAAGACTCCTGTTTATACATTTATATACGATTCAATCAAAGAATATTTTAACATGGGTTCAAAAGCACCGGATTCTGTGGAGTTTAAATCTACAATGACCACACTTATTAAACTAAATTAAATCTGGAGGCTGATAATGGCCCTATTAATTTCATTCTTGTCCTCAAAAATCCACCATTCTGTGTCCAAGATAAGAGCTCAAAGTTTAGTCAATGACTACTTTATGTCAAGAGCCCATTTAGTGTACAAACCAACAACGCCAAAACACACAGCAAGATTTCTGAATGACAGTAGCTTGATCTTCTCAGGATAAGTAAAACCTTCTTTCATTAAAATACAGAAGAACATTCTAAAGAAATAATTATTGGCTTGGATTGGCTCATTAAACTGGACTTTATTTATGGATAAAGGAAAAGATAGATAAAACACCCAAATAGATGATAAGTATTGAAAAAGTGGACAAGTATCCCCTACAGGCAGCAGGTCAGTGCACTAGAGAACTCAGATGGGAAAGGGTATGCTACTAAACAGATAGGAAAATGCAGTGTGCATCTTCAGATAGAAACAGTAGAGGCTCCAGAACATAACCTGGGATCCTGGTAGCAGAAGCACAGAGAAAGATTATTTAATGCTTCAAATTTCCTTCAATGAATGGAAATTCCCAAATTAAAAAAAAAGGCACAACTTTTGTACTTCTTAACTGTTGAGGACTGGCATAGATAAAACATAGATGTGTACCTGACAGGGAAGCTATTTAAATGAAGAAGTCTATTAAGCTCAATTTGCTTTTATACTAGAAAAAAATGGGTATTTCATTAAAATAAGACTCATCAATGACCTCTTCCAATAAAGCCTGGTGGTGCAATGCACAATGGATAGCTAGTTTCACAAGTGTCTTGGACAATCAACAGAGACCCTTGAGGTATGCATGTAGGGTCACTGTGCCTAGGAAGACCAAGGGATACTATTGTAATTCTGGCTTCTTTTGTAATAGTAACAGATCTTGTAGATGAACTGTCTCTAAAAAAAACACAAAAAATTATTTTAATAAAGCTTAAGATTCACAGAAGTTTCCCGAAATACAAAATGGTCACAAACTTTTTTTTTCTCCTCCTCCTCTACTTCTTCTTCTTCTCTTCCTCTTTCTTTCCCTTCTCCTCCTCCTCTTTTCTTTTTTTCTCCTTTTCCCTTCCTCTTCATCCTCCTCCTCTTCTTTTCATTTTTGGGGGAGGGGCAGATAATCTACACTTAACAGCAAAGTCACAATGTTATTAGTGAGAGCTATGATGTTTATTTAATGTTCCCAGTTCGGTTCAAACAATCAAGCTTGTCCATCTACAGCATCTAAAGTTAGACTTGGCTGGAGAGCATATTGTAAGAAACAGGTTAGTCGCATTTAACCACTGCAATTAGAGCCCAAAAGATGGGAAGATGGGGGAAGGGGAAGAAGATTATTAAATTAAAATAAAACTACATTTCCCCTAGATGATGATGATGATGATGATGATGATGATGATGATGATAATAATAATAATAATAATAAACATCCATACCCCAGGCATCTAATCCTTACAGCTACCTTCATTCACATGCTTTCTACTTAATCATGACAGGGAAATGAATCAAAGTAGAGAGTTCTTCCTTTTAAACATGTCACAGCCACCTGGACAACACTCCTAGCCTCTGCTCATGCTTTCCAACAGTGAATCAGGACAAGACATAGATTTGCTGATGTGCATGTAATCGCCAAAGATGAAGACTGTGTTCATGAGATACAAACAAACAAAGAGAGGGAGAAGCCTTGGCCGAACAGAAGTGATGTACAACTTGATGATCTGATGGATAAATATTCCTGGCACATAGCCTAGCCCACGCTCTCACTGTCTCTATGGCTTGGGCTCCATTGGTCTTCCTTCCTCGATTACATTATTAACTCACAGATCATCATGATTAGATGCACTTAACAAAGCCTGGGTTAAAAGCAGAACTGTGTGGATCTGCAGTTCTGGGGACCACATATTTTTCAAAAAATTTATTCTTTCCATCTTGTCTACATTGCGATGGCACATTTTGGTCATGAAATGTACTTTAGACTCTCCCCCATCAGTTTAGGTGGGTATTCTTCTGGAAGGAATAGTTCAAATTTAAAAGTCTCTCCTTCAAAGGGGGAATTCTGGGGGCCAAGAATGACTGTAGGAAAATAATGGGTGTTGTTCTCATCTGCTTCTGCTTTAATGCCAGGAACTAGTTCTGTCAGCAAACACTGGGTTTCCTTGATGATCCTGTGGGGCAGCCTGGCCATTTTGTCAGATTATGAGTTCAGCCTCAGTTCTTGTCTCTGGCTCTACTCACCTCACGCACGAGTCATTGAATTGCTCTTTGATGTAGGGCAGACACAATTAATGAGGTTACTTCAAGGGTATTTTTTTAAAAAAACTAAACTCATGATAATATTGATAATCATCAAAGGTAAGACAGCAAATTAGAAAGTCCATAAAGAGTTTTTCAACTGAACATGATAGGGCAGAGGAGTCTCTACATTCAGTTAATTGTTCTACTGAATCAATCCATAGATGTCCTTTCTGAAGTGCCCATTGCAGTGGAAGAAGAAGGTAACCTGCTTGCTAAGGTCAAGGAAGGTTATAGACAAATTCCCACTGGGATCTCTTTTGAATTGTGGACAAACTGAATGTTTCTCTAAAGGTATATACACATCTCTTTAGTGATGCAGATGACCCAAGTAGTTGTGCTTTATTTTGTTCAGTAGATACGTGTAAGAGAAGGCATACATCTGAGCAACTTTGACCTGCTTTCACCAAGAACTGGAGGGCAAGTGTGGAATTGAATTTGTCAAAGCTAGAATGTTAACCTTTGTGGGTACGTGGAGGTTTGGATGTTTGTGACTCTTGACTAAGACAACATCACCATTATTTATGGTGTGCTGTTTAAGTCTGAAGTACCCCCAACAAATCTCAAGGTTCTCTTCTTTATTGGCGATTAAGTACCAGGTTTGATAAGCCTGCTGTGACTCAAAAAGACAGTGGAACTTTTTAAGGGTACCATTTAAAGTCACAATTCCATATATATTTATGGTTCAGACCATACTCAAAGCCTAGTTCTGTGTGCAGGCAGAGCCCAAGGGAGTTTCAACTGTCAATATACTTCAGATTTCTGGAAGTTTGTTTTTGTCTTTTCTTGCTATGATGCATTTGTCTTGAAGTAAAAGCCTCCCTTGAGTATAGTTATGCAGGGTCTGTAAGTGCTAAATATCCAAATTAGACATGTATGGCTAAAAGAAGTTTTGTTGGAAGAAGGTAGAGATGACCACAGAAGCTCTTGCAAAGGCACATTTGAGCGTTATTCCTGAGCCAACAATGCACAACACTAGATGGGCTTGAGGCAGAACTGCTATAAGAACTAGGACAAGCAAAGCACTACCCTAGGGAAATTAAAACTAACACTTTTTTCTATACTTCTAATAGGAATATAAATTAGTAAAGTCACCATGAAATTCAGTATGAATATTAATCAACAAACCACAAATCGGACTTACCTATGAAACTCCCTAGTGTGTACCTGAAGGTCTGGAAGTCAACATAGCACAGAGATAATTGCACATCCATGTCTACTACTATGCCACTCACAACAGCCAAGATAAAAAGCCCAATCTAGATTTCCACTGACATATGATCAGAAAAAGAAAATGTGACATATTGGCTTAGTGGAGTTTTATTCAAACATAAAGAAAAAGGAAATAGTGTCATTTGCAAAAACAGAAAAAGTTGGAATTGGAAATTATCATGTTAATAAACTTAATCTCAGTGAAACAAATATTGTATGTTTTCTATTATATGTGAAATATAACCTTAAGTATGCATACAAG
>NC_022019.1:9769722-9783171 GCF_000317375.1 Microtus ochrogaster
AGAAACCCTGTCTCAAAAATCAAAAAATAAATAAATAAGAACAAATGCAAGTGAAATCATCTCATCATTTGATGTATGTTGGGCATGGTTGTACAGAATTAAGATTTTCTAAATGTTTTGTATTTCACACATTTTATGGTAATTTCTCTTATTTTATTATTTTTTGTAAAGTATTTGCTGGCACAAATACTGAGGGGTGTCTGTTTCTCCAAGGCTATTAATTTTTCTCTTTGTTGTTTGAATTGAATGCATGTATTATTCTTGTTTTTTTTTTAATTTGCTGATTGTTTGTGTTGCTATTTCAAATCTGTTATGGAGCCCCTTTAAACAATTTTTAATTCATGATTATTGCCCATTAACTCTGATGTTTCCATTTTGTTATTTCTTATATATTTTCTCTTTTTAGTGAGGCCATTCAGCTAAGTACATTTTCTGTTGCTGTAAGTGAGTA
The DNA here is from genome assembly GCF_000317375.1 of Microtus ochrogaster. Taxonomy (NCBI): domain Eukaryota; kingdom Metazoa; phylum Chordata; class Mammalia; order Rodentia; family Cricetidae; genus Microtus; species Microtus ochrogaster. The sequence goes on from NC_022019.1 coordinate 9,770,174, forward strand.
CTATAGTGTAGGTAAATTTATAAAGAGGAAAGAAGACTTATTTAGCTTATCTCTGTAGAAGCCCAAAAGCATAACATTAACATCTGGTGATGGCCTCCCTGCTGGGCCAGAAGACACAGCAAGGGAGAGTAAGCTTGCTAATATGAGCCTATTTTCTTCTCTTTACCAAGCCCCTAATGTTATGAGGGCCCATAGTAGGGTTTACCTAATCACCTCTCCAGTGTTCTACCTGCAAAGACATTACACATGACTTTAGGAAGTTAATTTTGTTATAGGGTATGTAAGGAACAAGCACAAAGACCACATTATCATGTGTTCTATGAACCATAGCAGTAATATCTTTCTTTACTTCTGCGAGTATGGCTTCCTTCAGTTCCTTAAGCACACTGGTTGCCTGCTTGGAGGTCTTTGTCTGGTAACTGATAGCTGCACCTTCTCAGGTCTCAGCCTTTCTCTGCTACCTATCTCTACTCATGGCTCTGTGTGGGTAGCACATGGTAGTTCCTCTAGTGCAGTTGTTCTCAACCCATGGGTTGCAACCCCTTTGGGGTCACATACCAGGTATTTACATTATGATTTATAACAGCAGCAGACTTACAATTATGAAATAGCAATGAGATAACTTTATGGTTGGGGGGGTCACCAAAACATGTACTATATTAAAGGGTTGGGAAGCCCTGCTTTACTGTGTCATCTTCTGTTAAAGAATGAGCATTATAGCTAATATATTACTTATGGGTATGATGTAACTTTCTGCTCTCTGAAGCTTATTTCTGTTGATTTTTTTTTGCTTATTTATGTTAGTGAGCTCTGTTTTCTCCCATAATGTGAAGATTTTGATATGTTTACTGGAAAAGCCAAGTCTTGGCTTTGTATAGGTCTCTGTGAGGATAACAGTTTAAGCAATGACTTTATTTTGCTACCCCTTACCTCCTAATCTCCATGTCCAACTGTCTCCTCTATTGGGTGTGACCTATTAGTCTGCAAACATAACAGGTGGGCTTATCTAATTTAAAAAAAAAACAGGGAAATAATTGTTCAACAGTCTGGACCAAATAACATTTATTTTGCTGGGATAGGTTTCAGGGCTGAAGGTTGAAGTTGGTTGTGTGTAACCATTAAAACCACCCTATGCTTTAAGAATGGATTAGTATATTTTAACATAAAAATATGTTGGACTGAAGAGATGGTTCAGTGTGAGAACCCACAGATGTGAAGCTGTTCCACCTGGACTGGAGAGCAGAGAGTCTGAGCTTATTTTTACTCTTTCAAAGTTGTTGACAACAGATGTGGCTACAAACAAGAGATTCTGACCTAGGGTGTGGTTAATTAGTATTTGGGGCATAGAAGTAGATCTGCTCCACCTGGACCAAAGATGAGATAATTCAAGTCTATTCCTTATATCATGTTAATAAAGTCTGCTACATTCACTCTCCCCTTTGGAGTGAAGTATATAAGCATGTGGAAAATAAAGGATTCAGGATTCAATATTCACTGAATGTCCCTCCTGATGCTCTTCTTGGTTTCTGTCTCTTATTTCTCTTATATCTATGTTCCTTCTGCTTAATAATTCTAATCATCACACTCCTACCATGGAACGTATGAATTTCATTGAGACTGATCTTCAACACATGGTGCCCAATGTGGGGTATTCAACAATTCAGAAGTCAAGATGACATGTTATACCATTTCCAGCATCCACGTGACTCAAAACCACTTATAGCTCCAACTTTATAGAATCTAATGACTGTGGCCTCCTTGGCTACCCACACTCATAGGCACATGGACATGAGTGCAACACAGACAGACAGAAAGACAGTTTAAATCAACTACTTTCACAAAATTATTGTGTTGCACTGTCATATACACATTATGTATAATGTATTTTAGTCATATTCATATTCCTAGCATTGCCTTCCCTTGTTTGTTGGCCTCTTGTACTATGTCCTTCCTCTGCCCAATAAGTCCATCATGCCCTACTTTCATTTCTCTCTCTCTCCTCTCTCATGCCTGTCTGCCTGTCTGTCTCAATATATTTAATCAGGATGACTCACAGGAACATGGAGCAGAGGTTGTTTACATGGGTATGGACATGAGTGGCTACTTATCCACTGATCTCTTTAATTATTTATAAATAAGTAAAGGAAATATCTTTACTTGTTTAGCAACATTGACTCATTAAAGCATTCTTAGCTGTGTTTTTCTCTGTCTCTACAGAACTGGTGTGTTGGTGGTGGTTCTAGTAGTTTGAATTATTCCCATATACTTGAATTTCCCATACTATTTCAAACAAACAAACAAATAATAAATTCAATTTCCTCTGAAGAAAGCTACAGAACATTTTCCCGAGAAGCCCTTTTTCTAACTGTTCAGTGAATGAGCAGCTGTTCTGGGTATTGCTGGGGGTAGCCTCCAGTTTCTTGCCTTGCCTGTCATTTTTCCTATAATCAAACTCTTCCCTACAAATGTGATGTGGAGCGTGGACAGGGCCTGTCTTCATCTCAAACGCCTGAGGCCTTGGAGTGGAGTATGGCTGGGTAGCTGTAGAAGTCTTGATTAAACTCATCAACAATGCATCCTTTTCTACTTGGAGTGCAAAAGACAAGACTTGCTGTTGATGGACTCACCTGGTTAGAACAGGGTACACCTTGATGGGGGAAGTTAGAGAGGGAGTCCCAGCAGCCTGGTCTCTCTGCCCAGGATGGAAAATCTGTCAAGTTGAGCCTGGGAGGGGAAGGTGGGAGCAGACTATAACCCAAAGACACACTCTGGTGAAATGTCTATTTTAAAAACAGTTTACTTAAGAGGATTTGTATTTATGAGGGAGGGTAGAGATGCATTCATGGGGTTCTTCAGAATGTCATCTTTGGGCATCTTCTCCCTCCCCTTCCCACCATTCTGCCTTCATTTCAGTCTGGAAAAGCTTTTTTGTTTAACTTATTGACCCATGTGTAATCTCAGTGTTTCTCTCTTCAGCCATGCCCCTGCACTGGTGAGCCCATCAAAGGCATTCCTCGCTCCTCTGAAAGTGTTCTAGATTTTGAACACTTCCTCTTGGTTTTTCCTTTCTTAGAGTTTCCATCTCTCTGGCTGCATTACTCATTTGTTCTTGCATGCTATCCACTTTTTTCCATTAAGGCCTTTAGCATATTAATCATAGTTATTTTTAAAGGCCCGTCTGATAATTTCAAAATCTCAGCAGTATCTGAGTCTAGTCCTGAGAGTTACTTTGTCTCTTTGGACTGGAGTTTTATTACCTTTAGCATATTTTGGAGTGTGTTGCTGAAAGTCTAACATTAAGCATGAAAAACGAGAAACTGACCTAAACAGGTCTTCGATGTGTACACTGTGTTAATTTTGAATAGACAGTGTTGAGATTAAGTTTTATTGTAGCCCCACAGGCCATTTTAATCACCTCTCTAGTTCCTCTTTTTGTCTTCTTTGTTGACTTAAATCTAAGCCTGGCTGGGAACTATGTAGACCAGGCTAGACTTGAATTTACAGACCTCTGCCTTCATAGTGCGGGCCGTATGCCACCACACATGGCTTGGGGAAATAATATTTTAATCCTGAGGAAGATACCAGATACCCTGCTCTGGCCTTAACCTGCCTATGCAAGAACATGCATACTCACACAGTCCCACAAATTACATACACAGCCTCCTTCATTAGCACAGTTTCATTGTCTGGTAGGCCTGGGTTTCTGGGCTGTGATCTTCATCTGCGTTTATTACTGGCCTTTGTCCTCCTAAGTGAAATCAAATCTACAGAGTGACAGGGCAAGAGAAACACACTTCTCTCAGAAGAGAGAAGGTTCTGGGGAAGGCTTACTTTCCCTTGCTGAATAGAACAGATTTTGCGAAGAATATTTTAAGCAGAATTATTCTTTAATCTTGCTCTGTCTTTCTTAGTGTGTATATGCATATGCACGTGTGTGCGTGTGCGTATGTGTGTGCCTATGCATGTGAAAGCCAGAATCTGACATCATCAGATCTCTTCCTATATCACTCTCCACTTTATTTTTAAGACAAGGTTTTCCACTGAACCATGTACTCACGGATTGACAGGAATCCTCATGAATGCCACTGTCTCTACTTGGCTCTCTGGTGATGGAATTATAGGAGCATGCTGTGTTCATCATTTTATACAGGTTACAGGGTTTAAAATTTGGGAGGCCATGCCTGTGTGACCAGCACTTTGCCAATGGAGTCGTCTCCCCAGCTCCTAGCCTTGCTCTTCCTTTACAAGTGCCAGGAAGAGAGCTTTCTTATCTCCTTACCACCAGAACAATGTGAGCAGCTAGGAAGCAAAGCCCAAGGAAGGCCTACAGGATGACTGCCACTAAAAGTCCCTCTCTGACCGTCTGTTCAGATCAGTCTCTACCGATTTATCAAAACTGCTATTCACCTGATGTTGCTATAGCAGAACTCAGCTGTCTTTTTTAGAAGCCATTGACTTGACTAGTTTTATAGTTGGCCATTTTCTCTGCAACCTCAATATATTAGTCAGCTTCTCACCAGTATAATGCAATACCTAAGGCAACTGACTTATAAAAAGGAAAGGTTTACTTTAGCTCACAGTTTAGAGGTTCTGGTCCATGGGGGAGGGGTTTCCATCGATTTTGACATCGTAAAACAGCACATCATGGCGGAAGAAAAGTGTTAGCCTCGTGAACCAAGATGCAAAGCCAGAGAAGAAGAGTAAAATGTCTGAATTTCATCCTAAAGACAATCACCTTCTGATTTCATAACCAGGGCAATGAACCTTCAAGTCCTAACTTTCGAGACACGATCGCAGAAGTCACAGCTTTACATTTTCTTATTGTTCCAAGAAACGTTGTCGTTTTTTAGTCCTGCTTTTTTTTTATCATAAAGACACAATGATGAGTTCATGTCTGAGAATTTGGAAGAGACGTCTTGATAGTGGAGGAGCGTGATGTGGCTCTGTGTCTGTCCATGCCCAGGGCGAATGCTTTGTTTTCTTTACAAACGTTTCCTCTCAGTTTTTCTTCTGTTTGTAGGTGACTGACAGTGCTATTTATGCTGATGCTTGGCCCTATACCCAAAATAGAAGGTTTGAAGACTGGTTTATTTTTCTAGATGTGTTTGACATAGTGTTTCACCTGGCCTTTCGTTAGGTCTCCATCTGTAAATACGGTAACCTTTATCTGGAAGGGAGGATCTCTCTCTCTCTCTCTTTTCTCTCTCTCTCTCTCTTCTCTCTCTCTCTCTCTCTCTCTCTCTCTCTCTCACACACACACACACACACACATATATAATCAGTTATATGTACTACTCATAAATATAACATTACTTCATAAAAAAAGAAATCCTTAATAAATATTGATTGCTATTAATTTCTCAGAAATGTGTGCATGTTTCTTTCTTGGTGTGAGAGTGTTGGTATGTTTTTGAAGAATCCTTACTTTAGAATTTAGAATCCGGGAAGACTGGCAGCTGAAATAAGTCACCAGGCACTTTCAAGTCATGAGGCCAGGCTATAGAAAGAAATGAGTTTTCTAAGGGACACGCCTTTGTCCTTGACAACACGGGCAAAAGTCCAAAGCTTTGTTTTATTCCGTTGGAATTATTTTTGCGTTTGAAGAATTATCTTCATGGATAGTTTATAGATTCTGGAAAACGCCCCATAAAAATAAGACTTTGATCCACATGTGTTTGTTTTTCATTTTAAAAACAAAACAAAGAAAAAAAGTAATCACTAACATAAAAATTTAAAAAAAAAAAAGAAAAGAAAGAAAGAAAAGCCAATCCAGAACTGCAAAGTAAAAATTTCGAGGCGCGCTGAGGGCTCCTCCTCCTCCTTGCTGTGATTAAACACAACTGTATCACTATGTCTGGGAACGAGACCCAGGTCCTTGAGCAGCAATGATTTTGTCCTGTGAAGAAAGGTCGGAGAGGTCAGGGTTCTGAGCTGAACGGTTCCATATTGGCGCTTTTGTCCATGCCAGGGCTGCCTAAAATCAAACATGAGGTTTAGGTTTGTCTGCACCAGGGCCTGGCCTTTAGTTCTGTCCTAGTTGATTCTATTGAGACTTCAGTCCTATAGTTGCTAGCCTGCTCAGTAACCGAATCTCAGAACTGCTCCCAGGTATGTTGAAAACCTGGAAAGTTTCAACCGGAAAGTTTCGTGTCCCATCCGTGAAGTAGAACTGTAAGCTAATGTTCAGAGTACATGGAGGTGTGCCATGGTTAACACTTCTTGTCACATTGGCTACATGCTGAGCCCATTTAGCACAAAGTGCTCCCTCGGAGGGTGTCTGTGAGAACACTTCCAGGGACAAGAACATAAGGGCTCTCTGACCTAATCATTAGCTTCATGACATGACTCTTTCCAAACTCGAACAGACTGTCAGCAGCTGGGGCACTGTGACAAATGAGACCTCACTGAAGGAAAGAGATGTTGCTCCTGTCTCCCCCTGCCCCTGTCACATCTCTGCATTTCAGCGACCTCCACAGAGGTCTGCTTCAGTGATGTTCTCCTGTCTTATCTCAGGCCCACGGGAAGGAAAGCAGCGAACTATAGATGGCAGCCGCTACAACTGCAAGTCTACATAAGCCTCCCTTTAATTTGTTTCTTATGTATTTGGTCATAGCAGTGAAAAGTCTGGCTAACACAGGAAGTTATCCACTCAGGGGATATGACTGGATTCCAGTATGTAGAGTGTGAAGAAGATAGAGAAACATTTCCTCCCAGCAGTAGTGATGACGTTCTGGAGTTCAGGGCTAGCCTTGGCTGTGTGAGAGGTTGGGGGCCACTGTGTCTCCAAAGAACAGCAGCTGCAGACTACTTCTGGATCGAGCTCCTCGATCGTTCTCGAAGACTTACCTTCCTTGCTCTTCCTCTTCTGGTCTGTGAAACTAAAGCCACAAGGCTTATACGAGTAGTTACCACAGTACTGAAGGAGATTCGCTCCAGTATGACTTCCTGGCAGGGTTCAAACTTATGAACCACCAGTTGAAGAAAACCCCTAGGACTTTTTCGTATATCACAGAATAACTGTTAGGAGGCGAGCTCTTGGATATCAAGGCTGTTGCTGAGGCTAGCATTCAATTTACACACAGATGGTAGAGAGAGAAATTGCAGATCACTGAAATGACCTGATCCAAATTGTGACGTCTTGCCAAAACTGAAGCAACAAGCTTACGGTCCCTAAGTTAAAGTCGTAGATGTATAGTATACCTTCCCCGCTCTTTGGTCTCAGCTAGCTAAAAGGAAACCGGTTTAAAGCTATTACACTACCACTGGGTTATTTGATACCTAGAAATTCCACTCAATTCCTTTGGGCACTTGGTGATGATCATCTCAATATGTTCAGTAACTGATCATTTAAAGTGACACTGCTACAAAGGGAAAGCGTATATAGGCGTTAGACAATCATGGAAAATGTAAAAGGTTATAGGCTCAGCCCATGTGGCGTCCCCAGAGGTCACTTCTTTGGATTCAAACGATAGTCACACAGATCTATGAGTCTTTTCAATTCCATCTATGGCCCCTGTCCATGCCAATGAGATGAGCTGGACAGTTAAAGGTATCTGACTAACGGAAATGACTTGGGGCCAAAGTAAACTGTCAAAATGAGGCTAAATTTAGCTTTGCAACAAAGCAGATGTAAATCTCAGTGGGGTTCTCACCGGCAGCTAAGAAAATAACAAAACATCTGCATCCCACAGCAGCCTTAAGAAAAGGTTGAAGACAGGGTGAGGCTTTGTGACCTGCTTCCTCTCAGCTCCGGGCTGAGGCCACTTCCAGTAAGTGCTGACTGTTCCTTGAAGAAGTCTGACTTAGTTAACACTGGTGCAAAAGTGTTCCCAAGCAAGACTCTTCCACTCTGAGGCTTGAAAGTGTATGGATGCGTGTGACTCAAAAGACATGCCAGTCTCTGTCGACCATGCTGTCACCTCAGATGCTCCAGCGAGCGGCTGAGCCCTGCCAGGGATAGGAAGGGTAATCCTCTTTCCCAACCCTCTCTTCCTGCACACTGAAATATCTGCACAAAGTGACTCAATGGAAAGCAAGCTGCTTGTCTGCTCTTAGGAAATCCTAACATTCTTCCACAGCGGGAGAACAAACGAAAATAAAGCAAAAACGAAGGACGCTTAAAACGTTTATAAACAAACAAAAATACTCCCCCCCCCTTTTTTTTCTGCAAACATTTTCCTTAAGAAGTGGCCTCAAGTCTGTAGCTGCGAGGAACTCTATTTTGATCAGGCTTGGTGGGGTATGCGTTTTTAAGAAACGATTTTTGTTTGGTGCTTGGTAATTCTTGTTTAACATTTGTGAAAGAATTGCACAAAATAGCTTTAAAAAATCTTTCCAGACGCCTCTGCCAAGAATCTCCAAGCAACTTTTCCCACTGCTGTTAAAAAGGTCTTTCTTCAGGGCTGACGGACTTCCTCAGTCGCCCCATGGCAGGGCTGTGGGTCCAGGTGAACATGGGAAGACTTTTGAGGTGTGTTTATGTAACTTCAGCATTGACCTAAAAATAAATAAACAATATACTACATCGTTTCTATATGATTATTCTCCTACGAAAGGTATCTATATAATATAGGGATAATCACACCCAGAAATTTCATCACAGAGAATGCTTTAATATGAGCTTGGGACCAAGGATCTTAGAATACGTGTGTGTGTGTGTGTGTGTGTGTGTGTGTGTGTGTGTGTGTGACATGTATGTCATATATACATGTGTATAGCATCAACTTAAGCTTCGATGTTATAAGGGTGATCTTTGCATTATGAACAAGGGAACACAAATGTCTTATATCCTGGTAAATTAAATGCTATCTTCATTCAGTTCTCTGAGCATTAGAGACCTTGTGCTACCCATCCCCCAGTACTGCCAATGCTCATATTGACTTTGGGCTTTGAGCTAAAGGGCAGTAGCTTTGGCCAATCAACTAAGGAAGCAGCCTGAGTTAGGACAACCAGAAACCCAGAGGAAAGGCACGCCTGTTCTCCAAGGGAAAAACAGATGGTGACTGACATGATGGACCTTCTCCCATGGCATTGTCTGTCTATTTTCCCCCCTCGTGTATTATTCAGATATAGGCGGTCCCCAGCTTGTAAGTTCACCAAGTTCATTTATCAAGGACTCAGAACATAACGTCCCACGAAATCAGTGTTGTGCTGGTGGTTACTAAGGTTGATGATGACTTTTTCTTCTGCCTCAACCCCTCCCTTTTTGTTGCTGCGCACCGTGCCCACTTCTCTGCCTCCCATCCTGTGTTTTCCATAGCTTGCCTCTGTATTCCTGACCTCAGCTGTTTCACTGAGTTCAGTGACTGGGCAAAGGAATGGACTCAGTTCAAGTTGGGGCAAATCTTGATAGTTCTTCCTCGGCGACAATGATTTATTAAGTGTTGAGCAGGTGGATTAAGTTACAGGGTCTTGGAGCTGTGGGGGGAATACATTCACCCTCTCTGGTGTGAAGCTCTGAGGTTGTGAACCCTTCGCTCTCAGTCTTCTGTGTGAAGACATCAGCTTATCATAAGGAAGAATAAAACCAATAGGCCAAGAGCAACATAGATAAGAGAGGAAGGGCAGGGAGTGTGCTGCCTGTATGGGACCTGGGTTCTCATGCCCCAGGACCAGAGTGCTGTTAAATCCTGTTTTCCAGTGTTCACTATTTTAACTCTTTCAGCACAGAATCACCAGGCTGTCTCAAAAACAAACCAAGCTTATCTCCCCCTCTCTATTTTTTCTAGTCTGTTTTTATGGTATTTCTGCCTCCTAAGATAAGCTCTCTTACTAAGAAATACTTGTTCAGTGTGCAGAGACTTCCCAGGCTAACACTGAGAAGCCCACCCTGTGCACAGTAGAAGAAAAGTACCCCTTAGATTGGAGTTTAACAACATCAGAGGCGCAGATCTGGACTATGGCCCATCACTCGCTGTTACTGTAACCATAAGACTAACCACTTCCCGAGATTAGGATATCCAGATCTGTGACACTTCTGTGTTTCAGGGTTCTCTGTGCAAATGAAGGGCCTGCAAAGACCTTCAGCGTCCTGCTGGCAGGCTGTACGTAGCTCAGCGTGCGTGAAGGGCATGTGGGATCATGGAAATGACTGAAGTGGCTACAGCTGTCATCATCCGCTGAGGTTTCTCAGGGCACACTCACTCATTTGTGCTTTTCTGTTTCTTAACATCTGAGTCATCTCAATGCTGGAAATACTTTTTTTTAAATATTGCTCAAAATTGCAATTACTTTGTGGTGAGGGTGGCAGTGAGTGTCTAATCAACACTTATTAGATTGGTGCATCTTGGACAAGAGCGTTGGTCATTTCTTTAAAGTTATGCCTTCCCTAAAGTCCTAAGACATTTGTCACATTCTGAATCAACACATATGATAATTTTAACCAGAGATGTTTATGTTATGTGTGGAGAACACGTGTACATATTCCTTCTCCTTTTGAACCAGCCTCCGTGTTTCTTAGTGTAACCACTGAGAAAATAACATCATTTTATGACTGTGTTCTGATTCTCTACCCTTGGGATAGCTGGGTTTCTTTGGCAGATAAACTCATTTACTTAGAAAAGAACTCTGGGGATCTAACTCAATGGCCCTGAACTGGATAATTTGACATACTATCTTTGTCTATGCAATAAAGCTAACATTAAAAAATAATAACTAAAAAATAAATAAGAACTCTAAAGTGTTTGTCTTATATTAGATGCTGAGCTAGATGCTAGTAATTCAAGAGTTAAGAGAGTGATTAGCAGTAAGTTCATAGCCTGCTCATGAGGGGCTACCACATAACTACAGACCGTCAACAATTCTGTTTAATGCTGAGTACAGAGGAGGGCATCTCACTCCAACTACAGTCATTAGAGTAAACACTCCAGAAAAAGTGATGGCTTAACTACATTGTCAGGTGGAGTGTAATTAGTTATGACAAAACCATGTGAATAAAATACAGTAGCAAGAGGGGGTGACTGCAGGAGGAAAGAGTGGAAGCATGCAATTTAGAGGCAGGACACGGGAGAGGGAAAGGAATGTGATACATACAGTTCAATGCTGTTGAAGAAATAGTAAATGTGAAATGGATAACGGTTGTAAAGTCACGTAGTGGGTGGATCTGGGTAAGATGCCAGAACTTCTGGGCATACTGGTTCGTAGGTTGGGGTCTACCTTCTCTGATTCTGTAGAGGACCAATGATTATTGAAAAAATAATAATAGCCAAAGTATATAAACCCAATGTTTGCAGAAAAAGAAACCGAATTAACTTGCCACTTACATATTAAAACTCAATTTTATTTATAAAAGGAAGTTAAAATTTCAAAGAATCATTAATTTAACCTGTTTTGAGAGATTCAAATACTATGATCGCTCTTTGAGAGTAAGAAAATAGTAAACTTATTGCATTTCTTTAGAAAGCATATGTAGTGAAATATGAAAATCTAGGTATTTGAACTGCATTTAGTTTTTGAACCATGATTTCACTTCTAGGAGCTAATCTACACTATGTTTCCATGTGTAGGGAGATTTAATACAAGATTCCAATTAAGAATATATTTATAATAATATCAAAGGATCAAGAACATTTAAGGAAAAGATAGTGAATAGCAGACAACATGTCTATATCATGGAATAGAATATCTAATTAAAATAAAAATTGAAAGCTATTTGTTGGAGAGGGAGAAGGATTTACCTCCATAGTGATATTTTTCATAAAAATATACTAGAAAGTGCTTCACATGCTTTTATATCAATTGAATTATGTACATGAATATGTAAATGCATAGAATATTTTTGGAAGAATACACAAGATATAGGAAATTGACATTAATGAGGAACAAGCATGACACACCTTTGGTTCTGGAGTGATTAAAACACGAGATGATTCAGTGGGTAAGGGTACAGCAATCTCAATGACAGCCATCCCATGATACAAAATTAGCATAACACTTAGTACCATTACTGTACCCAATAGTCATATTGCTGTGGAGAAAGTCAAGGAAAAAGTCTCATTCATAATAGACTCAACTAAATGCCTACACATAAACCTAACCAGGAAGTGAAAGGACTGCCCAATGAAAATTTCAAAACCTCAAAGAAAGGGATTAAAGGGGACACTAGCAGACTGGAAGACCTCACAAGCTCATGCATTGACAAAATTAACATGAAAACGGTGATCCAAATTCAATGTACTCTCCACACATGTTCACCTGACATTCTTTATAGAAATAGAAAAAGTAATCCTAAAATTTTTAAATATCTCCTGAAGAGCTGAACCAATTCTAATTTAGAAGAGCAATGTTGGAACTATCATACAATTAAGCACGGGCACCTACAGCTACCTGAGGTTAGCAAAGTGGACCAAAAAAAAATGTCAAGAAAGTCTCTCTAAAAAGTAATACTGGGAAAACTGGCTAACTACCTATGTTGCTAAGTCTCTGTATAAACCTCAGATGAAAATGTGATACATGTGGAGTATCAGAAATCTTAAGACCTGACACTCTCAACCTGCGGGAAAGCACTGAAAGCATAGGCACAGGCAAGGGCTTTCTGAAAGAACCCCCAGCCCTGGAATGGACAAAGGATTGTGTGGCATTCCAAAGGAAACAAGGAAATAGAAGAATGAAATCTGCCCGCACAATGGGAGAAATCTTTGCTGCATCTACATGTGACAGGGGATATATAGCTAGAAAATAAAAAAGTGAAAATAATTTAATGACAAGAGACAAAGCATCAAATCTAAATTATGAGTAAATTTCTAAAAAAAAAAGTTGAATGCAAATAGCCAATAAATACATGAAAAACATTTGAACATCTCTAGTCATCAGGGAAATGAGGTTAAACTACACTGGTATTTCATCTTACTATGGTCCCAGTGGCAATCACTGAGAAAAGAAATGAGAAGTGCTGGTGGGAATGTGGGGGGCATAGCCCTTATGTGCTGGAGAGAATGTGGGGAGCACAGCCCTTATACACTGGTGGGAATGTTGGGGGCATAGCCCTTATGTGCTGGAGA
>NC_022019.1:9783271-9795280 GCF_000317375.1 Microtus ochrogaster
TATACACTGGTGGGAATGTTGGGGGCATAGCCCTTATGTGCTGGAGAGAATGTGGGGAGTACAGCCCTTATACACTGGTGGGAATGTTGGGGGCACAGCCCTTATACACTGGTGGGAATGTGGGGAGCACAGCCCTTATACACTGGTGGGAATGTGGGGGGCACAGCCCTTATACACTGGTAAGAATGTGGGGGGCACAGTCCTTATACACTGGTGATGGGAGTACAAACTAGGGAGGAACCAGCATGGCAGTGCTTCATAAGATGAGTACAACTACAATATGATCCAACTATACCTCTTCTGGTTATATATGTGAGAGACTCTAAGTCAGCATAGCACAGCGATAAAAGTATGTCTCTGTGTACTGTAGCACTGGTCACAAAAGCCAAAGTATGGAAGCAACCTAGTTGCTCATCTACAGGGACAGATTGAAGCAAGTGTGACATACCCTGGAATTTCATTCAGCTGTAAAGAATGAAATCATGAAATGGACAGGAAAATAGGTGAAACTGGAGGCCAATGTAAGTGAATCAGGCAGACTCAGCAGACAAGTATTGCATGCTTTCTCTCAGTGTAGAATCTAGATTTAAACCCAAAACATAAGAGTAGAATGGGTATGTTTCAAAAGAGGGGCAAGGGAGGGTAATGGGGTAGAAACACAACTAGCAAATATTGTCTCTCATGTGCAAAATCCAGAGTGAAACACACACACACACTAGACACAGAGGATAATGAAGCAAATATGAGGCCTGAAGTACATTAATGTACATATATAAGTATGAAAATATAGGAAAGTCATTATTTTGAATTCTAGTTCATATACAAACTAAAAACAGATATTTCAAATACAAAAGAGAACCCCATTATTTCATACAATAAATTGAATACACTGGCCCATATAAATCCATCCTGGGAAAGCATATATGGGGGCTCAGGAGATGGTTCAGTGGGTAAGGCACTTGCCCGGCACACATAAGGACTTGATCGCAGACCTCTAGTGTCCACATAAAGCCAGACATGATGGCAGGCAGACATACAACAACATCCGCCCCCCCTCCCCCCCAAAAAAACAGTCTAAGCCCCTCCAATTCTAGCAACAAATCCCCCAGAACAAAGAGGTCCTGAGAAAGAGTACCATAGAGCAAACTGCCTTGGTTGAGGGACATAATTAAATTAGGCCTTTAATATCACACAAGACAGCCAGTCAATAAGAACACTTTTTTTTTTAAAAAAAAAAAAAGGAATCAAAAAGAAAAAAAGATGACTGTTAGGATTTGAATGTAACATAGCTCCACGGACTTATGCTTTGAATACTTTTTACCCAACTGGTGACTCTATTTTGAGTGTTTATGGAAATTTGGAAGAGGTGGGTCCTAGAAGACAGAAGTAGATCAGAAGGGGTGGGCTTTGAATGCCAGGCCCGAGTCCTTATCTTGCTTTCTGATTCCAGTCTCCAATGTTGTGAACATTTGGTCACCACACTCCCAACTACCATGAGCTGTGTTACTCAGCTCTGACAGACTGGAGCCCCCTGAAACCACAGGTTAGCCTTACCCTAAGTCTCCTATCTTTTCCCCATGACAGAATGAAGCCCCCTGAAACCATAGGTTAGCTTTCCATAAGTCTCTTGATTATTTTGGTCACAGTAAGCAAAGAACATCAACACAGTGGGTAGCTCTTGGGTGCTTTGCACTAGATGCTACCATGTGCCACCAAACAACATGATTCCATTTTGCTTTTAATCTTATTTTTTGGCAGGAGGAATTCTCCCACCTAGTCAAAATCAGGATCAAAATGCCTAACAGACTTGAAATCAAATATAACTTCTAGGTTAAAAAGACACTCTGGAGTTAATAGAAAGGGGGATGTTAGCACCATGAAGGAGGTCATAAACGTATTTATTACTACTTCAGAAAATAATCTTTGCTTACATCAGCTGAAGAAAACACTGCTTTGGAAGAACACCAAATAATTTTCTTGTCTAGCATACATTTGTGTGGCTCAAAGAATAATATAACTCAATAATGATGAGTCTTTAAATACCTACTCTCTAATAAATAATAAATGAATCTCTAATAAATAATAAAGTTATGAAGAAAGCTAACAAGCTTATTATTAGACAATATATGTCTTCATTTTTGCACAGAAAGCACCTTTATAGCAATACGAAAGATGTGACGCTAACTTTCATAGGAATAGATGTTGGTAGATTATCAGACATGATGAAAAGAAATTATTACTTTGTCTTGATTTTTTTGTTTATGAGATACTTTGGAGGCATGAGATACAAATGTATACATAATCTATAAATTGTAATAGGTCCATAAAATTATTTCTCTTTTATTTATTTCAAAGGCTCACTAGTTTATTAATAAAAATAAGGTGTAAAAGTTTGTCCTTAGACAACTCTACATCTTGAGAAATTTCAAAGTCTGGAAATGATTATAAATTTGGAAATAGAAAACTCCCCGTCTTGAGAAGTTATTAAACTTACAGTATATTTAGACATTCCAAAAAGGTCATATGTGATTATTTTCTGTTATTGGGGATAAATAATGTTTAAACATTTTAACTAAGTCTGATCATTTTTTCCACTGATGAGATTCACTATATATTTTTTACAGTGATTATTTTAAGCAGCATAGTGACATAAAGGGCTGATCTAGCTACATATAAGAATATAAATTAAGAATAATGTATTGATTAGTCAGAGTTATAAATAGAACAAGGATCCTGTTGTTGGTTATTTTACATTTTTGGCATTTTTCAGGGGCCCCCCATCCAGCTCCCAAATAAACCACACAAGGAGTCTTATTCTTTCTTAGACATACCGGACCTTAGCTTGGCTTGTTTCTAGCCAGCTTTTCTTATCTTAAATTATCCCATCTATCTCTTACCTCTGGGCCTTCATCTTTCTCTATTTCTGTACACTTTTCTTTACTTTTTTCTCTGTGGCTTGCTGTGGGGCTGTGGGGCTGGCCCCTGATGTCATCTCCTTGTTCTATCTTGCTCCTTCTACTCTTCCTCGATATCTCCTTCTATTTATTGTCTCTGCCTGCTAGCCCTGCCTATGCTGTAGGAATTCCTACTGCCAGTAGACCTTAAGTTACTCGCCCACTTGGGTGTGGCCTTTTACACTATATATGCTGATGTAAACCATGCATCCAGCCTCTTTTCCGGCTGCAGGATTCGGTTGCTGTTCCCTGTTCCAGCAGAAGACTGTGATCTGTGAGTCTACCCCTAAATAAATAACCCTCTATTATACTCAATTCTGAGTAAGTGTGGGATTTCTTTTAAGCGTCTTTCTTCATACCTATCCGTTCTCCTGCCTCACTACTAGCGGTTTAGCTCCTTATTAGGACCATCAGGTGTTTTAGACAGGCAACACAGCCATACAGAGTGAAACAAATGAAATTTAAAGGAATGCAACACATCTTTGCATCATTAAATCTTCCATAGCATAAAGAAATGTAACACATCTTAAAATAATATTCCATAATATTTCATAACAGAATCCATAGGAAGTGGTAGAAGCCTAAACAGAAGCATCCACAGAAGAGGTTTACTAACTACCTTGACTGGGACTGTGAAGGCTCCAATGTCCCATGATATGCTATTTATTAGTTGGAGAAAAAGAAAAAAAAAACATGGTACAATTTGTTCAAGGCCAGAGGCCTGAGAATTTTGGCAGCTATGAGCTTGGGCAGAGGGGAACTGGTATAAATTCTAAATTCTCCCGAATACACATAGAATACTGCTTGACCAACTCATTTATCCGACGGATATAGAAGGTATACATGTTGAATTTAGCGACTTAGAAGAAACAAGAAATAAAGCTCCCCTGGAAACCTCATCATAAGCAAAACCACAAAATAATGTTAGCTAAACACCTGGCAGATTGGATAGGAAGAAATGAGAGAATGCCTGCTGAAAAGAAAAGCCCAAACAAAGGAAGCATAAAGATCCACAATGGGCAAATCCCAAGGAAGCCCAGGAGGGAAAGTTCTAGCACTGTTAGGGGAAATATTTTAAGACCGTAAAACCATCACCTTAATAGCATGCATTGTCCTTCAGGGTGGATGTGGCCATTATCCTTTTGATTACACCTCTGGAGACCTGCACAAGATTGGACCCATTAACGTGTATCATGGAACAGAAAGGACCATTTGTGTGCAGCTGGCGGAGGCTAGGAGAGAGCTCTTTTCCTCGGTGGCACTGCTGCTCAGAAGCAGTTCATGTTCCTGTAACCCCGGGTAAACTCATTGCTTCTCCAAGACACACTGGGGTGGAAGGGTTTGTTTCTGTGGTTAGCACACTCTCAGGGCGAATAGCTCTGTTTCCAGATCTGCAGAAAAAGTCCGAACATCATAGAAAGGTCAACTCAGCAAGATGCAAATTTGTTTGTAACTAAGAATAAAACTTGAACCTGTACAAAAAAAAAAAGATGACAGAATTACAGAAAAAGTACAAAGGCATCACCATGGTGACAGGATTAGAGTATGTTCCCGAGAAGATAAAAAGATCTGTCAATTGATATTCAATTATGTGATTCCAACAGTCTCGGTGCAATTAAAACTGGATGTAAGAAAGCAAATCCGTCAACTCCAGAGTGCCCATTGTGCTGAGCAGATGGTTCAGGGGACCGATGTGCTTGCTTTGCGAGCGTGAGGACCTGAGTGAAAATCCCCATCCAAAGAAGCCAGACATGGTTGCATTTTAACAATAATATTTTAAATTTATTCTTTGGGAATTGCATGTACGTATACAACATATTTTTTTTTATCATATTCACCTTCCAATCTTTTTCCTCCAGCTCCTCCCAGAACACCCAACCCAGATACCTCCCAACTCCATATTCTCATTTTGTTATTAGTAATAGTAACTCCCCAAGTCCCATTAATGCTTTTCATATACACATGGGTATGAAGCCATCTACACTGGCACGAGCAACCTGCCAGTGGCCACACCCGTATCTTGGGCTAAAACCTTCAGTGGCCTCTGCTGGTTCTGTGGATGGTTAGTCAGGCTTGCATAACTCTTCTGAAGCCACAATGGAGAGTCCCCACAAAACCTTCAAGCATTCAAATGTGTCTCCTGGGTAAGTCGACTTTAAACCCCCTAACTCCATAGGTTTTGTTCCTGCTTTCCACAGAGTCCTCAACAAAACCTAACCACCACCAACTATGACTGGCTGGGCTGGTTTAATTTGAGCAGGCTTTGGAAACCCCAGTCATTCTGACAGAGGGTTTTTTTTTTTCCAGATAATCCAGGAAACATTGAAGAAAACTGAGGACGAGGAGCATGGGGCTCCTGAAGAGCAGAGACTAGGGAGAGATTGAGGTGACCTTTCCATGAAATTCTGACTCAACTGAACTGTAGTTTAGATCTCTAAATCTAAGATGAAAATGAAAGTATAGGATAAGAGGGAAAGGGGAAGAAGAAGGGAGTGAGAGGAGGGGGAAGGGAGGGAGAGCAGGAAGTGGGAGAAGATGGAAGGATGGAAGAGAAGGGAATGGGAGAGAGTAGAGGGAGGAAAGAATTCCCAGAATACAATTGTGTATTTTCAAACACATCTTTTACTTTAAATTATGTGGACGTGTGTGTTGGGTGGTTGGGGTGTGTGCACTTGATTGTAGGTGCCAGGAGAGGCCTGAGAGGTTGTCAGGTCTCTTAAAGATGGAGGCGCAGGTGGGTGTTAGCCTCCCAGGGTGAGGACTGAGAATCTAATTCAGGCCTTTACTGCAAGAGCAGCAAGCACTCTTAAATGCTAAGCCATCACTTCATCACTCATACTAAAAAATAATTCCAATAATTTTTGGAATGAGTAAACACCTGCTACCATTACTATCTCCTTTTGCTGTGAAAGGACCAACCAGGCTTGAACTGCTTGGCCCCCAAGCTTATCTGAGATCAGACCATTCAGGGTGCTTTGAACATACACCAGCTCTGTCATCATCCATGCGATTGTTTCTGGATCTCAAGCTCAGCTCTTCTACATCTTGTTCTTGTTCTTTTATTTTTTCCTCCCCTTGAACATTCCACATGCAATTTGATTCTGATTTCTATGTGTTTTCAGTTGTCAAAGATAGTCTCACGTGTAGGCTATCATGCTTTTACACGTGTTTCGCCTTGACTGTTGCATTGGCAACATCTTGGGGATCCCCATGCATTACCCACAGGTGTTGTTCTAAGACTTACCTGTACTCTACTGACCAGTCTCTATATTATTTGCCTTGAGCAATTCCTCTTTAGTTCTCTGCTCACAGAGACCACTTTTATTCAAGCAACAAAATGTCCAGTCTCAGATTTAACACTGTGACTGACCTGAGCCAGGTAGGTGATATACTTCCCTTCCCTTTAGCTCATATTGAGGTTTAGTTGGTGTGGGGGTGTATGAGTGCCTTGGTTAGTGTGTGGGGCACAGTGAACATGTAGGCATGGGGTGGCAACCCTTGAGGAAGAGAAAGGTAAGTGCTCTTAAGTTCTTACAGTAACAGGGTGATTGGCTTGACTATGGCTGTTGAGGCAAGACACTGAAGCCTTCCGCTAAGAAGATGTAGAAATGGTCTGGTGGCCATGATAAGGAGGGGGATGTTGTGCTGAAGTTTGAACTTGAGTGGACTCCAAAGGCCCATGTGCTCAGTAGGCTTAGCCCCCAGCCTTTGGTGCTCCGGGCAGGTGGTCAAACCTTCAGGAGATGGAGCCTAGAGGAAGAAAGGTTGTGTGCAATCTCTCTTCCTTTCTTTCCTGGTAGACAAGAGGTGAGCAGAGATTCTTATTTACAAATTCTGCCTATGACTTCTCTCCTGTTGCAAATGTCTCCTCTCCCGAGTTCACAGGTGCAGTAACCTGTGAGAGCTCTCTGCAGATTTACAAAGTTTCTAAGACCATCTTCTGCTCTCAGTAGATACTGAGTGCTTCCATTTGGTAATTTTCACTGAGATCATGTTCTCTTGTCAGATCCCTCAGTGGATGCTTTCAGATATCGTTTAGGTCCTGATTTAAGTTACCACATCTCCACAGGAAGTGGGGGAAATTAAATTATTACAGTTAAACTTTGCCAGGTCACGCATCCTAAACCTTTGGTGGAAATAGAAGGGGAGATTTCTCTGTAGGTAGGTTTTTTTCCTGTGCTAAAATCTTTTTCTTTTAATGTAGCTCTTATGTTGCCCTGAATATGACCTAGCTGGTCTCAGCTTCTTTGACTGACTAACCTCATTAGCACCCTGCTGGGGTATCTCTCCGACTTTACTGAGCAACTCCAGGAGAAAGTCGAAAAGAGGAGTCTCTACATACCCCACGCGAGACTGAAGTCGGCTTCTAACAGTAGCCCTCACAGTTTCTTCCCTGCTGATGCCTTATTGCCCGAATAGAAGATGCTATTATTGTTGCTAGGTAGCGCGTGCTGTTTTATCACTTTTCCTGTTATGAGGTGAACAGCAACAAGACTAGATCCCTCCACCCTCTCTAACTCAGCTGTGAGCTGATTTCCAGTCTCCTTCAGTGCCGCTCAGTGTCAGCACGGGAATGGACCCCCCCTCGTTTTAGGTGTCAGCACACATTTCCACCTAATTTATTCATTGGGTTACCTTTTTTCCCCCCAAAGGAGTTTGACAACAATAGGTAAGACATGATTCTTTCCATGTTACAGTAAATATTTCCAAATGTTACTCGCCGATTCTTTTCCTTAATGTGTAATAAATGATTATAGAATTAAAAAAATTTGATTCCTGGTTTTTCTTTCCAGTTTCAGTCTAACAACACAGGTACTCACTTAGTTCTTGTGTCAGAACAAGCGAGTGTGTGCTGCGGTCACCAGCAAGACAGTCATCGAGTGGGACAGCTACAGTCTATCTTTTATTCCTTGTGCCTGTCCTAGGGTGGGTGGCAGCAGAGACTGCGTCACACGGTGTCATACTTAGTCCTTAGCCCTGCACCATGCCCTAAATCTGTAGTCATCATGGCAGAGGACTTTGAAAAGGGGGACATTTTCACCGGCCCTCGAAGCTTTCTGTGGGAGAAGACACATGACTTTCAATTGTGTCTCACTATGCTCACCCAGTTAGGGAGGCACGATCTTTAATGTACCACAGAGCAGGAGCTGCCTTAGCATTTGTGGACTGCTCTAATAGCTACCACATTTCCTATCATTTCTAACCTTTGCAATCATGCCAACCCAAACCTCTAAAGATTCTCTTCCTTTTCCGCCGCCAATTCCAAACCGCCAATGGCCTCTCTTTCTAGCTCAGCGATTGTTTATTGTATTAGCCACCAAGACTTTTCTGTTTGCTATGACTTGACTGCAGCAGATTTTGAAGTTTCCATCACATTTCATTTTTCATTTCGTCTTTTCTCTCCACCCTCGGATGACCCTATGACGATACTCAGCTATCAACATTCCCTCCCAGCCGTCATTCATAGACTGTGCATCATGTCCTATTCGTTCAATGGAACTTGTGAATAAGAACATTCCTACCTCCAGGGAAGTCCCAGATTAGCTCGAAAGATGAAGGTCAGGCAGTTCTGGCAAAATGAGCTGCATGTTCTAACGCACGTGTTGTTTGAGAGAAAGCCCTGTAAATCTCAGGAAGCTGAAACAGGAACATCCCAGGGAGTCTGCAGCCAGCCTGAGCTATGGAGTGGGACCCTGGCTCCCCCCAAATCTACAATTCCAGTGATTGCAATAAGCAGAGACTTGGAAATCTGGTCAATTCATATTCATTCTTAGAAAACTCTACTTAAAATATAGAAAAAAACCTGATGATGCTTGGTCTCAAAACTTGAGCAAAATTTTCTATATGGTCACTTTCTGGTGAAATTTGTCCCAGATCTTCATACATCAGAACTCTGGGGGAGGACCATTACAAAGAGGAGGAATCAGGGAGTTTTTATATTTTTTAAATAACATGTATATATTTCCCAGCTGAGAAGAAATTTTCAAGTCTGCAAATCTGAAATGACAAACATCAAGGTTTAGTTTTTCTTAATTTTCTCTCAATTGATTAAAAGCATATCAATTTGTTCTGAGTCATTGTGTATTAAGAACTCTCTCAATTCATTTCTATGATAATAAATTCCTTTGAGAAGGTAGATACGCTGAACCAGATTAAAACATTACACAGTGTTCATATGTATCAAACCATTTCATGGTACTCTATAGACATAGCTAATGTATATAATGTTATGTATCAGTTAAAAACTAAGAAAAATTTGTATGGAATCTATGCATGACGGTACATGTCTCTAATCCCAGCACATGGGGAGGCAGTGTAGAAGATTGCTATGAGTTTGATGCTTTTCTGGTCTACAAGTTCCAGTCCAGCCAAGGCTAAATAATGAGACTGTATCTCAAAAAATCATTTAAAAAATGAAGTCAATATAGAATACAAATAAGACGAGGCTTGAGGGTCAGAAAGGTGGCTCAGTGGTTAGGTTAGACCTACTACTGATTTTGCAGGAGACCCCAGTTTGACTCCCAGGAACAAAGTCCAGGGCAACAACTAGAGAACTCCATTTCCAGGTCCTCTAGTGGCCTGCTCTGACCTCCGTGGGCAACCACACTCACATGCTGGGTGATCTAATGACCTGTTCTGACCTCCGTGGGCAGCAATACTCACATGCCCCCTCCCCCCGCCACACTCATGGTTCAACACTCTTTCAGAAGCGGGAGACTTAGATGAGGGATTTGGATCTGCTACTGGCTGTGTCAGGACAACTTTATCTTGGTGTGGTTTGATTTTACAGCTTTAACATTTGTGGGGTGGGTGATTTTAAGTCACGTTTGTGTGGCAATAAGATGCTGACACAGTGGCACTATTTCTTCAGCTGCCGGGGTCTAGCATCACAGTCCCCTCCTTCCAAGCCAGATCCTTCATAGACATCTGTATGCAGAAAGGATGGAGGGAGGAAAAGAGAGCAACAGGGACGGAGAGAGAGAGGGAGGGAGGGAGCAACTGCGATCAGTTTAAGCTGGAGTCAGTCTTTACCTACATCAGACCAGACAGCTGAGGTGAGCACCAGATAAATAAAATAAAATCCAACAAATCTTTAGAATTTCTGAAATCCAGGGAACATGTAGGAGGAAAAAAGATAACTCGTAAAGAATGACACATGATTCCTGTTTCAGGACACGGAGCCTCTAAAGTGTGTAATTTCATGACGCAGAGCTCAGTTCACCTCTAACGTGGCCTGTCTACCACTTTTGGACAATTCCTGATTTTAATCCTATAGGAAGAGTCTGCGAACTATTTAGGAACTGTATTAAAGCACCTTCTGAAATGTAAAGAAAAGCATGTATTGTTGAAATTGGAGGGCGAGTCTATTGGTGTTAAGTCTTTAAAGGGGCAGCCATTGTCTAACATCCCGGTTGTGAGGTGGGGGCGGGGAGCACAGCTAGTGCTTTGAGAAAGGAATAAAAGAAAAACTGTAGACTTTTTATTAGCAGCTGTAATGGCTAATATTGTTAACTACAGAATCTAGAATCTAGCGAGAGAAGACCCCCAGTGTAACTGGGAGGAAGTTTCTAGATTGATTCCAGGTTAATGGATGTATGGAGACCTGCCCTAAATGTGGGCACCAGCTGCCCATGAGCTGGGGACCCGGTCTGAAGAGAAAGAGAAAGAGAGCGGAGCCTCCGCATTCATGTCTCTGCTTCGTGGACCCGGTGTGACCATCTGTCTCTTCCTGCTGTTCCATACTTGCGAGCCCAAATCAACCCTTCCTCCTGCAGGTGCTTTGGGCAAGCCTTTCACCTTACAGAAGCAAGTATCGAGCTCAGCAGTTGATGCCCTAAATGACATCTTAACCACGCACCACACCCCGTTCTCGCAAATGTTCTCCCTGGAAGCATTCACGGGGCGATGTGCCCGCGTTGACTAAGCAGAGACTTGTTTGTACATTAATCAAATCTGGGTTACCTGTCACAAAGTGGTTCTACTAAACTATGTTGGCACATAGCATGTTCTCTGCGCAATAAAGATTTGTTTAGCTTTTAAAATACGAGTTCATTTTGGTCGTTGTTAGTTATTTTTTGGATCTGTTGTGGCAGAGTGTGGATGAACAATAAGTCATTTCCATTAAGATTAGACTACAATTGCTTAAAAATAAAAATTTGCTCAAAAGTCAGGATTATCTACATTTTTTAAAGATGCATGTTGGAAAGTGATGTGGTCAGCCTGACAGCTTATAGCCGAGCACACGATTTATATAGTTCTATTTCAGTTTTCTCTTGGCTCTGACGCAGGTGGTCCCTCCCCTGACGAGTAGAATTTAGAAAGCTTTCAATTTAACCCGTTTCAGTTTGGGGCTCTCGACTTCTAACCTTATTGTCTCTAAGGAAATGCCCAGGAAGGATCACGCATCAGCGTTTCCGGGTAAGAATAATGAATGGGCACTGGGAATGAGTAAGAATTAGTCTTCCACTCTGTCCCACCTAGGCCACGTGTTTGCCTTGTGCCTCATTTCCCACAACTGGAAGCTCCCAGCTGAATAATCATATCCAAACACGCTGAGCTAATTGAAGAAAGGTGCTATATAAACACTAGGTACTGTTATTATGGTCATTTTCCCAGACCTTGGGCTTCCCACCCACTTCCTCTACAGTGACTGCAACCACAGCCTCTTCCTTGCCAGTACGCGATCGAGAGCAGTGCCTCTGCTGCCCCCTAGTGATTTCTTTTGGTAGCTGGAGTCTGACAAATTATTCTCCTAAAACATGATAGTTTTGAGGGGAACAGATACACCAAAATTGTCTAAACCTTCTTTAAGATCCCAGTTTCTACCTTCTCCTCCCTCCACCCTCAGGGCACTTGAGGCGTGTAGGAGTGTGTGCCGTCACACCAGATTTAAGTGACGCTGGAGACTGAACCCAGAGGTCCGAGATAGGCAATCTCCAACTGAGTTAAATCTTTAGTCCTAGGTTAAAACTTTTCTTCTTCTTCTTCTTCTTCTTCTTCTTCTTCTTCTTCTTCTTCTTCTTCTTCTTCTTCTTCTTCTTCTTCTTCTTCTTCT
>NC_022019.1:9795420-9821968 GCF_000317375.1 Microtus ochrogaster
TCTTCTTCTTCTTCTTCTTCTTCATTTTTTAAGGTTTAGTTTTTAATTTTACTTATGTGTATGTCTGCGAGTCTGTGTTTGGGATCTGTGTGCATGAGTGTAGGTGCCGGATGAAGTCAGAAGGAGCCAGCTCCTGGAGCTGCAAGGGTCACGCAGTTGTGAGTCCTGTTACTTCAGTTCTGAAACCTTGGGTCCCCCACAGAAGCCACATGCACTTTTAACTGCTGGGCTGTCTCCTCAGTCTCCTAGATCAACATTTTAAAACAAAATCAGGTCTTCTGTGAAAATACCGCACGATGTTCACAACTATTTAAATAGAGTGCGCTAGCCTTCTGAACGGTGAAGGTGCAGACATTTTTCTTGGTAATTCAGCCACTCAGATTGTTAAGGTAAATGTTTCCATCCCTTATTTCAGACAGTTTTAGGGGACGTGGAGAACTTGTCAGAGAAATAATGTTTTCTGTATGTTTCTTGGAGTTTTGCATTATCTCTAACCCACCACAGTCTCTGTGGGTGAGAGCTAATAAGGCAAGCCGATGGTCCCCACTGACCCCAGAGAGCCTTACCTTCTTACAGAGACAGCTTTGAAAGAATGGGGTTGAAAAGCTATTCACTGCTTTCAATGGGCAAGGCTCTCTCTGTCTGTCTGTCTCTGTCTCTCTCTGTCTGTCTGTCTCTGTCTCTCTCTGTCTCTCTGTCTCTCTCTGTCTCTCTCTCTGTCTCTCTCTCTGTGTCTCTCTCTGTCTCTCTGTCTTTCTCTGTCTCTCTGTCTCTCTCTCTGTCTCTGTCTGTCTGTCTGTCTGTCTGTCTGTCTGTCTGTCTCTCTCTCTCTCTCTCAAAAGACAGTACAGCCATTGTGGCTTGAGGCCCGGGAAGCTGAGCCTCATCCTGTTGGCAGGCACTACTTTCTTCCAAAGGTCCTGGTACCTCTTTGAAGAACACTAGCGCTTCGGGGAAAACAGCTTAAAGTTCACTTATCATTTTTTTCCCCTGAAAACCCAATTCAAATGCTTCATATAAATTTGCCTTAAAGGTACTTAGATCTTAATTTTTCTATTATTCTTTAGTAAATTTCTACCATTTCAGTTATCAGTGCTACAGGTAGTAAAACTGGAAAAGCTCCCCCGAGTCCCCTCTCTTTGCTCCTTCTCTTGGTAAGTTATGACCGGATGGACACTTCTGCTGATGAGAAAGTTTGATGCTGAATGTGGGCAGGAGAAAGCAGCTAGTTGAAACAAGGCCACACAGTACAGTGCAATAGACACAGCACGCCAGATGATACTCAAGAGTACTCGAGCGCCGAAATGCACCGACTTGGAGATTTGTGGCTGTTTAGAGGGTAGAGAGTGACAGGTTTTACAGAGAAAGGACAATGTGAAGGCTTTAAGTGGACAGCAAGTATCGGAGCATAAAGCCATTTAAGAAACCCAGAATAGGAGTGGACATGGTGGGTGGAGCTGTGTATTCAGAAGAGGGACAGGGACTTTGGGATTATGAACTCTCATAAAGAGTCAGAGAAAGAATCTTCAGACACAGGCTGTCTGATGCCCAAACCCATTCATTTCTTCTCCTAAATGATGATATCAAGAAAATGGATCCACGCAAATTATTTTGAACAGGCAAAAGGTGGAAAATAGATTTGATCTTTAAATTTCCACCGTGACTATGGGCATATCACTTTTGTAAGATAGTTCTGTTTTACTCTCAGTTACACAACGTGAGGAGTTGTTACAACATTCTCAAATGTGAGTGTGTTTATTCTAGGACGACGTTCTCCCTGCCAGGTATGCATGCCCATGGCACTGTGTGTTCTAGGTCTGTACCCCTCTACACAGACAGCATCACAGGTACTGAACACCCAAGAAGTGAATTCCAAACTTCTGAGTATAAGATGTACAAACAAGTTTTTAAAAAGTTCATCCTGTATCCTATTCATGTGCCACCTTCGGGGACAAAGCTCACCCGGACATGTAAGCGGCAACGCAGAAGGGAATTAATACCTGTGACCAAACCATAGTTCTATTTTCTTTAGTGAGGGAACACTAAATATCCCGTTCGCAAATAACATAGTCAGTTTCACTGGCTTGCTCGGCCTTAGTTGCCATGGTTACATTTTTTTCTCTTCGTGCCCTGGCTCACACGCCTCTGGCTCTGGATGGGAGTGGACTGAGGACAGGAAACATTGTTCTTCCCGCCCTGTTTCCTCCCAGCTCAGCACTGGGAAGTGCTGAGGACATGAAGGTGTCCATTCAAGTCAGCTCTTGATAGTTGCTTACATCAGTGTAGCCTCCTGACTTGTCTTGGAAAACCATTGTGCTCCCAGCTGAAGAAAACAAACCAGTGGTCGAAGGTCATGGGCTTCACACACATCGCTTAGTTAGGCCAAAGGAAACACCAACAAGGGAATCCCAAAGACACTAGAAAGCTATTTGAAATAAAATCTCGCTGTCCACAGATGAAAAGTATTTTGGTACAGTTGGAATTGAAATAAATTCAAGTTAACATTTTTTTCCAACAAAAAAAAAAAGGTATGTAAGTGTTTAAAAGGAGAACAGTTAATTTTTATTCCATACAGGTTAAATATCTAGCAAGGGAATCAAGAAATTACTGGACCCTAATGTGGTTGCTCATGCTTGCAATCTCAGTATGCAAGAGGCTGACATAGGAGGATTGCTAGGAGCTCAAAGACAGCCTAAGCTACACAGTGCAGACAGGGTGAGCCTAGATTACGGTGAAGTCCTGTCACAAACAATAAACAAGCAAACAAATGAAAAAACAAACGATATCAACAAAAGAGAAATCTGATGATTATTTAGGCCCAATTTGATTATGACGCTTGTACTTAAAAATTGGTAGATAGTCTTTATATTCTTCACGGAAGCAACAACAGTTCGTAATGTGAATGGGGTAAATACAGAACCCATTTTAGGAAACTGTTGAATAATTGAACCCTACCTCAGAGAAAATAATTTCGAAGCATAAACCTTAGTAAGAAGATACCCTCGTGGAGCCAAGTCTTTACGCAACCTGGAAAATTTATTTCCTCACCCTTGGTGGTGCAAATGATAAAATATTTTGATAGCTATCAAAAACTCTCCACCTTGGGTTGAACTGAGGGTTTTCAGTAGACACTTTCTGTTTAGATTGCCCCTATCAGAAGTAAGTCATTCCCCTTAAAATGCCTAAGAATTTCTAGCTTTGACTCCCTCAAATCCACAGGTGCTCCACCTCTAAAACTTGGTTAAAAGTCACAGGGGACCTTAACAGCCCATGCACAGCCTTCATCCCTTAATCGTATGAATATTGTATTTTTTTTTTAAAAAAATCATCAACAGTACTGAAAATGCCACGTAATAATCTTAAATGTTACCAACTTCCTTGGCGGGAAAGCTTCTGGCTGCAATCATCTCCAGTGGTAACATGTATTAATTTAGTTGTAATCATAATTATCCAATTTATAACACTGAATACCTAAGAAATCATTTTTCTAAGCAAAAGATTAAAGAATTTATGCCAGAGAACAAGGATGGTTGGAGGATGTGATAGTGGAAAGTGTCCTGGCTATTAGGATCTCTTTTCAAAAGTTATCTCTTTCAGCTCCAGCCTTGTCTAGGGACTCTCATGTGGGAATAAACATGGCCTACCCCACTCATCTATTCTAGTTAGGAATTTGCCTTTATATGTCATTTTAATGATATTCTTCGTTTATTTGTAAATCATCATTTGCTTCTCATCGATTTGGGGGCTCTCATTTTTATTACACTGTGTGTGTGTCTCTGTGTGTATGTTCATGTGTGTGTATGTGTGTGTATTTGTGTATGGACATACTCCAGAGTATGTGTACAAGCCAGAGAACAACTTGAATGGGGTAAATTCCCTCCTTTTACCACAAATCTCAGGTATCAAAATATCAAACCCGGCTCGTCTGGCTTGGCACCATATGTCCTTGTCTTCTGAAGCATCTTCCCGAGACCCTCTCTTCTGTTCCTTATAAATCACTTTAATTATTGAAAGCATTCTGGTGTCTCCTACCTGAGAATGTTTCGGTGTCTCATACATTTTGGATGTGTTTTTCAGATGGAGAATCCTAATGGATGGTCTGTTTAGTTTTTCAATACTTTCAGTGTGCTAGCCTAATCTTCCAGCCTCCTCTGTTCTGATGAAAAACAGGAAAGGGTAATTTCATTAACAAGTCCTTGTACATGATGAGTTAAAAAATAACTTTTCAGGGGCTGGAGAGATGGCTCAGAGGTTAAGAGCATTGCCTGTCTTCCAAAGGTCCTGAGTTCAATTCCCAGCAACCACATGGTGACTCACAACCATCTGTAATGGGGTCTGGTGCTCTCTTCTGGCCTGCAGGCATACACACAGACAGAATATTATATACATAATAAATAAATAAATAAATATAACTTTTCATTCAAATTCATGCCTTTTCAAAGTTGTTGGAGAACTGACCGAGTTTTTTGGATGGTAACGTTCATGATTTTTATCAAATTTGCAGGGGGCGGTGATTTAGACTCTTACATCTTCTACAATTCTATTGATAAACTTATGATGGTAAGAATAAAGAATCATAAAATTGACGCTCAGTTAAAGTTGCAGAAGTGAGTG
This sequence comes from Microtus ochrogaster, assembly GCF_000317375.1. NCBI lineage: Eukaryota > Metazoa > Chordata > Mammalia > Rodentia > Cricetidae > Microtus > Microtus ochrogaster. The sequence continues at coordinate 9,800,035 of NC_022019.1, forward strand.
GGTTATTCCGATGGGGGTTTTGAAAACAAGAACGCTAACTCAGTTGTGCATGGAAAGACTGGGCTAGAGACCATTAGTGTTCTGTTCTGATGAGTTCAGCCTGCTCTTTGTCTTTGCCTTGGGAACATGGGTGAAGCCAATTAAAAAGTAACAGGTTCAATTGTTTGGTGAAGAAGACTTAAAGCCAGCATAACATCCAGGCTGTGACACGCCTGCTGCATTTACCTGAATTTACCGTGAGATTCATGTGCAGTGTAAGGCAGGGGCATGAAAACATGCAGTCTGGTGAAGGAAGTAGAACCTAATAAAGTTGAGGACATGGTGGCTTTGGAACAAAGTATCTGTGGTTATTAAACATTTGCCAGTGTAGTTGGGCTAGATAGTCTTAAGTCAACTTGATGCAAGCCGGGGAAGAATGAACTTCAATTGAGAAAATGCCTCCATTAGATCCAGCTGTAGGGCATTTTCTGAATTGATGATTGATGCGGGAGGGCACAGATGGTTGTGAGTGCTGCCCTCTCTGGGCTGGTGGTACTGAATTCTATCAGAAAGCAACATGAGCAAGGCATGAGGAGTAAGCCAGTAAACAGCACTTCTCCATGGCCTCTGCATCAGCTCCTGCCCCCAGGAGCCTGCCCTGTGTGAGTCCCTGTCCTGATTTCCTTGATGATAAACAGTGAAATGGGAGTGTGAGCCAACTAATACCTTTCATCTCAAGTTGCTTTGGCGGCCATGTTTCATCATAGCAATAGTAACGATGGCATTACTATTAACTAAGACAGTGATATTGTTCTAAATATTACAAATTTGACCTCAGCTGCTGCTTACGTGAGCCTGGATGCTGTATGTGCCAATCCTTGTGTTGTCCTCAGAGAGTTTCAAAAAAATAAACTTTATCACAGTTAGGATGTAAATAATGTCTTACTTTACAAGAAAGAATTATTTTTTTATGCATGTATGTCTGTGTGTGTGAATGTCACATGTGCAAGTGCCCATGGAGGAGGGAAGAGGGCATCAGATTCTCTGAGCTGGGGTTTCAGGCAGCAGTGAGCCATCTGACCTGGGTACTAGGTGCCACACTCTGGTTTCTGGAAGAGCAGCAAGTGCTCTTAACCACTGAGCTATTTTTCCAGCCCAATAATGTCTTTCCTCAGAGTGAGTTTTGAGGATTACAGTGTAATTTGCCTTAAACACAAAGCCCACTGCCACCCACAATGGAGAATATATGGACGGGAGTCATTCCTACGTGTATTGATATAAAAACTACCAAAGTATGGTGGAAACACAATAATTTGTGTACTATTAATTCTGCACGCTTTAAATTTTTGAATCAATAAATTGCAAGCTTTATTTGTGTAACATCCATCAAAATGCATATCCCAAAGAACCCATATGTGTGATTTATGTAAGCAGTTATTGAACACATCATACCCCTGCCTCACCTGGTTTTATGGTTCACACAGCATAAAAGTAAAGATAATTTAACAGTTCTTAGATTTCTTAGATCTTGGTGTGGCTCATAAATATTTGCACACTAGGTGGCAGCAACGTGCAGACGATCTGCCTGGCGCTGGGAGGTGGCTGCTTCTGTCCAAGCAGTCAGGTTGTCAATCTCCCCATCCCTGCCATCAGCCTCAGTGCTTCCAATCAGTGAAAATGAACTTTTGGACAAATGCCCTTTAACACTTAACTGCAGTGTCAGCACACCGTTAGGAATTTCAGATGTTGTCAGTGACACATATTGTCACACGGGACACTTAGAACACTTCTATTTGACATGGCATGCTTGTTACTCGTTAATTTATTTTTATAGCTATATCATGAGCTTTTAAAGAGGATGTTTCTTATAGGTTTTGAGTTTTGTTTCTGAGACAATGTTTTCTGTGAACCCCATAAACTCAGCTCACAATCTTCCTGCCTCCCATGAGCTGGGATTACATTGTCTTTCTCTGTTTTTAGTAAAATGGCTCCAGTTGTCTTGTCAGGGACCACCCCTTATTAAAAGAAACTTGTAACGTGTCCACCAATGAAGAACATATCTTCATCTGACCTGAATGACATACCCTTGTCAAATTCTTTATCACCAAAAGTTGTACTGAACATCCAGGCCACCCTGTCTTTCACATTAAGGAAACTGTGGTGACTCCTGAATATAATTTCAGAAGATGCTCAGTATGGGTGTTCTCTGCTACTGCATGCAGTGTGGGCATCTTCCTCCGCTCCAGGTGAAGCTATCTCTGCCTACCATCTTTGCCATAACCCAGTTCTAATCTCTCAATTTATCACATCAATGTGCAGTGTGTCACTTGGGGGTGGACAGAATTCCTCTTTAGGGAGGAAGTAAGCAAACCTTGGGATCTGTTTTTCTCTGTGGTTTGACCTAAATACTACAACTGCTCCCAAAAGCATCCAGAAGCAGGATGTAGGATTAACTGACTGACTTTAAACCACCGGTGTCATCCTGAAAGATGGAAGGGGCTGATCCCTTCTCAGCCACAAACTAGAATAACGGCACTGGGGATGCTCTGAATACTTTCAAGCAAAAGCTGTCAGCTAACAGTGCCCTCTTTACTGTGTCTCTGAGTTCAGACTTGCTCAACGACGCCCTGCCAGTTGTGACTTCTTCATGCTTGTTCATTCACAGCTAGCCTTTCCCTTGACGTTTTTGTTTAGGTGGAAGCTCGGCCTCAGCCAAGCCCCACTTCCCTCCCCAAGCCCTGCTCCTCAGAAAGCCCTCCAAGCAGAGAATCCTCCCTCTTGCTGCTCAAGACCATGCCTACAGGGTTTTGAAGACCTTTAAGACCCGGACTGTAGATTTGCCACACGGTTTCTCTCCCCTCCCCAGAACACCTGGAGTTGCTGTGCTCAGATTAAACCTGGACCCTGGTCTTATTAATTCAGCCTTATATGATTTATTGCATCAGTGGAGAGACCTAATATTGGGTAAGAAACCCTTTCAATTTTCAGTAGGATTTAAAACATGATTTTTTTTCTTAGTACCAGGACCTTTCATGAGGAATCATATCTAATATGCTAGATTTTAATAACCAGAGCCTAAACACGTTTACTAAGCGTGTAATTACTGAGCTGAAGAGTTTTCACCAGTGCAAAGAATGGATCTTAAACTACTTGAATTGTGAAGAACTGGGCGAGTAGGGTTAGAGTACCTTGGAGATAACCAATTTCCAACTTGTTCAGGGTCTGAAGGGGATGTGCTGCACAGAGCTGCTCCAGTAGAAACAGAAACTATCCTAGGGGTTTTAATGGATTTAGGGACTAAATTTCTTCCCAGAAAGCTCTGCGTCTGCTTGAGCCCGCTGTCCTCAATGACTTTCTCAACTTGGAGGGGTCCTGCTCTTAGAGTTCCACCTTCCTCCACATAGACATCCACTAACTGGGAATGGAGTCACTGCCGGCGGATACCCCGGAATGATCAAAATAGCTGGGACTTCACCTAAGCCATTCCAAGACATAATTCCAGGTGCCCTCGGCACTAAGAGAGCATCTAAGACCCTTACTACTCAGTATTCATTTTATCTCTTCATACTTTCAAGGCTGAGAGAGGGGACTTCTGGAAGCTAAGATATAAAGGCTAACAGCGTTGACTACTGCTCATAAGGTCCCAATCTACGGGAAGTCTACACCTAGTGGGAGAGTGTTCCCTTATCTACGATGCTTAGAATCTATGTTGATTCACAAATAGAGAAGGATGGCAGTGCTGACACCTAGAGGTTAAAGGCAAGAGGTGCAGCTAAATATTTTACACAACAGGCATCGCCAACAAAGAAGAGATTTATAGTTGTGGATTATGAGACAGAAAACACCTTGTTAGCCCCTTGTTAGGACTGCCTTTGAGATGTTCACTCTCCTGTAAGTAAACCTTCACCCACGACCCTGTACGAAACCAGACAAATGGACTAGTTAGAAAAGACAGACTGTGGTGGACTTTGCCCTGTTTTCAATGAGTAGATATTTCCTCACATCTACCCTGGAGAAGTCACACAGTCAGCTGAGTTTACAAGCAAGAACCACCGCACCTGGCTTCTTAAGTGTATGCTGAGGATTGAAATGAGGTCCTATGCATCAGTGGCAAGAACCTTCCCTTATTTATTCTTTAGATAGCTTTTCATTTTAATCTTGTTTCATAGCCTAATGTTTCAGGTTATTCTCCTAGCTACTCATTTTCCTCCTTGGGACATGGGAAAAAAGTAAAGGAAAAGCCTTGTCTTTTTGCTTTTTTTGCTGCATGAGCAAAAATGTTCCCTTTCTTTCATAGTCTAAGATTTGAGAAGTCAAGCTGAGGGTGGAGTTTTCTAGGGAAATGGGTTTCATGGAAGTTCACCAAGTGTTACCGGAGAGGAGAGGGAAACGTGAGTTTGAACAACAAACCTGCATGGAATAAGCCAGGTTCCTCTACCTGACCACACATCAGGTCACTTGGAGAGGTTTATATAGGCTTTAGTACTGAAATGTTTCCCAAGTGTCTTGCAATAGTGTTGCTCATTCACATTTGAGAAACTGGGATCTGAGGGTTTCTGGTCAATTTTTGACTTATAGGCAAAGCTGTGCCCTTGGGTCCGGCCATACCCAGGGATAGGCTTACAGAGCCCAAGAGACTTGATGTACAATGTTGGCCCTTAAGTTCTGCCCAGGACGAGGGCAATACATATCCATTTCCCTATGCTCTTCAGCCTGGGGCCAGCTCTTTCTGGCTCCTGTTCCTGGCTCTAAGTAGAGTGGAGGCTTAGTGTATCAGTTTCCACTATACCTTATTATATCATCCTTAAATTATTATAAAGGCAAAACACAGGAAGAGACTAACTTTTTAGATTTGACACAATAACATATATATATACGTATATATATACATACATACATACATACACACACACACACATATATATATATATATGTTTTCCCCATAAAACCTCTGCCACAAAAGCAATGGTTTCCAGCCCATAAAGCTTCAGATTGTTGGATTCTCTGTGTTGGAACTGAGTCAACTCCGAGTGGTTTTGCTATTCACTTCTGGGGGCTTTTGATATTCACCATATAATCCTCAGGAGATTGGTTGAATCAGACATCATGAAACTTCAGCCTTCAGAGAGGGTCGTGTCCACAGCCCGTGTACAGCTTGTCTTACAGTATTTTCTCGTGAAAAAGATTTTAAAATTATTATTTTGTTTTATGTGTATGGGTGTTATGCTTGCATGTATGTCTGTGTACTCTATACATGTCTGGTGCCTGAAGAGGCCAGAAAGGACCATAAGATTCCCTGGACTGGAGTGGATGATGGTACACTACAATGTGGGTGCTGGCAGTCGAGCACAGTCCTTTGGAAGAGCAGTTAACTTAACTGCTGAGCCATCTTTCCAACTCCAGTCTTTTCTCCAAAGTTTCCTCAAAAAATGTTAAAAATCTTTATTGTTTTTTAGTTTATCATACCTGACTTTAAAAAGCTCCTGTAAAAATAAATTATTATAGCAGTTTATGACTTTAGGATATGATTTCCTCATGTTCCCATTCTGAGTTAGGTAAATTTAATATTTGCCTTTAATATTCTGCAAGATTTTACTGTGTATTAAATATATACACAGTATATGTGTAACATATATAAATATATTTGTGTGTGTAAATACACATTTTCAGAGGTCTATAATTTGAAAGCTAAAAATATAAATTAAACTCAAACTTGGGTAAATACATGCCTGAAATATGCACTGGTAATTTTGTTAACAACACACACAGATTGTTAATTATGAGTGAATGTACAGAAATATGATCCTCTCCATGAGAACAATCAGGATTATCTTTGGTGCTGTAGGAAATCATACAGCCAATAGCCTTTGAGTTACCCACCCACTGGGGCATGGCCTCTTATACTATTTATGCGATGTAAAGCACGTGTCCGATCTCTTTTCTGACTGCGGGATTCAGTATCTGTTCTCCGTTCCAGCAAAGGATTCTGATTTATGAGTCTACCCCTAAATGAATAACCGTCTATTATTCTCAATTCTGAGCTAGTGTGGGATTTCTTTTCAGTGTCCTTTTTCATCTGGCTCTCAGGTTTGGTATGAAAAGAATGTATATCTGGGTACAGGCATTACGGTATAGGTCTTTAATCCTGTCACTTGGAAAGCAGAGGCAGAACTACATAGTGAGACACTGTCTCAACTGTAAAAACAGTAAAGTAAGTCTACATAATCAGATACGAATCCAGACATAGCAATATTTTCCCATACTGTGAATATCTGGGGTACCTTGCTCCTAACACCGCCCAATGGATACAAAGCAGTTTCTGTATCTCAGGCTCAGGGAGCACAGCAGAAGAGTTGTCAGAAAGATTGTAAGAGAGAGAGCATTAGGGAGTTTGTTGTGAGATTTTATCGCCTAGTGATATCAGAAGCTACACCATTGATGTCTCTTCAACATGACCGCCTAAGCATGAGAAGGTAAAAGGCAATAATAGACGTGACAGAGTGGGCTGGGAAAGCTCCGGAGGCCTGAGCTTTCCTCAAAGAACAAGAGGCAATTAAGAAATACTGAGAGTGGGAGAAATAGTCTTGTCCAGGGAGAACACAATTGATTATCTGATACATGTTACAACCATTAAAGAAAAGGAGGCCATAAATTTGAAAGAGAGCAAAAAGGGGTATATGGTGGGGTTTGGAGTGAGGAATGGGAAGAGGGAAATGATGTTATTATATTATAATCTCAAAAGTAAAAAAAAAAGTGGTAAATTAAATAATGGGGTTTTGTTCAGCTACTCTTTTCAAAGGTGTTATGATGTGGGATTCCCCTCTGTATGCTGTGAATACCATTGGTTAATAAAGAAACTGCTTTGAGCCTATAGTAGAGCAGGACATACCAGAGCTAGGCAGGGAAAACTAAACCGAATGCTGGGAGAGAGAAGGCAGAGTTGAGAGAAGCCTTGTAGCCCCTACTGGAGATAGATGCAGGGCAAAACTTTACCCAGTAAGCCACAGCCATGTGGCAGTAAACAGATTAATAGAGATGGGTCACTTTAGGATATGAGTTAGCCAGAAATACCCTTAAGCTATTGGCCAAACAGCATTGCAAATAATATGGTTTCTGAGCGATTATTTTGGGGCTCAGCAGCTGGGAGCTAACTGGCGGCCTTTTTACAACAGTGTTACATGGTAGTCCAAACTAAAATTATCTTTCAGTGTCTGTGCCACTTTATGGACTCAAGTTTGCAAGGAAGGAAAAAAATCGCTATGTTTCCTGGAGTCTCTTGAAAAAGGTTTAACAGTGAAGTGTTGCGGGAGGTCCTCCTGCTCCTTCAGCCTATAGCTGCTGAGATACCAGCCTATTGAGGCATGGTCTCTCTCCCTTTAAAAAAGCGGCCACTTCCCTCTCCTCTCTCTCTCACTTCCTGCTCCGCGGGCGACTAGACTCCCTTCCTGGTTGTGCAGAGGGCTGTGATCTGTAAGTTTTCCCCTATAAATAAATACCACCCTATTAATCATAATTACAAACTGGTGTGGCATTGCTTGTGACTTACGCCTTCAGTGAAGCACTTTCAGAACTGGGATGAAGCACAACATAGTTGTGCTTGTTTTCCTGACAGCCAAGAGTCAAAGAGACGTGTTTGTCAAGTCGATGAGCTAAGAGGCTGAGATGTTCATAGGGAAATATGTGAGCACTCCAAGTGGGGTCAGCAAAGGGTAGGAGCAGAGTGCATCACTGCGGTGGTTCCTTCCACATCTCTTCACACTCACAACTGTGTTCTTGTCTCTCATCAAAACTAGATCTCTACTCTGTAATGTTGCCTTTCCAAAATGGAAAGGAATCTGGCACACATTTCCAGAACTGTTATAACACAAGGTGCCAGAGTCAGTCACCCTGGACACTCTGCCTTGTGAGTCAATGACCACAGAGCCATCACGGACTCCTCTCCACCTCCTTGACAATTACAAAAGTGGAACTTTTCAACTCTTTGTAATTTTCCTAAGAGTCATGAAGCTAGCTTTTCTGCTCCTAGTTGTCAGCAAGCAACTGGGCATTCACCTAAGCTGGTCCCTTCTCAGAACTCTATTTTTTTTCCATTTTTCAAGACCGGATTTGAGTCCTGTGATTAAAGGTATGTGCCACCACCACCTGGCAGAACTCTAGTCTTAAACATAGAAAGAAGAAATACACTTACATATTTTACTTAAAAAACAACAAACACAAATTCAACGATCATCTGGAAGAAAAAGAAAGACTAGTCTCTGAAGTGAGAACATGGGGCTGAAGTCTTTGCTTTGCTCTTGAGCCCTTGCCTGAATGCTGTGAAATTCTGAGTGGGGTTCCTGTTTACTAAGGCAGAAGCAAATATAAGAAGTATCTTTCTATTTCTATTGGCTGTTAATTGGATCACTAGTAAAACATATTTTGTTGGGTGCTGGGTCAATGGTTTGGTCAAAAAATACCTGAGTTCAGTCTTCAGCGTGATCCATAAAAAGTCAGACGTGGTGGCATGCCCATGTAATCCTCGCACTGGGAGGCAGAGAGAGGATCCCTGGCCTCACTGGCCAACCTAGTAAATTGTCAGGCTCCAGCCTCTAGTGACCTAGCAATCAAGGTCATCTTCTGATCTTCATAAACATGTACACACATATGCATATACTTTTGTTAGAAGCTTCTTAGAGAAGAAAATGACGTATTGACTCCAATCTGGTAGAAGACTTTTGTTCAGTTTTAGTTAGATCTTGTTTTGATCCCAAGACATCCAATTGATTTTTAAAAGACTTCTAGCTTTATGTAAATAATTAAGAAATATGCTGATGAATAATCATTAACACAAATTTCTAAAGGGTTCTCTCTCTCTTCCTCTCTCTCTCTCCCTCTCTTCTTTTGCTTCTTGGGGCTGAAAGCTTCTTGGGGTTGAAAGGTCTAGGACGTGCTTCTATGAGCGTGTGTGTTCTCGCATCTTTGTGGGAGACTTGGGTTTGGATAAAACATGAAACATTAAACAGGAGGCAGGGTAGACTAGAAATAAATACGAAAGAATGCTGTTTAAGAATCAAATTAGTTTGGCTTCTTTCATTTTTAGTAAGATTATATACAAATCTGTGATTGTTTCTATTCCTTTAAGAAGGACTGGCATTTCTCAAAGTGAGAAGGTCCATGGTAGGTTGTGCATTGCAGGTATCAGGAAGCTCATGTCTAGTTGGCTCATTTGTGCTTGTCTCCCTTGATTCTATGGCCTCGAGTCTGGTGACCTGGGTAGTCACATCAGTGAGAGAAGGCAGGACGTGTGGCTTTCTAAATCTTCAAAAATGTTAGTAAAAGTCTCTTGTGAAACAGCCTGGCCTTTGTGTACTCGAGGACGGGTGCCCTTCCACGTACAGTTTCAGATTCCACTTGAGTGAGTTTCCCAGGGAAGTTTGAAGGGCAGGCTTTCATTGAATTTCACCCTCTGAGTCACGTCTCTGTAGATTCCAGAGCACACTCCGGTAAAGAGTGACAGCGTAAATCAGACAAGCAAGGGCAATGGATGCCATAAGTAGTGGGTGTTTAGCAAGTGATGTGTCAAAGCAGAGAAGCAAATCCATTATCCCAAATTTCCCCAATACTGGATACTTTGGATACTTTGGCCAAGCAGACTGATGGGACAAAAGGCCGAGGTTAAGGACCCCCAAATTGGGCTGCGAGTTTAACTCCTCCAGGGAGCTTTAGATGCACATGGAAATCAGGCCCTCACCTCTGGGACTTCTGATCCTGTCGATGGGGGTGATGTCTGGGGATTGGTATTTTTAAGAGCTCTCCAGACAGATAGAATGTGCAGTCAGGAGTGAGAATTACTGGCCTTGGTAACTGTCTCATTTGCTCATGTGAAATAACCATGTGAAATACTCTCGCTGCCCATTTATTTGAGTTTTTACTGGAAGTTCAGATTAATTGTTCCTTAACTTCCTTCATTTCCAGCAAATGATGCCGTTTAAATACACAAACACAATAAAACTCCGGGATGATTCTGGGCTCTAGATAAACGCAGAGCATTTGGTCCTTAGCAGGGATCTTTAAAGGCCATTGCTCAAATTCCCCACGTGGGAACAGTTATTTCAGTAATAACCACTGGTCTTTGGTAAGTATTGGACCTCAAGGGTGTTCTTCCAAAAATCAGATAGTAGCCCAAATTCCTGACTGGGGTCTACCGGAAGGAACTGGCAATTCTTGTAACTAGGCTGTCAGCGTCCTGTTACTCATTCCTTCTTGAAGATGAAGTTGTGGCAGGAACCGTGAAAGGAAGCAAGTGGGGTGAGGCGTATCTCCTGTCGACCCTCCACAATGGGCAAGTGCTGTAGCTCAAAGTGGTGGGGCCAGGTGTGGCTGCAAAGTCTTGGGTAATCAGTCTGTTCACAGCAGAGTCAAGGAGCAGTTGAAAAGGAGGATGAGAGTTGTCTGGTTCAGTATGATGAGAGAGACGTTGGGGTCTAATGCCTCAAGTTTTCAAACGTTTCTTTTAATAACCCTTTGCTCCTTACCTTTATAGCACTATTCTCTCACTTCTTTAGGAAATTAGCTGAGTGTAATTTTTTTTTTAACAAGGAAATGGGTCAATGTTGTTTCCAACAGCATATTAAAAGCTACCTCAGACCAAAAGAGTGAGTGTGTCTGGGTCTATACATATATATTTAATAGAAAATACTTTGAAAATAATATAAATATAGTGTGAATGTTAGTATGAAATAAATTACAAGAAATAATTTCATTCGCTTACACTATATTCATAGGAAGAACGGTCTGAATTGACTACAGCCTGATAAGCAATTGGTAAGGAGCTAAGCAAGTAAAATATTTTATATAGTACACATTTCTCTCATAGTACAATCATACCCAGTCTTTATTGTATATTTTGATGTTTTTTAAATGTGAAGCCTCAATAAGAACTATGGCGTTTGTTTCTAGTTCATCTAGAGTCTCTCGCATATTACCCAGGGGTAGCAGCATTGTAAACAGCCCCTAATGTTACAGAGACATTCAGTGATTGGGAAAAAATGAGAGAAATAATTTTCCCCAAATTGAAGGGCTGGAGGCAGAATCATTAACAGAATAAATGAGTTCAGAAATGATTTTGTTTACTTACTCATTATTCCCAAGCTCAGACACAACACCGATGCCTTTAGCAAGAAGGAAATGAAGTTAATGCAGAATTTATGTCCTACTGTGTGTTTCCACCACGCATTTCTTGTAGCCTATCCATTTTCCTAGAGATTGACAAGTCCTACTTTTGAATTAATTATTCCTTCTTCCAAAAATACCATGAGATGAGTTTCCTTCTGAAGCTCAAATAATTCTATTCCACCATTATCACTGGTTCTACGAACAACTGATGGGGGACTTCAGCGAATCACATGCTGTATAAGGTGTGTCCCCTTGGGATTCCAAAATAGCCTATAAAACCATTGATGTGCGCTTGTTTTTCCTCTTTGGTTCCCTGCGCTCATGGCAGTCGCGGGATCTTTGGTCGTGTAAGTTTTCCCTTTTTCCTCAATTATTAAAAACTAAATCTTTTATATTGAGCTGGTCTGGTTATTTATCAATCGACCACACCCCTACAAACAGCTGGTTAATACAAGGAGGCATAAAAACAGGTCAGATAGCTCCATGGCGTCATGTGTTGTTTGGAATGTGATGGGAGGTGGAACTGAAAGAGCCTGGGTATAATAGACTTTAGACACTTTAGGTGTTTAGGCCAAGTAAGTCTTAGGGAGACTAATACCCAACTTTGTAAATTTCCTTATGAGGATCCAGAATTAACTATTGTGAATTTTTTTTTAAGAGAAAATTCTGGCCGGGCGGTGATGGCACACGCCTTTAATCCCAGCACTGGGGATGCAGAGGCAAGAGGATCTCTGTGAGTTTGAGGTCAGCCTGGTCTACAAGAGCTAATTCCAGGACAGGAACCAAAAAGCTACGGAGAAACCCTGTCTCGAAAAATCAAAAAAAAAAATTCTGGTACTTACAATTCTATTTTGGAGCTGGGTTCATGTGGAATCATGTGGTTTTTCATGGTCTGCTTTCTATAGTTTTTCATGGGTTTGATTGACACTAGCTTGAAACATGCTTAAAAATGTCCTGCAAACAGAGTCTCTTGCTTACATGTCAGTGACGTTATAAGACCATGAGCTGTTCTGTCAATATGCAGACATTCTCCTCTCACCACGAGAATCAGACAGACTGGCAAGGGCTTTTACAACTCACTGAGTACGAATGTGCAGGTGCTCTTAGAGTTGATGACCTGAATTTGATGTCCAGGACCCACATGGTGGAAAGAGAGAACCAGGTCTCCCAGGTTTTCCTCTGATTTCTAAGAAATCAATAAATGTAAAAAAAATTAAATCTTCATTTTAATGTAAATCATGTAAAAGTAGTGAACTGATACTTAGTTTTTTTTTCCTTTCTTAGACTTACACAGGACACATAAAATACTTTGTCAGGCAAGAAAGAAAGCCAAAGAAACAAAGTGACCAGGGATAAGGACTTTTCTTTGATTGCCATGGTCTTTTAGCTTACACAGGGAGAGCAACACTATCAAGGATGCATTCTACAAACTTGAAGAACTGACAATAAAGCTTTGTAATATTGCATATGGCTATGTAAATCTTAGGGTCCTTATAATGTGTGTAATTTACAGAAATATTAGGTGATCTGGATCAGCTCAGGGCATAAGTTAATTCTAATACAGACAGTCACCATCTTGGTGCCTGGAGGGGTGTTTTCTTTCATTTTCAGGAGGTAATATATTTTGTTTTTGTGCCACTGGCTCTAAGATGTGGAGCTGACATATCTTACAAGTGAATTTGTGTATGCATGTGTGTATACATACATACTAGATACATATATAAGTGCATAAAATATATGTGTGTATATAGCTTATAAATAAAAAGGACTGCCATTAAGTTTGTTATCACCTCAAGAGTGACAGGTAAATGATGTGGGATTTCCCCCTGTATGCTGTGAATATGTTTTACTACCATTGGTTAATAAAGAAGTTGCTTTGGCCATGGTAGGGCAGAAGATAGCAAGGTGGGAAAACCCAAGCAGAGATAGAGGAGAAAAGAAGGTGGATTCAGGCAGACGCCATGTAGCTACCCAACAGACCATGAGCCTAGTGGTAAAATATAAAATAATAGAAATGGGTTAATTTAAGATGTACGAGTTAGTTAATAAGAATCCTGAGCTAATAGGCCAAAGATTATGTGATTACTATTAAGCCTCAGAATGGTTATTTCATAAGTGTCTGCAGGAGCTAGTGAGCAGGAGCCAGTGGGTGGAGAGAAACTTGTCCAGAGGCACCAGCAGAATGGAGAATATGTGTAGCTACAGGTAAGTGTGTTTATTGCTCTTTTTCTTTTGGAAAATGTTTAATACCAACTTCTAATTCACTTTTGAAACATAACAAAAGTTAACAAAAAAGTACACTTGGCTACCTCTCCTGTTAGTTAATCCTAGGAGACCCTCCAGACTCAGGACTGGCCTCGAATAGAGTTATTCACTATTCAAAAAAGAAAATTTTAAGTCATCTTGAGGCTGGAGACAGCTCAGCATTTAAGATGACTTGTTGGATATGCAGAGGACCTGGGTTGGGTCCCGAGCACCAGCATGGAAGCTCACAGTTGTGTAGCTCCGGTTCTAGATGATCTGATACCTCATTAGATTTAGTGGACACCAGGCATACATGTGGTACACAGACATACATGCAGACAGAACACTCATACACAAGAAAGGAATACATTAAAAAACCTGAAAAAAAAACATTTAAAATTGTTTTATCTGGCTGTATTGATGTCCAGAGAGAATTTTAAGGTAAAGAAGTTAGGTAAAGTGTCTAATGTTATATGGTCACTGTCCTGAAGCAGAAACCCATTATCTTCAAGTCAGAATTTGACCCCACTTTCTTCCCTTCCCCTCTTTCTGTATGGAGCAGCCTGGTTTTTAAAAATGACTGAAGAGCTGCAATTGAGAAAGAGAACGTTCTAGGAAATGGGTGAAATGATCCGAGAGCAGTCCCCCGGCCTAGCAGATCTCCTGACAGGAACAGAGTGGGAGTCTCCTTGGAGGGCAGCCCTCACTCTGTCCTGCCTGGCTGGCTAACAGGGGGAGGGTATTAATTACAGGCCAGTTTCAGCAGCCTCCTGTGTTACAGCTTGCCTTTGATACCAGGGTCAGCGTGTTCCAAAACACCGACTTTTTAAAAAGATTTCATTTTATTATTTTGATTATGTATACGTGTGTACATGTGGGGTGGGGAGGCGTGTGCACATAAGTGTAAACACCCACAGAGGTCAGAGGTGTGAGATCCTCTCGAACTGGGGTTATAGGCAGTTGGGAGCCACCTGATGTGGGTGCTCAGAATTGAACTCCGGTCCTAAGGAAGAGCAGTATGTGCTCTTAACCACTAACCTATCACCAGCTCCCGGAATGCTGATTTTGAGATGGGTCCACAGATGGTCTTCACGGCAACAACACTCCCCACGTAGAAATTTATGAAACAGCCTGTTAGTTTTTAGGTTTGCATTTAGATGGGGATAAAGTCCACAGCATTCCTCTCATTTTCTAAGTGTTCTATGAACCAAAAGAGACGTCACTGTTACCCAGACCTCAAGGGACACTGAGCCCTTTATAGAGCTGAAGTTCAATGTCTCATCTTTTGGTTTTCTGGTCTCTGGATACTAATTTTATCTGGGTCAATGATGCCCTCTTTCTTAACCCCATTCAATTTCAAATTCTCATTATTATAATAGTTCGTCAACATCCTCTTCAAAACTCCTCTGGAGGAGAAAGAAAAAGCAGTTAAAATTCTGCACGCCCAGCTGAGATAGAGGCGCTCCCCACTCTGGGTATTCTTCCCTGCACGGATAAGGAGGTCAGCGGCAAACCACTTGGGTAAAATGTCCTCCATGTCCTTTGTCTCTTTGCCTCTTCTTCTTGAGAACAACATGAAGCACAGCAAACAGGGTGTGGTCTCTTCCAGTATTTATGCCCCAACCTTATATACAATTGTGAGACAAGAAAGAAGTCTGTGGTTTGTTTTGCACACGTGAAAACAGACCTACAAATAAAGAGGATCCAGAGGAACCAGATAAGCCTGTTAAAGTTCTAGGGGAAGAAACAACAGATGGCACTTGAAAATGAGAAGAGTTTAACAAGGCTTCCCTTGTTAAAGCAGAAAGCACGGACAGAGATTAAGGTGACTAAAGTCTAGGCATGAGTTTGATAAAAGTAGGAAAACTTTATGTTTAATAAACTCAACGAGGAAGGAGAAGGGTTCTCTGCAGGAATCCATGGAGAAGGGTGGTGAAAAGTCTCCCATAGGGGTGACTATCTCCCAGTAAAGGAAGTAGTCAGCTTATAGACCTAGCTTGGAAGGTGCAGTGGAAAATCCCCTGGCCACACCCGTGTATCATCTTCCTTTTCCTATCAGTGTCTCCCTTGGTCATCCCCCTGGAATCCAGGAACAAAGGCCATCACTGTGGGCCAGTGGACCAGCTTAGTAGGCAACGCAGCAGAATGGAGCAGGTTATTCAGTGGATCTGAGCAAACGGGGTCCTCAGTCTAGAGGGCATTGTGATTTTAGAGATATGATCTCAAGTACTGGAAAGGAAACACCAGAGGCTTCAAGAGTAGGGAAAACATTGAAGAAGTTAGCAAATATAGTATTAACAGAAGCTGAGAAAGCAGGGCTAGGATCTCAGCCCGAGGGGAGCAGGGATAAATGTAGAACACAAGAAGAGAACATCCGGTCTCAGAGAAACGTTCCTGATGTGCTAAGGAGGGAACCCAACCCTTACCCAGCAGCAGCAGCAATGAGGGGTCCTCCCACTGGACAAGACTCCCTATCTCAGAGAAACGTTCCTGATGTGCTAAGGAGGGAACCCAACCCTTACCCAGCAGCAGCAGCAATGAGGGGTCCTCCCACTGGACAAGACTCCCTATCAGGAGTTGGGGGTGACACCAGGGGACTTCAAAAGTGATGAGGGTTATCGTTTTCCCTTCCCATCAAGTTTTTTTTTATAAAGTTTGTCCCTCCCTCCCTCCGTCTCCCTCCCTTCCTTCATTCCATCCTCTTTCTCTTCTCTCTTTCCTTCTTGGATTCTTTCAGCTTGTAATCGTTTTTTAATTAGAGGGATGATATATCTCCCACCCTTCAGAGCACAGCTTTATAAATAATAATTCATGGACAGTCTGCTCCGTGTGCCTTTCCCTCTCCGTGGAAACTGTCTTTGAGAAATACACCTGTACCCATCTCATGCTCAGTTTCTCATTTTATATTTAATTTGTTGGGAGATTTCTGGTGCTGCTGAATACTTTATTTATGTAGGAAATCTCTTCTGTAAACACTTTAGCTAATTTCTGATTACGTTGACCTGTTTATTTTTTTAGGTGTTTGTTCAAGACTCAGTTTCCCCTCATTGCACTCTTGGAGTGAATGCAGTTGTTGTATGCTGTCATGAGTGTTGTTACAGTATGCTCATTTTCATACCCAACAAACTTTTGAATGGGGCTGCTGGGAGAATATTGGTGAAAATATTATGCACATCTTTTCTTGTTTTCATCTTAAGTGGTAAAAAGAGGAGCCTGTCCACTTATAAGGAGAGTGTTATATTCATGATATACTCTATATCAATAAATACTTCAAAGAATGAAAACCAACTATTGGGGGGGTACATGAATCTTTACATACATGATAACTAGAGATACTTAAATACAAAATCTTTCTCAGTTAGCAGAAGACTGGAAACTCAAGAAAGGTTGAAGTTTAGGTCCACAGGAGGTCCTGACTCAGAAAAGTCAGTTTTGCTGTGCTACAAGTCTCACTCACAACGAGGAGAGTGATCCATTCTGCTCTTAATCCACTAAGTTAAGTCTTAGCCACACCTTAAGACACCTTCATAGAAATATGCAGAAGAATATTTGACCAAATATCTGACTGCCAAGACTCAATCCAGTTGATATATGAGACAAAACCACAGTATCATGTGGGTTTTTTCGTTTCTTAATTTTTTTGAACTCTTCTCTCCATTTTTAATATTAAGTTGAATTTATTTTTTCTGTTATTGAGCCACTTTCAGAAATGGCTTTATTGTTGCTCAATTCAAAATGAATGTAATTTATGAAATGTAGATGTCTGTCATCCATACATAACGCTTGCATATATATCATACAGTGACAGGAGGCACATGTAAAGCACTTTGGAGACAGCAGAGACACAAATCAGAAGGGATAACCCACTCTTCTATCTGAATTCACTCAGTTTTACTGACCGTACCTACCTAGACACACATGACACATACACAGGTAAGAATAGGGTGCATTACATGTAAAACAAATATTCACACGCTGGGTTTATGATTAAAGGAAGAATAGTTGGAAGAGAAAAAAGAAGTAAACCAGAAGGCCACAAGTCAAGAGCTGTTGGGTCTCAGAAGAAATGCCAGGAAGAGGCTGTGAGTCTTTTATTAGCAAAAACAACTTAGAGCCTTTCTGCTCCTTGTTCAAATATAGGTTCCGCCTGTGGTAAGCTGAAACTATTTGATTCCCAGCTTAGTAAATACATTTTTGCAAAAGAAAGCCATGAGACTGTTATCGGCCTTCAGGTACCTGTGTTTGCACAAGCTGATACTTTCTTGCTTAGGCTCTAATTCTGTGATAGGTCAACAAGCCCTCAAGTACCCAATTACAAAGGCAAGTGTTCAACTATACCACGTTCCATTGGGTCCCCTGGAGTAAGACATGGCTTCCATCAGTATACCACATTGGTTAAATCTCGATAGCTGATAAGCAGAGATCATGCTCTGAGCATGATCAAGTTGAAACATTACTTACATCTTGGAAGAACGCTGTTACCTAGAGTGAGGACAGATGTTGCTCATCCACAGAGTTGTGATACTTTTATGCCCACTCCTCCATTCTTACATGGTAGAAAGACACAATTAAGCTCAATGTTATGAGTATGCTGGTGCTTTTGAATCCGGAAGGGACCAAGATGGCCTAGCCACAAGCTGTGCTCCCTCTCCACTCTGTTCCCACACATGTGGCTCTCTGGTCAAAGAGCTCTCCTTCTCAGTTCCTGCTCATTCATGGATGCTGGGATCTAGTTCCGTGCCAGCTACAGAACCACTCAGGTAAGTCAGTCACAGGAACAGGGCTTCACCTCTTTTTCCGATGACCAAAGTCTTCTTCCCACAGCTCTGATTGTTCAGCATTTCCAAGTAGGCTGGGTGGTCCCACGTGTCATATGGTGTCCTTCTCCATAGAAGGGGAGACTGTGTCAATCTCATCTGCCAGTCTGTAGAATGTCATGTGTTCAATTGTCTCATCCTCACCAACAGGACTCCTGGGACACAGAAGATGGTAAAATGTTATCCTGTTCTGTGCCATCCTTTGCTTGTCATCTGACTTAGGGAGAAGAAGGGGTTCAGCTCCCCTGGTTCAGGACATGAAGCATTTGCTCAGAGATCATTTGTCTAAACCAGTGTTTCTCCATCTTCCTAATGCCGAGACCCTTTAATACAGTTCCTCATGTTATGGTGATGGCCCCCCAACCATAAAATTATCTTCGTTGCTACTTCATAACTGTAATTTTACTAGTGTTGTTATGAATTGTGATGTTAACATGTGATGTGTAGGATATCTAACATGTAACCCCTGTGAAAAGGTCATTTTGCCCCAAAGGGGTTGCGATCCACAGGTTGAGAAGCACTGATCTAAACACTTAAGTAATTAATTTTGAAAAGTATCTTTAAGCTCTTAAATGAGGTAAACATACAGAGAACGCAGCGCAGCAACGCGTTTCTTGAACTGGAATCCATCTATAAGTCTTGAGGAGTCAACCCAAACTGGGTCAGTCTTCCTATTTCTGGGTATGGGGAATTATCACAAGTATAATCCATTTAACTCTGGTTTGAATGTGAAGTGCCCTTTACAGGTTCGTGTGTGTATGGATCAAGCAGGTAACTTTGCTGTGGAAATTTGGGGGAGTTTTGGGACATAGGTCCCCAAAGTGGATATTAGAGGGGTATGGCCTAGTCCCACTGCCAGCCTGAGTTCCCTTTACTACATGAGCTAATAAGATGTTGACAATCCACACCCAGTCACTCACTGCCATGGCCACTCCAGTTCCGATGCCTTTCCCACTCGGAAGAACCAGACCCTCTAAACTATGAACCATAGTAAATATCCCTATTTTAAGGTTGTTTCTGTCAGGGATTTTGTCTCCAGAGCAGGAAGAGTAAACCATGAAGATCTTGAATACGCTTTCTCCACTTCTCTGGGTCTTTTCTCCAGCAATTTATTTTTTGAGATGGGCGCCTGAACGGGGAAGGGAGGGGCTAAAGGGGCATTATAACCTACCGCAGACACTGCTCCAAGTCGGCTTTTCAAAAGACAACAAAATGCAGTTTCTTAGGTACAGCCTGTGGCAGAATGAATCTACAGCCTCAATTTTCCTGTATCTTTGTTGATGTTAGCAGGGTGTTTTCTCTAGCGAGAACGTCCCAGCTGGCATCCCTGAAGACTGTTTCACAATGACATCCCAGTGAATTGCACCTCCTCAATGCGGGGGCCAAGAGCTGGACAGACCACCCTGGTGAGTACCTCAAACTCCTACAGTTCCACTGGTCCTCCATTTCTACATATTCACTGAGGTTTCCGATATCATAAAGCTTTCATAAACATGTCTTATGGGACTGGAGAGAGAGCTCCGCAGTCAAGAGTGCTCATTGTTCTTGCAGGAGGACCTGTGTTGAGCTCTGAACAGCTACATCTAGACACACACAACCTCCTTCAACTTCATCCCCGGGATATCTCATGCCCCCTTCTGGCCTCGGTGGTCACTGCACACACCCAGAAAACATACATACTTACAAATAAAGAATGAAATAAGAAAAAAGAATTAGTGTAATTACAAAAATGTATTCAAAATGGTATTAGGCATGTTGAAGGAGGTGGCTTTCCCAGAATCCCTTCCACAAATCACAGTAGACAGGAGCTGTACTGTCTCATTGATTTGCATGAGATTCAAAGCACCAATGGCCTTTGCACAGAGGTTGAGTTTCATCCCACTGCTTTTAATGTGATTCTTGAAAACTGATCATCTTGCAGGGATCTTTGTCCAGATGACCTTTAATTCAGAGAAGTTGGTGTTTGTATGGAATAATGTAGTCATTTTACAAACACTTGTCCAATATACAATGCCATTGTTCCCCATAAGGTCTTTAGAATCAACTTCTCACTGTATGTATTGTGCAAAATTAGAAACGTACTATTATCTATCAAGATCTAAGACAAAGTAATTCAGAGAAGCATGGAAAGTGATACAGCGAGGAATTGAACTCCAAATTCCCTTTCAAGCGAGTACGTGCTCCTTCTCTTCCAGCTGCAGCATTTGCTCCTGTAAACCTTCTGGCTCCTGGGATGGCGTGACGAAGACTGCTCCTTTGCTGCACCATGCAGGGCTGTGGTACTTCTTAACTCACCAAAAAGTGTCAAAGATCCACTCCGACAATTTCTGTCCTTATTCTCCCCCCTCACTTTTATTCATCACTGCATCTTTATAGGATGGCAAGTTTAGCTTGATCCGGATCTCTGCTCTGACATTGTACACTGGGACCGTGGAACACTTAATCATTGCCCTGAGTAGGGCTAGTTTGTCCTGTGTCAGAGAGATGCTGGGGAATGTTGCTTCTGTGTATGACTTGACGCTTGCGATCTCATATCAGGGGTCTGTGTACTGAGCCAAGAAAGCAATAGTTCCCACTCCCCCGTGCTTATGTTTGTTTGTTTTGACTTGCAGCTTGTTCCCTCACTTTCTGTAATTCCATGGAATTTGTCTTGTCTCTCTTACCCAGACTGGAAACATCTCAAACAGTGATTGGGTCTTTTTATTGTTTGACACAAATTAGGCACTAATTAATGTGCAGCAAAATGAATGAAGGAAAAAAATAAAATGAACATAGTATTAAGCTAACTCCTAAGACTTATTATCATACCCATAGAGCAATGAATGCTTCATCATACAAGCTTCTTTTTGTAGCAGATTGTGATTAATAGAGACCACAGCTGACCGACCAATGCACAGAGGATAAGAAACTGAAGAATTCTTAGCTCTAAATGAGACATTTTTATCATATCCCATACCTTTGTGCTCAGAGGTCCATTTGGGAGGGGCGGAGGAATATATAAGAGCCAGAAGTAATGGGTGACTGCAATGAAGCCATGTCCTCAATACTTCAGACACAACAGGCGTACATGAACTCAGCAATTGTGACAGCATGCACAACCTCAAGCCAGGGCAAATTCCAGCACAGAGAATGGAGGTGAACGGGAAGTCTCACCCCCAGCTGATGAGTCATTTGCAGTTGATAGCTTCTGGGAGAGGGAACCAGTTTTCTTTGCTCCATGGTAAGTCAGTCACACTCTAGAGGAAAATTCACACATCCAAGATGATATGGTCACATCCTGGACTTGATGGGTAAAAACAAAACGAAACAAAAACAAAAACAAAGGGAGAGTGGATCTGGGAAGAGTTGGGGGAGGGGTGAATATGGTCAAAACTCATTGTCTGAAATTCTCAAAGAACTAAATAAGAAAGTGAATATAGCCTCCCTGTTGCCTGGAAAAGGAAAAGCTGTAGAGTGTGGGTTGAAGAGACGAGCTCCCTCCATCTTGAAATGCTGTCAGTCAGATTTACAAGCCTGTTGTGGCTGTGTGGTGCTTTAATGGTCACTGACAGACAGTCCTTTTTACTAACATCTCTTTAGCACCAAAATGTGCTTTGTATTAAGATGGTGTATAAGGCATGTGTCCCAGTTATGGGCTATGCATTCACAATCTTTTCTCAGGGTGATTTCTACCCCACAGGGATCATTAGAAATAAGGGTGTGTGTGTGTGTGTGTGTGTGTGTGTGTGTGTGTGTGTGTG
>NC_022019.1:9822068-9826880 GCF_000317375.1 Microtus ochrogaster
GAGAGAGAGAGAGAGAGAGAGAGAGAGAGAGAGAGAGAGAGAGAGAGAGAACTAAGAAACATGAAGGTGTGTGACTACGAGCTCAGACGGCATGGAGTTCAAATTCCACCTCTTCTATTCCTTCCTGAGCAATGTGAGCGAACAGCCTAATCCTCTTAATCTACACAATGGAGACCGCAGAATCTTACTCTTGTGGACCCTTTTATGTTTTTAAACTCCATTTTTCCACAGACAACATGGAGGTAAAATGGTACTTGACAGACAAATGTGTCTGTAGGACTAATATAACAAGAATAATCATCTAAGAGGGTACCTAAAATTTAATAAGCAACTAAACACATTCCTTTTTCGTTTCAGAGTATGATTTCTGCACATATCCAAGTGACAGGCCCAGAGACCGCTCCTCTTCCCTCCTTAGGTTGACATTCCCATCTCACCCAGGTCATTAGTGAGGCGCAAACACCGTGGTGGTCCGGAGGGTCTTATACTTGTGTTGGCAAAATTTTGAGGGGAAGGGGAGTAATTCAGTTGGCCAAAGGCTTGCTAGGCATGTGGGAAACCCTGCATTTGATCTGCAGCACTATATAAAACCCCCGAGTGTGAAGGTCCTGCAATCCCAGCCCTCGGGCTAGAGACAGAAGAGTGAAGAGTTCAAGTTCATCCTGTGCTACACAGTATGTGGGAGCCTAGCCTAGGATTTATGAAGTCCTGTCTTCAAAAGTTTCTTATTTCAGGACAGTCAAAGCTTCTTGTGAACATCATTGTGTGAGATTACAGGGCAGAGTAATTGGAATAAGATATTAGTTATAGATATCTTATAGATATAAGATATCACATAGATACTAAAAAGAATTAGAAAATAGCTATAAAATAAATACACAAAGAATAATATTCTCCATAACTTTTTATTGATTTAGCTGAAAGTGATAAATCCATATATTTAAATATATTATATATAACATATGTATGCATAATATGCATGTATATATGTATACAGCATGTGCATATTCCAAATATAATGACATATATGGTATATAACCTGGCATATATATCAAAATACCTCAAGGCAATTACTTCCTTGTGACCTACTGAGCTATAACAATACACTGAAAACTTGCTATTTTACTCTTGAGTGGGTAAATTCATAGAGAATAAAGAGAGGGAAACAACAGCTGCTAATACAGGAAATTTTAGAGCCAGCCAAGAGGCGGTCAGGACTTCCTCCTGCCATGCCATTGCGGCGGGACCACAGCGCCCAAGTTGTGCAACACCTTCAGTAAACACTTGCTCATGCGTACACAATGAGGCAGGGAGTTTCACTCTGTCTCCCTTAAGAGGAGGCTGGGGCAGAAGCAGCCTTACAGGTGTGAGCGGAGGCAGGCACTGCTCCTAGGACCGCAGCATGTTGCAATGGAGTCTTCTGGTAGTCTCTTTCCTCCTTTATCCAGTTCCAGGTAGGTGTTAACCCTTCTCTGGGCTCTGTTCAACGAGTCCCAGGACCACATGCTATCCAGCCGCTCCTAGTCATAGGTATATAATACACTGGATAGCTCTTTCTTCCCCTTTGCCAGTTTTACTAGCCTTCTGGGCTGGTTTTAAGCTGTGGTTTGAAGGCTGTGATGGATGTGAAAGAGGGTAAAGAGAGGTGTGTGTGAAGCATTTATTTTCAGCTGTTACCTTAAAAGAGAAAAGGCAGCTCTTATATTTATATTTAAACCATGAATATGATCTTTGAATCAAAACCAAAAAAACCAAACAAACAACAGAAAACCACAAAGCTATCAAAACCAATTGTGTTCATTTTTAGTTCAAAATTTGAGTGGTTACGCCCATCAAGGATTTGAGAAAGCATCTGCTCTTATAATTTGGCAACTTAAAACACTTTTGACAGCACCTTTATAGGCTCAGTGGTAATGGATACAGTTAATTGGCAGGGTAACATGCTCAATTTTGTGAGAAAGCGTTGTTTTATTGGTGAGGAGGAGTCTCAGATAGGTGTGTTGATAACTTTCCCTTACAGTGGTTACAGCAGACACCTAAGAATTTGGATGCAGTGAATTCTTCTTCATAACACGTTCTAGCAAGTAGGTTGCACCATTTAAAAAATTCTTCGCTTAGGCTCACACGCCTGGGACCTGACAACACATTTCTCTAGCTTCTCTGTGTCTGTGTCTGGAGCTTGAATCTTCATCCTAGCTGGCAAATGTTTTCCTGGATCATGGAATGTTTGCTGGGACTCAGAAGTAGTGAATGAATGGTGAACAGAAGTGACAGCATCAAGCACAAAAAGATTGTCCTCCTCCCCGACCTGCTCTGCGCCTTCTTACTAAAAATGGCTTCTTCTTTGTTTCTCAGACTTGTAAAAAGTGTACTTAACACCCTTGAATTTTAGGATACTATTATATTCTTAACTATGTGAGCTCCTGGCTTAAAATTCCTATTTGGATTTGCAGGAATTGAAGTGTTTGTAGGGATTCCTTCCTCATATTTCTGAAAACATTGTCCCCAGTGCTGTTGGGGACACCACTCTTAGTAGGAACAGAACTGTTTGGGAGTCAGCTCTGCTCAAGGGGAGAAAGATTGAGCAGATCCAGTGACAGTCTCATGGGTGATGGGGGTGCATACATGCTTCTGTCAGGGACATCCGGTAGAAATCTCCAGAAACAAAGCTGTTTCTGCTCCTCCCTCTCTACATCAGAACATGGCAGCAAGAGATGCAGTCTTAGAATCCCCTCTAGAAGTCTGACGTCATTCTGGTTGGAAAAACCAATCCTTACTGGGAGTCTAGCAAAGGTTTTCCAGCCAGAATGCAGGAAACAAAAGATTTGTTTTCTTACCTCTTCCTCTTTATTTCTCCCTCCACATCATCCATCCTCAATGCATGTGCCTTCTGGCCCTATCTTTTACCTGGTTCCATTAAAAATAAAAAAATTTAAAAAAAAAAAGCCAGATGCTTGTAATGAACTTCACCATTCCCTGAGAAAAGTGTCATGGGATTTCATCATAGGAAGAGTAAAAACACATATTAAAGGCGTGGGGGCTCACGCCTTTAATCCCAGCACTTGGGAGGCAGAGGCAGGCGGATCTCTGTGAGTTCGAGACCAGTCTGGTCTACAAGAGCTAGTTCCAGAACAGGCTCCAAAACCACAGAGAAACCATGTCTCAAAAAAAGAAAAGAAAAAAAAAACACATTAAAAAAAAAAGACACGGGAAATGTTTAGGGGAAGAGGAAATAAATTAGTGTATTGATAAAAGACAAATCTCCATCTTGTTTGTCCAGGGATGCAGTGGCTTTAAAAATACATTTATTTTAGCTAGCATTTATTTCTGGCCTTTATAAAGTGACTGGAAAAAGTAAGCTATTATTCACAATTTAACCTTTATAGCCTAATAATAGACGTCATTAGGATATGGGCTCTAGTTTCCCCCTATACTTACTTTTCCTGAATAATGTTCACAAGTTCAAGAGTCTGAAGGGAACAGAGAGTCAATGTCGCAGTATAAACTTGCGTTAAAGCCTTGATGCCTCATTTGGAAAGACACCCCTGACACAATTTCTAACAGAATTGGAGCAACATGCAGATGCCAATATTATGCACAAATGGTCCCCCAAACTGACCCAGATAGAACAGCATTCTAGAATGAGGTCAACCATGTCAATCTCATTAATGAGTCCTGCTTTATTTTAAACTAACAAACAGTGAAAATAGTCTGATCCACAACCACAGACTCGCACCTCTAACTCAAGCCAAACTGGCTGCCTTCTCTCTCTTGGTCCAGTTTTGCCAGTCAACACTAATTCAACACATGAGTTCTGTGGGAGAGAGAAAGCAAACAAGCATTCAGACACATTTAATAGAAACATATTGTGTTACGCCTTGGATTTGTGTAATCCCTGGATGGCTGTTAGCTCTGTTTATGCCACTGGCTTCTAAATAATGAACTTGATTTTATTCACCTGGGAGGAGGCTGCCTCCTTGCCATCAAATGAGAGGATGCATGAGGCAAACAAGATCCATTCCTTTCCATGCTGTGGAAATCCCAACACCTCAGACATTCTATTTCTAGGGTCTTCTAGCTTTCGGGAGAAGCGGAGCCTTTTAAGAGAAATCCTATCTGTTTTCTTTAGAGTACGGACTGTGTTGCAAGAGTTTGGAATGAACTGGAAACTTAGCTTATTTTATATAGCTAAGCGAAGTTGCTAAAGACTTTGAAAAGATACACTTTTGTTTGTTTGGGTTTCTGCTTTGGAGTGCCTCCCTATCGAAGAGTGGGTTGGAAATAAATTTCGTGAGTAGTATACACTGCGTTGAGTCCAAAGTTAAGAAGGAGTTGGTGGCTTTCTGTTTCGTGAAGTGTTAGGCTTTCAACTAACTCGGAGTGTGTGTTCAATGCATAGGGCACCCAAAAGTGCTTGCTGTTGGATGGGGTGACCTAGTTCCCTGTTCACTTTCTCCCCAGAGAGAAGTGGGGCTGTTGTCACATTCGCTCTATAGGAGGGTCAGGTGGATATTGTCATCAATTTATGACTCAAAGGGTTTCCTGTTAGAACCACACGTGTTGGGGATGAGCCCAACTGATATGACCTTTTGTCACTAAAAAAAAACCAACAAAAACAAAAACAAAAAAAACAAAAATAAAAAACTAAAAAAAAATTTATCTATGTGGGTGCTTTATCCTTAGGAAGAGTAACTTAAACACTGTGCCATTGCTACAATCCTCCAATATGGCATTTAAACATTTTAAAAAGTTATTTCTACTTTGTAATTGTGAGTTTCTGAGGGCATCTCTCTCTCTCTCTCTCTCTCTCTC
>NC_022019.1:9826980-9830662 GCF_000317375.1 Microtus ochrogaster
TGTGTGTGTGTGTGTGTGTGTGTGTGTGTGTGTGCATGCAGAATGCAGGTATCTGTGCAGACTCTGAAAGAGCAACAGAGGCTCCAGAACTAGAGTTTCAGGCAGTTGTGATAGGAAGTGAATTTGGAGTCCTCTGAAAGGGCAGGAAGTGCTCTTAACTACTGAGCCATCTCCCCAGCCCCACCCCTCCCCTGGTATGGCGTTTAAAGAAAAGAATTATTGTTTCTCGAGTATTAGTGAGAGATGGCTTCATAACTCAACATCCCTGGACTAATTGCGACGATTAGACACCATAATACACCAGGCAACACACTGGCACCGTATGGCGTGCTTGTTCTGTGGCAGTGAATTAAGAGCCTGCAGGGAATTGTATCCATGCCACTAGCTCACTTCTGGTAAGAGCTGTTTCTTACCTCTCGGCATCTCACTGCTCTGAAGTAATCACAAAATTTTAGCAGGCGAGAATGACCATCCCATGTTTTAGAACATTAAAATATTATTTTTGTACCCAATACTATTACTTTTTTTACTGACATTGAAATTAATTGCGTATGTATTTAATAAAAGTTTGTATTTCATAGAAATAAAAAGTACAATGATTACCTCATGACTGCAAGAAACAAGCAACCGAAGAATCTTGTGGACTGGGATTAGAGATGTAGGTAGAGAAGCCCAGCTTTGGGATCTGGAAGTAGAAGGCTCTTGAATTTGAGGCTAGCCTAGTGGGGCCTGGAAAAAATGAAGAACAAACAAAAAGACAAAAAAAAAGAAAAAACTTTTTATTACTATAGAAGCATGATAAAAACTTACTTGTCACAGCTGATGAAAATGTATTTTAATGAGCGTGGTCCTTTTGAATAGATTATAGCGGTTTGTGTTTGTTTTCATAATATTCTAGACTACTTGGACATGTCTTAATCTTCCCTAACTTTCCAGGCAGTTAAAATTTTCCACATCTAAAATTAAGATATTGTAGTATCTGCACATGGCTTTAAATGTTTTTATTTGTTTACATATTTTACATTTTTGTGTATATGGATATTTTGCTTACATGCACGCTCTGCAGTCCACTTGCAGGCCTGGTGGCCAAGGAGGCCAGAAGAGGACCTCAGATTTTCTAGACTAGAGTTACCCAGATTTGTGAGTTGCTTTTCTCCTGTGGGTGCTGAGAATAGAACCTCGGTTCTCTGCCAGAGCAGCCAGAGCTCTTAACTGCAGAGCCACCTCTTCAGCCTTAGCTTTATTTTTGAAATGTCTTCAGTAAACAGCAAGCCATGGAGAGAAAGCTTCTTTCCTTCATTACCTTAATTGCGATTTTGACTCTGGGTGCAACCTTAGGGCTTAGTGAGCTTTCCTAATCTCCTGGGTTAAATGGTTCTTGTGCAATCAAATGAGCTAAAAACATTCCAAACCAACATCACTAGATTTTTTTTTTTTTTACTTTTTACTTCAATTCTCCTGAAAATAAAATGAAAAAGCATCAATGCTAATTCTCTAAGAAGTCATTGTGCTATGCTGTCTAGTGCTATCCTGCCTGGTGAACTCTGTCATTTATGTCTGCTATTGGGTGGGCAACAGTAGTATTGGTTTACCTAACCGTAAGTGCTTGATCTGAGAGCTAGGTTTGCCCTCAGAGAAACTCCAAATAATGACACAGAGAAGAAAAGGAAGCTTTTTCTAGACCCCGCTACAGGCATCCCTCCTCTGTTCTCTGAGCTCCACTGGGTCTTCATCCCAAGCGGGCCTTTAGGCACCTACAGTAGCCAGAGTGGGAGCACTCACATTTCCTCCGGAGGTACCCACGGAGAGCTGGGACCACACCATGTGGAGAACAAAAAGAAAAATTAAAAATATGGAAAGCTCTGGATTTCTCTTTAGCCTAGTTTCCAGAAAAGGCTTGGGCCTGAGCCTCTGAGATGGGAATTGGTTGTTTGAGATGACTTTCTATTTTCCTCGCGGTGTGAATCTGGCCTCCCACCAGCCCTGCCCAGATCAGTGCCTCTGTTTAGATTCTCTGCTTTTCTATTTTTCTAATTTTTCTATGCCAAAAATGAAGGCTTGTCAGGACTGCTCATGACAGCCCTTTCTATGATCCTAGCATCAGAGCATTTTCTCACGGGGACTATGTTTTAAATATTACTATTGAAACTTCCAAGGAACATGTGTTTTGATCAGAAAGGGTGTGCATCTGATTCCATTTTCGTAGCAGCGAGGTCATGGAGTATTTCTATTGTGTTATCATGGGAGTAACCAGCATCCACGGGAACGGAATGCTGCTTAGCTTGTATTTGTCTCGTCCTCCTGCTGTAGAATCACTGCCCAGATCCAAAAGGGTAAAAAGAAATGGGAACATTAACAAAAAATGTTGTCCTCAGAGAGATATTTGGAAATACCTCCCTGAGGAATACCAAAGGACAGAGATTAAATATTGGGGTGGGGTGGGGAATGGGTTTCTAGTGTTTTCCAGCTTTCCCTGTGTCAGGACACAAATCGCTGAAGAGCTCTGTGTGGCATCACCCATCATGGTAGCCACTTCTGAACAGCTGCTTCTGTCCCACAGCTTTGTCTTCTCTTCCTTCTTTCTCCTCCAGCGAGTGCAGCCAAAGAACTCCCTAAGGCCAAGAATTATGAAGTGGTTTATCCCATAAGACTTCATTCATTGCACAAAAGAGAGGCCAAAGAGCCAGAGCCAAAGGTTAGTACGTCTGTGATTGTCTTCTTTCTTGTACATGCAGCCTATGTGTATGCCTGGGCACATATGTACATATGTGAGAACATGTAGGGGAGGTCATAGTCATTCTTACATTGTCTGTCATGGTATCCACTTTGTTGAGACTCTCTCAATGAACTGGAACACTCTCATTCACTGTTAGGCTTGACAGTGAGGATATCAGCCTGGGCTATATAGTGAGTTGTAGGCCATCCTGAGCTATACTTAGAGGGCCTATCTGCAAAGTAAAATATGATGTTCCATTCAACAACAACGTTTTAATTATATACGTTCTGCAACATTTGATGGGCGTCAGAAACACAGAGATAGACGGGATGTCACTGATAACTTAAATCATCTAAAATGCAACTACTCAGGAGTGCATATCCCCCCATCAGAAATTTCTTCACTCAGTTTCTTCCAACTCCAATTGGTGCTAGCAGAACTCTTAGTAGAGTCTGTGCACCAGGCTTTTTCCTTCGGCGCCACCAACCAGCTCCCAAAATCATGATGTGGGGATGTCTTATTAATTATGAATGTTTGTCCTAGCTTAAGTTCATTTATGGCTAGCTCTTTAATGTAAATTAACTTGTTTCTGTCTACCTTTTGCCTTGGGCCTTTCTTTCTTTCTTTCTTTCTTTCTTTCTTTCTTTCTTTCTTTCTTTCTTTCTTTCTTTCTTTCTTTCTTTTTGTATGTCTTACTTTCCTGTTTCCTCTAGTGTCTGTCTGTGTTGTGCTTGCCAGGCTTCCTGCCCCTGGGACGGGGGGCTCTCTTTCTCCCTCATTCTCTTCTCTTTCCTCTCTCTTTCTCTCAAGCCTGGATTTCTCCTCCTGCTTATTCTCTCTGCCCACCAATCCTTTCTATCCTTTCTCTGCCTAGCTATTGGTTATTCAACTTTTTATTAGTCAAATCAGGTGCCTTAGGCGGGCAAGGTGGAAGCAGCAATACATCTTTCCCTAATTAAACAAATG
>NC_022019.1:9830972-9846508 GCF_000317375.1 Microtus ochrogaster
AACACATCTTTACACAGATAAGGTAATATACTTCATCATAAACAAATGTAACACATCTTTACCTAGTAATTGTCACAACAAGTCTCTTTCCCAAAGCATCTTTATCAAGAAAATGTCCCACCAACTCTGATGGAATCCATCTGCAGCAGAGTCTTCCTCAAGGAAGTTTTCTTCGAATAACTTCTTTCAATATCAAAAATGTAGCTGACATTTTTGTCTAAGTGTTTTGAGGAAGTTTGAACATAGATAAAGTGAGCTTATCACAGCTACAAAATGATCACAAATCAAGCTTTTATTTGAAATTTATATTTTGATATGAAACCATAGATTATTTACTGGCTGTGGTAGATGGTCAATGAGTTCTTAAATTATTTATACATATGTGCCATGTGTCTGTGTGTATATATGTGTAAGTGCAGGTAGTTACCTGTAAGGGTCAAAAGAGGTCATCAGACCCCTTGAAGATGGAGTTACTGGTTCTTGTGAGCCACCCTTCTTAGGTGTTAGAAGCCCCACTGGGGTCTTCTGAGAGAGCAGCAAGTACTCTTAACAAATAAACCATTCCTCCAGTCTCACAATTTTGATATTTAAAGTGGTTTTGCAGAGGGATGTGTATGATGTTGTGTGCTTGCTGTTACTGCAGACCCATTGCTGGTCTAGGTTACCTCTGAACAGCCACACAAGCCTTATATTATCCTGATATATGGTGACCGAGTGGCAAGGGTGAGTGTGTGTTCACGTTTAGCTTTGCTAATTCTCCTGTTGAAAACTCTGACTTTAAATAATCCTCTGTCTTCAAGGGCATATAATAATGATGGTGCTTATACTGTGTAGAAAATGGAAAATTTAACTTATGCAAAGTGAAGTAGGTTGAAAATAACTACTCTGCCTGTGGTACCCACGGTGTCACATGCATTATGACACATTTTCAAGGGTTTTCTGATTTCTGTGAATGGGCTCTTTTCACTTCTTTGCGACATCAGCTATTTGAAACTCAGTGTTGATGCTGTCCTTTTCTCTCCTCGCCAGTGCTTATGTCTGACTCTCTACCCTTTCTTGTGGATTCTCTGCCACTTAAATGTTTACAAACACACACATGAACGCACACGTGTGCACATGCGCGCGCGCGCACACACACACACACACACATTTGTCTCTCTCCCTCCCTCTCTCTCGATCACCTCATATATTTATATGAGGTCATTGTGGTATATTTATGTGCAGACTAACAGGATCATTTCCTGAAATCACACTTCATGGCTTGCCTTACACAATTTAGTTCTTGAATCTAAATTAACGTTGGTTTTACAAAATATAGGGTGGTATGTGCATATGTGTGCATGTGTCTATGAGAGTAAATGCAACCTTCCCTTCTAGTTTGAAGCTATTTGCTTGGGTATTTTAATTTTTATTACATCTATTTGTTTAGTACGTGTATATGTGTGTATGTGCATACATACATGAGTATATATACATATATGTACATATATATGTGTGTGTATGTGTGTACAAATGTGTGTGGGGTGCTCATGGCATGATGCTTATCTGGAATTCAGAGTGGAAAGGCAGGAGCTATTTCATGCTTTCATTCACTAGTGACAGAGTTCAGGTTGCTAGGCAATCCTTCACCCACCCCTAAGCTGGCCCTAGTTAAAGGCACTTTCTATGTCTTTAGCATATCCCTACACCCCCTCTCCCTCATCCCATCCTCTAACCTATGTTCCGGAATATGAATATTTGTTTCCATAAATACTTGGTGATCCAAATAAAGCCTTGCCAAGCATATCAAGACTATATATAAAGATAGCAGATAAGGGGCCTAGAATGGAACTCAGTGATAGAGTCCTTAGCCAGCATTTCCAAGATTCTGGGGTGAGTTCTCAGCACACACTCACACATGTACACACATGCACACACAGAGCTTATTTGTCTGTTTAGTGGGTGGATTGATCTATTGCACAGGGTAGAGACCAGTGATTCTCGACCTTCCTAGTGCTGTGGTCCTTTAATACAGTTCCGTTGGTTGTGGTGACCCCCAACTATAAAATTATTTTCATTTCTACTTCTTAACTACAATGTTGCTACTGTTATGAATTGTAAATATTTCAAATGTGGGATATCTGATGTGTGACCCCCCAACAGAGGGGTCATGACCCACAGGTTGAACACTTCTTGATAGACAGTTTCACAGTCCACTGCTAGAGAAATCAAGCATTACTTACCAAGGATTACATCGATAGAAATTGCCACTGGTTGATCATAAGTTACTCTTGGTGTATTTTTTGCAGGAAGCATTTGAAACTGAGCTAAAGTACCAGATGACAATCAATGGAAAGATGGCGATCCTGTACTTGAAGAAGAACAAGTGAGTATGTGTCCAGCTGCTGCTGTCCTCCCCCGCGACAGGCTACAGTGGGAACGTGTGCCAGCAGGGGCTGTCATGAGCTTTAGTGCCTCCAATTCTTGACCCTCCAGCCTTCACTCCCAATGAGCCCAAGGAGCCAGTCAATGTGCTTTTCTCTTGAGTTGTAGAAAGGCATTAGGTAAATTAATAGTTTACTAGGCTTTTGAACCTTTGTAAGTAGAACCCAACAATGAGGTGCAAGAAGACAGGTTAGGTTGTTTTACCAAGGACTGGAGTGGTTCCAATATAACTTGCTTTGAGTTTTGCTAGTTTGTCCGTTTGTGTGCTGGAGAGAGGGCCTCACATTACTGTCCTTTAGAAAGGACTGGGGCAGAGGGGGGCGGGTAATGCTATGCCTTTGTGCCAAACTCCTTGCAGGAACTGCTTTCTACCACCTTTGACCTCGGTTCTGCTTCTTCTCAAGTTTCTCCTGGGAAATGCAACCAAGTCCCCTGTGATGAGGGGCTTTTCCCACAGCCCTCTGGAATGTCCCTGCCCCTCCCTGCTCCCTACCCCTCCATCCTGACCAATGTGAGCAGTGCTTTCCTGTGTAGACTTGTGGGGCCCATAGGGGAAGCTGAGGAGTTAACACTTGTCTTCACAGCCTGGGAAGGCTTATTCATTTGCTGGACTTTCACAGTTGACATGTGTAACCACGCTCTTTCTTTTTCTTTCTCCAGAAAGCTCCTAGCACCAGGCTACTCGGAAACATACTATAATTCCAGTGGAAAGGAGGTCACCACAAGCCCACAGATCATGGTAAAAACAGTCTCCCAAGTCCCTTACTAGTGGAGTGCACCCTGCAGGCTTACCGCCAGTGTCCTTGCCTGGCAAACAGGGCTGGAACTGCTTTTGTAGTCTTGGTCTCCAATAGCAATAATTACTTAATTGAACTTCTCACATTATTATATTTTCCTAAGAATAATGGGGGATGACCCCAGGAACTTTTTCCAGTTTTCATGGGAGGCCAGCAGTAGGAGCTCATACTTTTTTAAAGACTTATTTTCTGTAAGGAACTCTGTAACACGAAGAGATACGTATGCCTGGTATTTTTAGATATTTGTTATCACACCTCTAAATTATGTGGTCTGTCACACTGAAGACTACTTTAGCATTGATGTGGGACTCCCCTCTGTATGCTGTGAATATGTTTCATTATCATTGGCTAATAAAGAAACTGCTTTGGCCTGTAACAAGGCAGAATAAAGCCAGGCAGGAAATTCAAACAGAGATATATAGAGAGAGTAGGTAGAGTCAGGGTTACGCCATGGAGCTGCTGAGGGAGAAGGACTCTGAATCCTTACTGGTAAGCCACAGCCTTGTGGTGATACATAGATTAATAAAAATGGGTTAACCTAAGATGTAAGAGCTAACTAGGAATGCATCTAAGCTATTGGCCAAATTGTGTTGCAACTAATAAAGTTTCTGTGTGATTATTCGGGTCTTGGCAGTTGGAAAATGAATGAACAGTCTCCATTTACATAATGACACCCAACAGGAAACAAAGGCTCAGTCACCTTTTATACAACATCAATTGCAGAACTCTATATTGTCGTAAGTAATTCTGCTCTTGATCTGTTCCCTGAGTTCCCCATGTGGAGCTTGACACATGGAACCCATAACTGTGTGACAAAGCATCTACCTCAGATCTTCTTTTGATGTTGCAAGCCTTCAAACCTTCTGGGATTATGTAGTCACATTCCTTTCAAGATAGGAGGCTCTGGTGTGGAACAGCCACATGGAGAAATAACTCTGGAACCTTGCTCCAAATAGAATCACGGCCTGTTGTGTAGGTTCATTTTAATCTAGTTTGATTCTTTGGACAAACAACCCGAATAACCCATAGGTTTAAAATGGGATAGGGGAGTGGTCACTCCAAATTGGAAAAAGTGTAGAGAGTAATACATTTTTATTGAAGGAAAGTAAAAGTTAGATTTTTGGAGACTCAGATTTTAAACTTAGATAACTAAATCCATGGTACTCATCTATTTTATTATTACTAATATATTACTAGTAATACAGTATTACTAATACATTACAATAATATGTAGACTGTACTATATAATGTTGTATAGTATACTATATTTACAGTACTATATATAATACACAATTGTATAATATAAGAATTTAGGGAGTCATTAGCTATCATAAACGATTTAATATATAAAATGCTTGTATTTAATTTTTTAAAAAAGTCTCTAACATAACAACTGTGCAGCAGAAAGTTGTTCCTATGCAAAGATTTCAAATTCCAGTTGGTTGTGGAGTCTAAAACCTCTGAAAGCCTTAAGACTTTCATTTACAAAATATCTTTCATTCCCCTTAGGTTAACTGTTACTACCAAGGACACATCATAGATGAGAAAGATTCTGAAGCCAGCATCAGCATGTGTGACGGTCTACGGTGAGACTTCAGGAATCTTTCCACATCCCACCGGCATAGAGTTCATGTCTGAAAAGTCTGAAGATCCTCAAGTATAACTAATTACATAATATAGTTAAGTGTGATTCCAAAGGCCACACAATTTTGAAATTTCACACCAACATACCATTTCTTTTAAAGTATGAAAATTATACGACTGAACCGCCTTCCATTTTGTTTTCGTTCTTTTTCTCATTTAAAAGTGAAGATTTTTTTTTAGACTCAGTTTTATAGTCAGACTCTTTGAGAGTGTAGTAGCTCCTCTAACCTCTCCTCACTTTTATTAATCTCTAGTTTTATTTTTAAGAACATCTGTGTCTTTCTGTCTGGTTAGTGACTCCCCATGTTCCGGTCTACCCCATCCATACCAAGAACTGACCAATTGCCTTTTCCACACTTTTAGTTGGATACCTTAAAGAAGAATTTAAGTTTTAATGTGTCCTAAACTAAGTCAATTAATTGTCTCATAAATCATTACTTTGCCTGTGTTCTTGACCTCATGAGTGGAATAATCATTATAACTTAGCCAGTCAGGCATCATGAAGCCTTGAAGATTCCCTGCCTCATCTCTCGAGCCTCCATTTCCTTATCAAGCTCCAGTGATTATGTCTTCTAGTTATATCCTGTTGGTTCACTACATCTGTCTCTACTGAACTGTCCTACTTCCACTACAACGTACTTCAACTGAACCATCTGAAATAAGCACACACACTTGCTGTCTTCCAGTTTTAGACACTGTATACCCATGCATTTCCACTTCATACTAATTAGATATAGCTGCATATATATGCCTTTGCTAAATAACCACATACTTTTTAAATGATTTCTCCACACTCATTTTCCTCATTTTGAATATAAGGTTCATGAAGGAAGAGACTGTGAGATCTTTCATTCCCCGCTTTCAGTACAGGGCTTAATAGTCTCGTTAAATATGATGCAGACCAATCTTAAGCCATTGGAGCTCTAGATTAATTAAGGAGTGAAAACACAACTGGAATTTCTTGTCGTTTGCACAAAAGCTAGTAAGCCTTAAAAACAACGCAGTGAGAAACCAGCCACAAATCATCTCAGACTTCAGTACCAGGGCTTGTGAAGATGCTGGATGTTCCCTGGGCACACACTTCACGTGCTTTGTCTGTCCACCCCTACCACCCTCCTCCTGGTCCTTCTATTTTCTAGTTTATAGACCAAAAAATGAGTCTGCTGAATTAATGTTTCTCTGGATTCTTGGTTAATCAGAACAGGCCTAGAATTTTAATCCCTCATAAGACTCCGAAGCGACCGTCCCTTTCAACGCCCCTGTAGTGTAGGAACGGGATGAAAAGTGAAGTTTGAATCAGGAAACATTCTCCAGAAACAAGAAAGCTGAACTTCTTTGTTACCATAAGATTAAACTTCTTTGGCCTTGGCTAGGAAGTCATGAAGCCATTGAAGACACTGTGTCTGTGTAACTTCAAAGAAAACTTTTCGTTAAGAAGTCTGAATTCTTGTGCTCCTCAGGGGCTACTTCAGTCGAGGAAATGAACGATATTTTATCGAACCTTTGAGATCTGTGAGTCTGGATGAGCATGCCCATGCAGTCTTCAAGAACGACCCCAACGAAGACCAGGCTAACAGCAGCTGTGGCGTGGATGATGTGCGGTGGCAACAAGGGCTGCATGGGAAAGTGGTCCCATCTGCCACCAGACTGATTGTATGTAGAGTTTGATTGTTACTGGTATTTTAGTTTTGTGTCCGAACCTGGGTCCTAATCCTTTCCCTTTCTTCTTCTCATGTATGTGTGTTGTATGTACAGGCATATGTGTATACATGACCCTATGTGTGTCTGTAGAGACCCCTGGTTGATGTCAAGTGTTTTCCTCAAATGATCCACGGCTTCGATAATGAGCCACGGTTTCTTGATGAACCCAGCGTGTGCCATTATTGATACTCTCTGTGTAGCTAGGTTGCTCCAGGAATAACCTGTCTCTGCCCTTTCTGTACTTGGATTAAAGGCAGGCTGCCATACCCACGAATCTTTCACAGTGGGTTTAGGGATCTGACTTCCCAGCACTCACATTTTCACAGGGAGGGTTATATCTGCTCAGCCACCTTTCCAGCCCTTGGTTCTGATCTTAGCAGTGTGCTTAGTTCACATTTTATAGTCACCACTGAAACTAATAATGTATACTTTTACTAATGGGAAAAGTTGTATGTTACTAATTCACTTAATATGAATCTGTGCACAAACTTATCATCAACCATATGCGAAGGCTAAAAAGAAATCTGAGCTATGATATAGGACAGTGAGGAGCAGACAGCACTCACAGTGCCTTCTGAAGCCCTCCACAAAGTACACACGTGCAAAGACTTTTCTGTTGTGGTAGAAATACGATGGATTTGTGCTCAAAGATATTCAGTGTGCTAGAGATGCAGAAACAAGCAATATAAACATAGAGTCTACCCTTAGGAACACAGAATATTCTCTTCTTTGGAGAACCATTTTTAAAAAGACTTACTTATGTATTTTGTGTATAAGAGTCAGATCCCATGATAGATTTTTGTGAGTCACATGTGGTTTCTGGGAATTGAACTCAGGATTTCTGGAGGAGCAGCCAGTGCTCTTATCTGATGAACTGTCTCTTCAGCCCCAAAGAATATTCTTTCTTGTGTGGAATCCTGTTCTGACCACAGAAGAAGAAACAAACCCAGCTGTTTCCAGCTGTGTGGTGTGCACTAACGTGTTCCTGTCCGGTTACTTACATTGCTTGATGATCTCTTCCAAGTGTTCTCAGAATCTGGGAACACCAGGCAGACGGCTTCTGTGTAAAACTGGAGGCCATTCTCTTTGGCATGGATTGAATTTTCACCAACCTTATCTAGGAAACCAGAAGAATTTGCCCTGGCTACATGTTTCTCTCAGTATCATGCTGGTTCTGGTTGGCACTAGCCTCTGCTCTTCCCATCTTGATTCTTAGGGATCATGTAGAAATGGCTTTGCTTTCCCAACCTGCTACTGTGTGCTGTGGGCTGGAACACCTTTCTTTTCACTCCTCTTCTGGTTGGTCACTTGATATTAGAAGCCCATGGCAAACTGTTCCCTGCGTTTTGCTTCCTCAGTGAATTCTTCCCAGGAAATCTCATCTTGTCCCACACCTTCTTTCCTTCAGTGGAACACTGTAGGGCTAGGATATTGCTCAGTTAGAAGAATGCTTGCTATCCATCTCTTTCAGTTCTGCATTGGGCTCTTGGAGAGCATTCCAAGATCACCATGACAACAACTTGCATCCATCCTTTCTACGTCTGTTTCCATCCTAGCAGAATCTACTCTCCGTGGCCTAGGTTGAGTGATGCTTCGTTATAAGTGCATCATGCTAAAGTCCCTGGGTGGCTTTCCAATCATCACATTTAGCAGACAGTTCCAACCACTGCCATTAGTTACAGATGTCTGTCTGAGTCTGTCTAGCATTCCCTACTTTGTATGTCTCCCTCCTATAAATTTTTATTCCATTATTCTGATGAAAAAACAACATTTTCCCCTGATTTTTAAACATATTAGCCAAAGAGATCAGGATTTTACATTTTTTTCTTTTCTGGTTTACATTCCAATAATTTTCATTTCGTGAGTTCCTGTTTTTATGAGTATTCCATGTAGTTCAAGTCTTTAAAAATGCATCTTCTGACTCTCTATTTTGTAATCATCATCTAATCATCCAGCTGCAATCACTCATTGAATCCATCCCACAGCACTAATTACACTTGTTGTGAGTATGGGTGTGCCTGCCGGTGTGGGTGCAAGTGTGTGTTTGTCTCTTGTGAGTTACTAAGCTGATGGACCAAGTGCACTTATCTTTCCCAGTACCCAGAGTGCTGTGACTGTATAGAAACTGCTGGTAAATATTCTATTGCTATGGAAAATGGGAGATAAATATACATCTCACTAGATAGTATGCAAGAGTTTACCTTCAGTAATTTGTTTCTGATGATGGAAACATAAAAGCGAAGCATTTCTGAACTCTGTCTGCTTGCATGCCTGAATGTGGTGGTAGAGTTCAAACAGCAATATTTTCTGTCTTGATTGTCAGGTACCATCTAGTCTCTTCTAAGGTGGCACATGCTAAGTAAAAGATCCACAGAGAAACGTATTGCCTTAGTCATGGTCTTCCTTTTATTTCAGAAGCTGAATGGTGGGAAGGCTCACGAACCTAAGACATATATTGAATATTTTTTGGTCCTGGATAATGGTGAGGTAATTACATCGGATAAATGCATCTCACAAAATTCTCTTGTGCATAAACTTATTGTGTGAAACATAAATGTCTAGCTCCATTTGGTATTCAAAAATATGAA
The DNA here is from genome assembly GCF_000317375.1 of Microtus ochrogaster. Taxonomy (NCBI): domain Eukaryota; kingdom Metazoa; phylum Chordata; class Mammalia; order Rodentia; family Cricetidae; genus Microtus; species Microtus ochrogaster. Next base: position 9,840,127 of record NC_022019.1, read on the forward strand.
CCATATAGAGAAATTATTCTAAGTCTATGAAATTGATATTTGTAATAAAATAGACAAGTGTTTCTCCTTCTCAGAAATAAGCAAATGACAAATATATATAAATCTCATTGTTGGTCCTATAAATCTCTTTTCTTACTATCTTTAGAGATAAAATTTAGTTCCCATTTAAACTCCTTCATCATGTTGTCATTGGTAAGGCAGTTACTTTGTAATATAGGATTTATGTTCTGGAGGAGGCAGTCATAAGTGCAGAAGCCCAGTGGATGGGCTCTTTGAAGAAAGGCAACCTTTGGTGATAGATCCCAGAAGACAATTTCTTTTCTAGGAACACATTTTCTAATTGTGAGTTTCTAAACAAGCACTCTGTGTGTTTAATGCAAAAAAATGCTTGGATATCAAAACTATGGGGAAATTAGTTAGCCCAGAACCCAAATCTCTGGTCTCATTGCATTAGATACATCTACTATGCATATATTTATAATGATAAACTGTGCTTTGTTCTGATTATGCACAGTTGGGAAATCATGAAACTTAAAGCACATTTAGAATAAATCCTTTGCTCTACTGTGTCACGGTTTTACTTGAGACAGAGTCTTGGTATGCAGCCAACACTGTCCTTATCATGGTCCTCTTGTCTCGGTCCCCAACTGCTGAGATGGCAGGTGGACCACCATGCATGGCTAAAGTTTTAAGAGCTATATGCTCTGCTGCTATTTCAAGGGAGGCAAAATATGTTATTCCCAGAAAATTTAATGTTAATTTCCATTAAAGATGAATTAATTTGCTTTTATCTTTTAAATATTAATAAGTGATAATTACTTACAATCACTGTAAAGTAAGTTAATTGTCTCCAATTATATTAATTGCTATCAGCTCCCATTTCCATTTCTGTCTTTTCCTTGCCTTTTAGTTTAAGAAGTACAATAAAAATCTTACTGAAATAAGAAAGAGAGTGCTTGAGATGGCCAATTACGTCAACATGGTATGTTATATTTTATTAAATGTAACTTTAAACACTTTGTTAAGAGATGACCTTGAATGTTTCTATGAATGAGCATGAGTCCAGGACGGAGAGTCAAGTCCCCTGGAGCTAAGGCTAAAAGGGACTCCAAGGAACGATGCTGAGTTTTGCTATTTCCGTAGGTATTAATATTGCTGAAAGGTCAGCTTCCAGCAGGCCAGTGATAATGGAGAAGAGTATAGTGATGGCGCAGCTGTGTACACACAGGAGACTTCTGAGGGCCAGAGCTTAATTCTTCATTATAGTTTTCTTTCTATAGCTTGTTCTGTTCCATGTTTCCCCTTTATCCCTTTTATACCACACAAGACAAAGATTTCTATGCAAGAAAAGATCACCTCATCACCACAAGCTACTTATTTTTAGAAATCACATTATAAGCAGAAACTACATGTTTGCCTTAGAAGCCTATAAGTAGCTAAATAATTTTTTGGTATTAATTTTCCCAACATAACATCTTCACCCCAAAGCAGTGGTTCTTTTATTACCTATTAGCAGAGTTTTTAACAAGTCAAGTATTTGTCAGCCAGTTCTTTTGTACTAACAGGCAGCTGCTTGAGCTTTAGTGAATGTAGCAGATTTCTATTCTTTACTCTTAAACAAGTGGTCAGCTGATCATCAACTTTTCTTTGCACATACTGGGATCATTTAATTTTCTTTCACAACTTTGTTTTTTCAAGGTTCATGCCTGGTCCTGTGATTAATTCTTTAAGCTATATGTTCAAGGAACTCAGGCTCAACCTTGGGTGGTCATAATACCTTCTTTCCATGGGCAGAATTTATGGGTCACAATGCACAAAACATCTCTGTTCTTATTTTCAATCCTCTGCAAATCTTATATCTAACGCGGTGGCTTCTAGCCTAATTGTGCCCTTTTTCTATCTCTTATTGGAGCAATTTGCAGAGTAACCTAAACTGATTCCCTAGTCATCTTTATTAACTATTCTAACCACTTGTATCTTTTGGATTAACTTCAAAAGTATTTGATACTTTCCAATTAAATCATAGATCTAATTAATCACCATAGCCCTTATAAAAATCATCTTCATCATGATCTGAAAGTTAATTGCCCAGAAAGGAGTGGGATTTTCTCAAGAAACAATCATACTTCTAGATACAGTGGGGTCCATTCATTTAGTAATCACACCATGCCACACACAGCAGGAACATAGCAGCAGCAAGCAGAAGGAAGCGTAAGAGCAAGGGGTACTCTGGAAACAATCTGGAAAAGCAGAATGTACCCAGCATAACTTTGCTATCTATCCACTGGGCTGGATTCCATAAGCTACATTGACATCCTCTGATATCCCCACGGGCATATTAGTACCACCCTGTGCTTAAGACCAAAAACAACAAATCAAACTTTATTTAGTAAGAGTTTTCCCCCAAATCCACTTAAGAAATTATTTGTCTTAGTTAGAGTTTACTATTTCCCCACCATGACCACAACAACTCTTATAAAGAAAACATTTAATTGTGGTGGCTCACTTACAGTTCAGAGGTTCAGTCCATCATGGCGGGCAGGCATGGTGCTAGAAATGTAGCCAAGTGTCCTGTATCTTGCAGCAACAGGAAGTCAACTGACTATTGCATTGAGTGAAACTTGAGAAAAAGACCTCAAAGTCTGCCCCCACAGTGATACACTTCCAACAGCGGGTGTGGCTCAGATTAAATGTGTGCCCTCCATCCTCAAGGTCTGTATTAGAGGTGTGTCTCATTCAGCCTCTTCCAACAAGACCACACTTCATCCAACAAGCCACACCTCCTAATAGTGCCACTCCCTATGATCTTATGGGGTCAAATATATTCAAACTAGTCCAATACTGATATCCAAATCCCAATAGAAAATTATTCTAGGGAATTAAAAGAAAACAAAAAACAAAATAGACCCATTAAGTCTAGAACTGTAGTACCTTTCTTACCCATATTAGTTCATTCAATCCTGAAAACAACCCTCAAAATGTTACTTAAGATAATTTCCAGATGAGCATTTTTATCTGAAAAATTATAGCAATGTGCATAGTGATAAAGGACATGACACTTTTGAAAGATAAAGTGCACTGAAAATATTAAACAGTAATCTCACTATTATAACCCATTGCTTTTCTATGTATTCTCTTTGGACAGCTTTACAAAAAGCTTAATGCCCATGTAGCCTTAGTTGGAATGGAAATCTGGACCGATGAGGATAAAATAAAGATAACCCCAGATGCCAACACCACCCTGGATAACTTCTCTAGATGGAGAGGAAATGATCTACTAAAGCGGAAGCATCATGATATTGCCCAGTTAATCTCGTATGTATAGTTTCTTCTTTGCACTCTGCATGACATGTACCATAGACTCTCTTGTCAGAGCCTCAGCAATGAAGTGATATCTTGGGGCACATGTAAGATAGAAAAAGAAAATTGAAAAAGGGAAATTGAAAGGGTTTAAAAAAAAATACTCAACTGGGTCCTTGTTGAATACGATTGACTTTGGGTCCACATATTGGCTTTTGAAAAAAAAAAAGTAAAGATAAGGTAAGTTATTATTTATCAGAATTCTGTTTTATTGTGTTTACACAGAAGAAGGACAAATTTAGACCATGAAAAGAAGGATTTAGACTGTGTTTAGAAGAACAGATTCACTTTAGCCACGAGATAGGAGAAACTTCTAGAATCAAAGTAAGATTGACTGTTGTATTAAAACCCCGGACTGGGACTACTCTGCTGAAGGGCCATTTGAAAACAAGAGATACAATAATGCAAGGAATGAAAGTTCCATTGAACTTTGACTTCTGAGATCAAGAATGTGCCTCTGCACAGGTGCATAGTTTCAGTCATTTCAGACAGAAGGGAACTGCCATCATGGATTTGAAATGACTAAAGAGTCTGCTCCCTCAGGCAACAGGGCATGACATGGGAGTGGGGGTGGCCTATGTCCTGTAGAATTAATTTATATTTTGTACTGATCATAACAAATTAATTCAAAACTTATGAGTTTAATATAAGCTTAATTCCCATATGTATACACACACACACACACACACACACACAAACACACACACACACTTGGGCTAGTATGGCTGGAACAGGCCAGGCTGTATTCCTCTATATACAATCTTTCATGTGGTCAGCATAGATTTCCTCCAGTGTAGCCGTCTTATTGCAAAAAAGTGTTTGGCTTCTCTCACATCAGCATTCCTTGAAATCCAGGAGAAACTTGGCTCATTGTGACCTAGCCTTAAAGTTTACACAGCACCACAACAGATGTGTGATCTTAACCACAACAGATGTGTGCTCTTAGCCACGATGGATTATGATCTTAATGGCAATGGATGTGTGCTCTTAGCCACAATGAGTGTATGATCTTAACCACAATGGGTGTATGCTCTTAGCCACAATAATTATGTGGTCTTAACCAAAATCCCATACCACAGTACCAACCCATTTCCAAGATAAAGGTGCTCATTGGGCTATAAGTGCTACAGGAATGACTCATTGAAAGGCACAGTTGGAGAATAACAAGCACAACTCCTTAGCTTGGAAGAGTGACGTCTAGATTGAGACACACTTTTGGGTGGAGTCTGTTCCTTAAGGAGAAATGTAATGAGTTCCTAAGTTATGACTTTAGTTACTAGAGAACCTAAGCTATTTGAACTTTTCCAAGTCAATCAAATTGCTGTATATTTATATACTAGAGAGCAATGGCATAGAGAGATGAAAATCATAGGCAGGGTTTAAATATGTAGGTAAATTTTAATGGAATGCTGAGAAGATATTTCTTGAATGGATTGAGTGATGGCTAGCAATTTAAGTTGTTCCAGTACTTGTTTAGAGTTCTAAATAAATTGTTTATAAAAATACAGGTTCCCCATTTTTACATTCATTCTTTTCTTCCTTACAGCTCAAGAGACTTTTCTGGATCAACAGTGGGCCTCGCTTTCATGTCTTCAATGTGTTCCCCTTATCATTCTGTTGGTGTCATTCAGGTCTGTTTGAAAATCAAATATTGGTTCTATGTGTCTCCCCAACTTTCCTACCCTGTCTATGGAGTTAGGGGTTTCCTACTGCTGCTTCTGGGTAAATACAGTGACTGAAAGGAAAACATTGACCTAATCTTGCATTTTGGGATAAATCTGATGTATTCATAAAGTGTTGTCATCATTCACAATGCTAGTACATCTTCAGGATCCCTGCTCTAGACTCAAGGGTGGTATCAATCTACAGTTTGATTTTTACTATAGTGTAATTATTAAAGGTTTGGTTGTTATAGTGAATTTGACCACACTAAAGGACTTGGAATATATTTCCAGCTCTGATTTTCTGCACTGTTGGGTAAACTTGCTACTGTTTCTGCCAAAATGTTTATCACAATACACCAGTAAAACTGTGTGGTACTGTAGGTTTCTTTTAGAAAGAATTTTGAAGTCAAATTTTATTGGTTCAGTCAACTTTGGGACTGTTCAGATTATCTTTATTTGAGCAACCTAGATAGTTCCATCTTTCAGGGGGAAAAGATGTCCACTGACTGACTATATTCACCACAATCTTTTCTATATGGAGCTAACTTACAAGCTTATCCTCTTATAATGTTGATTGTACATACCTTTTCTTTTTTGTTGTGATCAATTTCAGTTGGTGTTTATCAATTTCTTTGCTCTATGCAAAAATCAATGGTACTTTGAATAGTTTTTCCTCTAAACATCATTTGTTTCCGGCCTTGTCTTACTAATTCTCTTTCCTTTACTTATATTGCATTTTATTTGTTCTTCTTTAATTCAATCACTGCCTCACTGTATATTGTTTTAGCTGCATCAGTACACTGAGATTTTTTTCACCTTAAATAATTCATAATTCTTCTTTTTAGATTTAACTCTTATATTACCTATTAGTGTTATGTAAAATTTGTTATTTTTATGCACTGGAGTGAAGTCCGTAGAATTTTGATTTTTTATATTTGTCTTTAGTTAATGGTTCCATATAAACTGACATGAAAGTATCTTCTGTGAATGTTCTATAGTTGTTAATAACATCCAGGTAATTTTAGTGTTGTTGAGATTTGTTCAGTCTTAATGAAAAGTAGGCATTAAAATACCTAAACATAGTTACTGGGGTTTGTTCCTTTTATCTTCCAACTGTACATTTTTGCTTCATGGGTTTTGAAGCTCTGTGGTCAGGTATTTACATAAGTACAATCACTGTCTCCCTGAAGAGCTGACTTTTAGTTTCTCACAATCCTCACTAATGTTCATTCTTAAAGTGCTGATTGTTTTAGTGTCCACTTCGTATAATGCTGAAAAGGTTATACCAACATTTTGTTTGAATAATAAATATATTTTCTTACTTGTGTGTTTTGGTGTGTATGTGTGTGTGTGTGTGT